>NC_141156.1:5404669-5739169 GCF_053477565.2 Lygodium microphyllum
AGTTGTTCCCTAGAAGGTACTGTTCGCATACGTAGACTTGCTGAACTAGTTTCAGCACATGCAGAAGGTCAAAACGCAGATTTTTCAAAGATTTCAAATTTCGTAATTGCCAAAGACGAAGACTGTGAAAGCCACAAAAAAAAATATATAAGTCTTGTACACCCGATCTTGAGCTACGCTCATCCCGCTAATTGGATTTTGAGAGTGTGAGATCTTTTGAAGTTTTGCAGGATGATGGAACAAAATATGGATGATTTGATGCTGAAGGCGATCTTCCTGAACCTACGATGGAGCAAAAGTTGGATTTCATTATGATGCAGTTGGACGAAGAACGAAGAGCCCGGCAAGCACGGCAAGCATTGCAAGTTCAATTGGCCAATTTACAAAGATTGACTACCGACAAAGAGGAACCACAATCTGAAGATCTTATCCGACGTACCATCGATGCGACTCTCGAAGCTCAATCCATCCGCAAAGAAACAAAGATAAGTAAAAGAAATTTCAAATTCCGTACTTTCAATGGCACTCGAGATGGAAAAACTGTTATTGCATTCATCAGTCAGTTTGATGATTACTTTCATAAGGAAACATACGCAGAAAAAGATAAAATCAAGTGTGTTACTAATCACTTAGTGGATAGAGCATCTCTTTAAGACCATAGATTGTCCCACTACCTGGGAGAGTTTCAAGAAGAAGTTTATGCAGAATTTTCTTCCTCCACAATTCCATGAAAAAGCCATAAAGAAATGGGACCTTCTTCAACAAAGAGATCGTGAGCCTATTCCTCAGTACACCGAATGCTTTTGAAATGCATTACTCCAGTTACGCATGCTTGAAGATGTACCTGAAGTGACTCACAAGCGCAAGTATATGTCTGGATTACTTGGGCATTACTATGCTGAAGTCAATATGTTCAAGCCTGCAACTCTTGAAGATGCAATTTCTTTAGCTCATGACACAGAAGACAAGCTTCGAGGAAGAGACAAGCGTCCACAACAATTTCAAGCAAATGGTAACTATGGATCTAAGCAATTCAATTCACATTTTAGAATATTTAATCAAGGATGATTTCCTTCATCATCTTTCCGTAAGTCTTGGGCAAAACCACCTGCTTTACCACCATCGAACACCAATCAAAACCCTAAGCCAACTTCACAGCCAAATCCTAATATTCCTAGACTTCCTACCATTGCAAACAATGTATCTAAAGCCAAACCTATAATGTGTTACAAATGCCACCAACCTGGACATCTAGCAGCCAATCACCAATCGAAGAAGCCACATGTCCATATCAACTATCTTGGAGCAATGGAAGATGAAGAACATGAAGAAATGCCTAACTTTACAAAAGATGAAGACGACATTACCACTCCTTCAGATACTTTACTAGGTATGCCAACTCCACATTCTTTATTGACAATGAAATGTTTAGTGCATGGAAAAGAAAAGATCATTTTGCATGATAATGGTAGCACTCATGATTTTATTTTTGCAAAGTTAGTGAAAGAATTGAAATTACAAATTGTTCCTACGCATTATCGCATTAAAGCAACATTCTTAGGCACAAGGTGTAATGGAACACAAGAGGTGCATGATTTAAAAATTCAAATTGGTGAATATATTGAAAGAAGGAATTTTCTAGTTGCACCATTACAGTCCAGTGATATTATTCTAGGTATGCCTTGGCGTCATCAGCATAACCCTAATATAGATTATTCCACACATTCAGTTAATATTCATTTTCAAGGAAAACATATTACATTTTATGGTATGCATGTATCTAATGCTTTTCCACTGCTTTCCTGTACTCAAGCGAAACGTGCATTATGCAAAAGTAGCAAATCTTATCTAATTTGGGTGAATGAAGTGCAAGCTAAAGAAAAACATAGGCACGCTAGGCATAAAGAATTTCTTGCACAATTTAAAGACTGTTTTGCAGAAGATCTACCACCTGGTTTATCTCCTTCACATCCTAAAGACCACAAAATAGATTTAATTCCTGTTACAAAACCACCTTGCAAAGCACCATGTAGGCATAACTAGATAGAGCAAAAAGAAATTCAAAATCAAGTTGAGGAATTACTAAATAGAGGATTGATTAGACCTAGTAGTTCTCCATTTGGTGCACCTGTTTTGTTGGTAAAGAAGAATAATAATACTTATCGTATGTGCATTGATTATTGTGCTTTAAATAAGATTACTATAAAGAATAGATATCCAATTCCTAGAGTCAATGATCTTATGGATAAACTGCAAGGTTCTGCCATATTTAGTAAAATAGATCTTAAATTTGGTTATCTTAGGTGAGATTAGATAAGTCTGCATTTAGAACACAATTTGGTCATTATGAATTTCTAGTGATGCCTTTTAGATTGACTAATGCACCTGCTACATTTAGTAGAATGATAAATCATATATTTTTGAAATATCAGCATTGTGTTATTGTATTCTTTGATGATATCTTGGTGTTTAGTAAAAATGAGAAAGAACATTATGAACATCTGTCCTTGGTTTTCAAGTTGTTGAAAGATAATCAATTGTATACTAATCCGGAAAAGAGTGAGTTCTTTAAAACAGAAATTGAATATTTAGGTCATATTGTGTCATCAGACGGTATTAAAGTTGACCCTAAGAAAATAGAAGCAATATTGAACTGGCCTATACCTAAAAATGTGCATGAGCTACATTCTTTTCTAGGTCTTGCTAGTTTTTAAAGGAAATTTGTGCGAAATTTTCCATTACTAGCTTTGCGTTTGACTAAACTTTTAAAGAAATGTATTGTTTATCATTGGTCTGATAATCAACAGAAATCTTTCGATTTATTGAAACATGCATTAACCTATGCTCCTGTATTACAACTGCCTGATTTTAATAGACCATTCTTTTTAGTAGTTACTGATGCTAGCGGATCTGGAATAGGAGCTGTACTTATGCAAGATAATCATCCCATAGCCTATTCTAGTTGTAAACTGAAACCCTCCGAACTTAAATATTCCACATATGATAAAGAATTATTAGCTGTGGTACAATATTTAAGACAATGGAAACATTACTTAATGGGTTCTGAGTTTATGATTAAGACTGATCAATAAAGTATTAGACATTTACTTAGCCAACCTCAAATATCTGACCGACATATCAAATGGGAAGCTTTTATTCAGAGTTTTCATCCCATTATTCAATATCAACCAGGTAAAGAAAATATAGTGGCCGATGCATTAAGTAGAAGACCCACCATTCATAATATCTCTGTTGTATCATTTGATTCTTTAACTCCTATGAAATATACTTATCATCAGGACATTACTTTTCATGCTGATTGGAATAAATTGGTTGGAAATAACTGGATTCCTATTGATTCACTGTCTTATAATGATGGATTCATGTTTTATGAAAAGAGATTATGTGTTACAGTTCCATTCAGATCTTTTGTTTTGAATGGAATTCATTGTCCTCCATACCAAGGTCATAGAGGTATCATATCTACTTTACGTACATTAACTGAAGATTTTTATTGGCAACATATGGACACTGATGTATCTAACTTTGTTTCTGAATCTCTGATTTGTCAAAGAGTTAAGAGACATCATGGTAAACAATATGGATTACTTATGCCTCTATCTATTCCATCAAGACCATGGTAACAAATTTCTATGGATTTTATTACTGGTTTATCTAATACTAAAGCTAACCATGACATGATTTGGACTGTAGTAGACAAGTTTAGTAAACAAGCATATTTCATTCCATGTAAGAAAAATTTAACAACATCTCAGGCAGCACAATTATTTTTGAAAACTGTTTTCACTAATCATGGATTACCAAAAGTTATTATTTCTTATCGTGATTCTAGATTTTGTAACAACTTTTGGATTACTTTGTTTGCTAACCTAAGAACAAAGATTGATTTCTCATCTGCATTTCATCCTGAAACTAATGGACAAACAAAAGCCACTAACAGTACTATTTTAGATATTTTACGTGCTTACACTATTTCTAAACCACAGACATGGGACACACATTTGCATTTACTACAGTTTGCATATAACAATACACCACACACATCTACAAAGAAAGCACCGTTTGAAGTGATTTATGGTTATAGATTATCTACACCTGTTGCATCTTTATCCAATAGAATTCAGAGTGCTGATGATATTGTTACTATGCATGCTACTATTTTTGATAAGGTTAAAGACATGATAACCAAAGCCCAGCAATCATATACCAAACAAGCCAATAAGAAAAGACAAGCAATGAATTTCAAAGTTGATGACTATGTTTGGTTGAGAATAGAAAAACGTAGATTACAAAGTGTAGATAAACACCCAGTTGTGAAATTAGCACCTAGATTCTATGGACCATTTAAGATCATTCACAAAATCAATGACAATGCATTCAAGTTAGAATTGCCACCTCACTGGAAAATTCACAACACATTTCACATTAGTTTATTATGACCCTTTAGAGGACAATTACTTGTACACTCTATTTATGAAAACCCACCTTTTTTAGATGAAGAGACTGAAATACTTGAACCTGAAGCTATTCTAGATACTGACTTTATGACTACTAGAACTAGCCGAATATATTCTGGATATTTAGTCAAGTTTAAGAACCATCCTGTAGAGGAAGCCCAATGGATGCACACTAGAGACTTAAATGCTTTCCCCACTCTGTTAGCTCCACATTGAGCTAATAGCAATTGAGGTCAATTGCTATCCCACCCAGGGGGTATGATGCGAGGAGGTATATTTCACGGTGGATTCTATGCCACGGTGGATTCCGTGAGGTTTTACGGTGGATTCCGTAAACTTTGTTGACCGGGGCTCATACACAAAGTGGATTCTTTGTGCGAGAAGTTGATAGGGATGCCTATCCTTTTTGGGCGTTTCATTAATTTAGTGTGTACATGGGTGATTCCATAGCGGGTGATTTCGCAAAATACATATTAAATTAATAAACGTTTATGAGTTTAGAGTGCGCACTCGTAATAAATTAAGGTTAGGATTGATTTCTAACTAGTTGACTTATTTATGTAGCTGAAGTCTGCTAGGTATTCACTTTTGTCGGTTTAATTGTATTATTTTACTAACGGTTGTGAATGCTTTAGTTGATGTGTAGAGATAGCAGCAGTGGCGGAGGAAAGCATTGGAGGATAGCGTGTATTCGAGTTATCACTTATATTTTGATGGGCGCATATCTTAGGCATGGCGCCTATATTTTGTCGCACCTATTTATTAAGGCGTTGGATATTTATTTATTATTTTGTATGCGCATGGGCGCATGATTATGATATTTGTATTTGGACATTATATTGGGTACGCCTGACTCTTTGGGCGCCCGTCCATTAGCTTTATTTCTATTTTGTGCTAAAGCAAACTCAAAAGCCAAAAGCATGCTATTTTGTAATTTGGGCTATTATTTGAGCTTGAAGATAATTAATACATAAAATACATGCTTTGTGGAGCGCTCACATAAGGCATGGGGGGAGATTGCACCCAATTGGTCTCTTGTTCATGTTGTGCATGTTTTTTACCTTGAGTTTTGTACAAAAAGTAGAGTTCTTTTGTTCTTGGGAACCTTCCGGCATTCACTACGCAAGCATACGGCATCCAATCTGCGCATCAAAAATGTTAGTCCATCTTCATAAGAAGGTAAGTACTCTAGTCAATGACAACCCCTTTTAACACCATCCTGGAAGTTGTGAAGAGCTCCTTGGACAAATAGTGAGATGGTGTCTTGGTAGGTATAAACCTATCTTGGAGAAATTGGCAGAATTGCTTCCAGAGAGGATTAGTAATCATTAAAAAAGACACTCCTGAAGTGTTAATCACCGTCTTGACATCAAGGACCTCTTTGGTCTGCTTCTGTAACAGTTTAAGAATCTCATCATTTGAGAATAACTGTCTGGCTCTAACAAAGGGTTCTTCTTTGTAGGGAAGAGACAAAGTCTTCCCTAACCCTCTGGGTGTTAAGACCATAGAAGTACCACGAACCAAGCTCGATTTCTTACTGTAAGAAGCAAGAAACTCATCACATAGGACTAGGTCGTCTGAAATCAAAGGGAGTGAAGCAGCCACAAAAGTTGCAAGGCCTGCTTTCGCAATAGGCTCAAAAGTGAGTAGGGAAGAATAATCCCTACTGATTAATGGGACATACTGAATAAGAGGAGAAGCTTGAGGTGCTATTCAGATGGAATACATACACACCACAAACACAGACAATTATAGAGAATGCTTGTAAAACAACAAAATAGCTATAAAACAGAAATCCATCAAAAGAAGCACACACAAACGTAACTAACCAATTGACCACCCCAAACAACCCACATCCTAGAAAAAATTTAGCATGAAAGAAAAAAAATACATGCGACCGAAAGCCTCATGCTATGCAACAAGCAGGCATCCAAGACCCCGTGCATCGGGTAAAAAAAAAAACTACAGACTGCACCCGTAAGCATATCACACAATCAAACCATAATACTTCAAAAACTTAATCAGGTTATAACCAAAACTTGGATAAACAATATCAGCTTAGAGGACCATATATGTCCATCCCACGAAGCGTATTTATTAAAAAGAGAAAAAAATGCAGTGAGGGGAATGATTTTAATGAAGGGTTCATTTTAGGAAATTATTAACAATGGTTGAAATTTTATTAGGTTGTAAACCTTAATTTAAAAAAGGCGGTTCATTTTTAAATTGTTAGTTACAATTTATTAATGTGAAACATTACTTTTAACAAAAACCCAGATTGCGATCCCTAAACTCAAGTCTCTAAATGCATATTCGTTGATTAAAATTTAATGTATCTTAAGTGCTCTTCTTTTTCAGCGTGTGCATTTTTGTGACAGTTGGTTCGTTTTGATTTAAAATTAAAGTGCCTCTGAAGCGCACATAGCGCATGCAAAGTGAACGGTGGGTTGATTTTAAGTTATTAGAAAAATATATGTTTAGCGCGAGCGCACGTGAAAAAGTGGGTGAATAAAGTTCATTTTAACAATTAACCGTGGTTAAGGGATGACAAAAAATAAATAAAGCACAAAAAATAGATATCTGGTGGAGGTGTGTATGCAAGAGACTAAGGGCACACTGAGTAGTCCCAAATGCATGGAATCCGACAAAAAAGCAAAAACCACTAACTAAAAAAAATAAAATACCTTAGTATTTTTTTTAAATGTAACAAAATAAATATTAAGAAAATATTAGGGGAATGACATTTAGTTTAGGCAATATTGATTAGTATTTGGGTAAAATTGTTATTATTATTTTTTAATTGCAATTTAGATATGTTTTAATTTTATATGTTATTTATTTATTTATTTATTTATATTTTTTAAATATAATTTTTATTTAAAAATATTCCAAAAGTAGTTAAATGCAATGATGGATATTTTTGTGATTTTTTTGAATTTAATTTTGATTTTTAGGGATTTTTAATGATTTTTCTCAATTTTTAATGAATTTTAAAAGGATTTTAAATATTATTTTAACAATTAATTTTTTATATTATAATCATCAAGATCAACCAAAAAATTATCCAATTGAGGAAGGAATTTTTCAGTAAATTTTTTTATTTTTGAATTGAAAATTTTATGAAATTTTTAATGTTTTTAAGTGTTTTCAGTAAATCAAAAGAGATATCCGACTACGTGTGAACATCTGTGTGTGGTCGGGGACAGCATGCACCACCGCACGGAGAAGACCCCATGCGTGTCCTCGCTCGTGAACACTCGTTGGCACTCCGGTACACATAGGAATACCTAGACAGTCGCGCTGTGTAGGGAGGGTGGGGGTAGAGTGGGAAAGGGGCAGGAAAGGGGGCTAAAACGGGAGGAAACGAGGTTAGTTGAGGCTAGTTAATTAGGTGATCTAAGTGCATTAGGTTAGGTTAAGTAACTTAGTTGAGTTAAGTAAATTAGGTGAACTAAGTTCATTAGGTGAGGTAAGTAAATTAGATTAATTAAGTGAGTTAGGTTAGATAGGGTGATGAAGTTAATTAGTTAGGTTAGTTAGGGGAATTAAGTTTAGTAGGTTGATTAAGTTAGTTAGGTTAGTGAGGTTGATTAAGTGAGTTAGTTAAGTTAGGTTGGTGAATAAAGTTAATTAAGTTCGGTTAAGTAAGGAACCTAACCAGGAGGAGGGGTGGAGACGACGAGCAGCAGCATGGTTGGAGGAGGAGGGGAGGTATGCAGCGAGCAATGGCGTGGTTGTAGGAGGAGGGGAGGTATGTGGCGGGCAGTGCTGCTCTTGGAGGAGGCGGCGTCATTGTTCTTGCAATAGGGTGGGTGGACGACAACTAAGGCCGTGGAGGCAACGACGTTGCTGCTGGAGGGGGAGGGGATGTATGCGGGGTCTTACGGGGGAGGAAGGAGAGGAGGAGGTTCGCAGAGGAGGGAGGGGAGGAGGACGTCGAAGGAGGAAGGAGAGGAAGACGTTCGGAGGAGGAAGGGGAGGAGGACGTTCGGAGGAGAAAGGGAAGGAGGACGTTGAAGGAGGGAGGGGAGGAGGACGTTCAGAGGAGGGAAGGGAGGAGGACGTCAAAGGAGGGAGAGGGAATACCTGCGGGGAGGCGGCGGAAGAAAGCAGGGCCAAGAGGAGGAAGGCGCGACTTGGAGAGGGAGCACGCGAACAGGTAAGATAACGATTTTTTTAAAATTAAAAATTTTAATAGTTTAGGTTGTGTTTTTTCTTTAAAATTGGTTTGAATTTGGATATTTTGTTTTGATTATTTATTTATTTATTGTTTTTTATGTTGTTGGTATTTTTTGTGGGATTTTTGTATTATTATTATTATTATTATGTTGGTGTTTTGATTTGGGTTAGTTCTTTTTTTGGTTTTTTTTTCATGTTTTGTTCTTTTTTGTTTTTTTAAAAATGGTTATTTAGTTTATTTGTAGTTTGTTTTTAAATTTATTAGGAGGGAAAAGGGTGGGGAAAAGCGGCCCGCCCTCATCCCGCGCACATGCGCGGGCCGGGGGTAAAAAAATTTGCGATGGTGGAACCTGACAGGGCGGGATGGCGACACACAAATTGCAGATGCCACGGGGCGACTCGAGGCACTTAAACCCGAAAACGCGCGCAGTCACGTACGAGTCGTGGGACGTGGCAAACGTGAATGGAAATAAAAACTATTAAAATACAAACCGGACATTAGATAAAAAAGCCTTTAAAAGGAAAAATGTGACGGGAGAGGAGGGAAAGAGGCTAAGAAAATGGGACACGGGTTCCGAAGTGAAATCAGGGGATTCACATGGGAAAATGCAAAAAACAGTCGCGAAAACACATATGGAGATTAATATCAGAAAATCCACTCGCTAGAACGCATAGAGATTAATATAAAAAAATCCACTCACGAGAACGCATGGTGGAAAGAATAAAAAATGTGCCAAATAATGTGCTCGACAAACCTATCCATCAACACACGGTGTCGACCGAGAGAGGACGCGTTCACATGGGAAAAACCCAAAAATTGTACTCGAAAAGGGATTTGGAAATTAATAGGGAATGATTAGTGCATCAGAATAGAGGACAGGAAAAAGGAAAAATGTCTGGAGGAAGGAATGCATAGAACTCTCATGTCAAAACACAATGTTGGTGGAGTGAGGGGTTCACATGCAAAAAATACAAAAAAGACACCCGAAAACACATGGAGAAATTAATAACTAAAAATCCGGGAGTAGAGGGGGGAGGAAAAATGAAAAAGTGGGAGAAATGCTGGTGGGACATGGCTGTCAAGTTAAATGGGATATCCGGTGCAAACAGGGCATGTACACATGGAAAAAATGTAGAAATTACGCACGAAAAGGTCTCGAAAACCCGCAAAAACTAATAGCGGACCAACCGTGCATCGGAAGGACACGTAGTAAAAATAGAAAATATCAAGGTGAAGGTGGTTGTTAGGCCGGTCATGTTGAATCATAGTTTCAAAGCAATAAAGACACGTTCATATGGAAAATCATCAAATTTACGAGAATCACTTCAAAAATTAATAACTCAAGAACCATCAGCCGGAACAGGGGTTGGATGAAGGATAGTCACTCAACTCACTGGCACTTAAGAGGAATGAAAGAAGAGTCACTCACCCCATAACTTATATCACTTAAGGTTATATAGGTCCATCAGTGGTGCGTCTGCCGGGAGCCGCTTAAAAGTGGCAGTCCTCGAATCCTGGTTGTCTAGGGACCAACTAGCAGTTTATGCCAAAGGATATTGAGATTGATCCGTTATTTAACGATAAGCATCGTCTAGCAGAAATCCAAAAGCAAGAGAGAGACGAAAGAGCTAGGCGACATGCTGAAATTTTTAGGAGATATTCCCCTAAGCGTAGCGGTGCTGAACCCTTACGAGGGAGTGGATCTAGTGGTCTTAGTGCCACAAGCAGTAAGTTAGGAGAAGGTAGAAGCTCTAGTGCTCCCCTTCCTTCCATAATCCAATCTACATCAAGTGCGGGAGGTGCAACCTCACCGTCCCCTATTCGTAATCAAATCCAACTTTTGCTCCATCGTTGGTTCGGGTAGATCTCCTTCAGCCATAAAATCATCCATGTTTTGTTCAATCATCCTGCAAAATTTCAAAAGACCTCACACTCTCGAAATCTTATTAGTGGGATGAGCGTAGCTCAAAGGCGGGTTTACAAGGCTTGTATATTTTGTTTGGCTTTTTGTAGTCTTTCTCCTTTACGCTTGCGACGTCGAGATGCTGAGCAAGGTCACGCTCAGAGACCTTCCCAACATGAGGAAGTGATCATTGCCCATTGTTTGCTGATGAAACTCAACATGATGTTGAAGCACAAGAGGATGGATTGGAGAATGGCCGAGACTTCTACCATTTGCTTTGTGGGCTGATCGTACGAATCACAGTGTTACCACAGGATATATGCCCGTAGAGTTGATGTATGGTCAGAAACCGGTTATGCCGACTTAGACTTGTGCTTTGACTTGGTCAGTTTTACCTTGGCAGGAGGATTTGACGAGAGAGGAGCTCTTAGCTCTTCGGATTCGGCAGTTGGAGAGAAGACCAGAGGATATTCAACTAGCTATTGATAGGTTGAA
The DNA here is from genome assembly GCF_053477565.2 of Lygodium microphyllum. NCBI lineage: Eukaryota > Viridiplantae > Streptophyta > Polypodiopsida > Schizaeales > Lygodiaceae > Lygodium > Lygodium microphyllum. Next base: position 5,415,726 of record NC_141156.1, read on the forward strand.
GGTTGCTAGACTAAGAAATAAGGACAGGTTTGACAGTAGGCATCGCTTGCGGCCTAGAGAAATAGAAGAGGGAGACTGGGTATTAGTCTTTGATAGCAGCCTTGAAAATCAGCATACTGCACTTCGAAAGATGGTAAAAAGATGGTTTGGGCCATACATAGTCAGACATGTCTTTGACAATGCAACATATGAGCTGACAGAATTGGATGGAATAGTGCTTAGGGGTCCTATTGTAGGAAAAAGAATCAAGATTTTCAAGAAAAGAGATGATGAGGATTATGCATTGGAAGAATTTGCAAGAGAAAAGCAACGAGAAGAAACTCCAATAGAAGAGACAGATGATATGACAGATAATCTTGTTGATATACCGGAAATATACAATGAAGAGATTGATCTGTTTGTGGATCTTGATGATAATGATCATGGGTAGTTGGCCCATCCAGAGGATGCGCAGGATTAGAGGGGGTGGATGTCGTATTGTTACGCATCCGAGATGTGAAATCCACCAAAAAGTTGTGTGTGTGACATTTATTACTTTGTATATACTTAGGTTTTGTGCTTTGCCACTCTATAATTGGTGAAAGAAACACAGATGCCACAGAGAGCTTGAAGACTATTGTAGGCAAGCATGAGGAAAGTTTTGATGATGGTTTTGAAATTAAACCAATATCAGAGTCAAATCTATCAGTGCAGGACTCTTGCTTTGTTTCAGATGCAAGTACTCATGAAGACGCTATTTCCATTGCACAATTTGATGGGTGTTTGGAATGTAAGCTAATGTTTCTTTTGTGATGCTGTACCCGATGGCTCTATAGAAGGTTGTGTTGAGAATATGCACAAACAACATGGTTTCTTCATTCCAGATTCAAAATTTCTCGAAGATTCTCGTAGAATGCTGAATTATCTTGGCTTGAAGGTGAAAAGGGATTTTGTTTGCTTGTATTCTGATGATCAAGGAAAAGAATTCCAAAGTTTGGAGGTAGTTTGAAAGCATATGGTATGAAAGAGCCATTGTAAGCTATGATATGAAGATGAGGGCTTGTATGCTTTTCTAAGGGCTACTTTTCTAGAGCCTATTGTGAAGGATCAAATGCCTGGGGAAAGGAAAAGCCAGGGATGATTATTTGGACACAGATGCTATTTTTGAAAAGGGGCTTTTTGGGGGGAAGATGACGCTGAATGAAATTAGAGAAAAATGGCTATAGAACAGGGGAGAGCTCCGCAACTTTGAAGGATGGAAAAAGCAGAAGCGGAAGAACCAGACGGAAGGAGTTCTATGCTGGCAGAAGAAAAACGAAACAGAAAAAAGATACAACAAAAAATAAGGATTTGAGGTAGAATGTGGTTGTGAAATTATGGAAGTGTGGATGCTATCGAAGCTGAATGAAGGGGGAAGTGAGACTGAACGATGAAGGAGCTGGGAGGACGAGGGTGCTGGAGGGAAGAGAGGTCGAGACGAAGAAGGAGATCGTGATCGAATGCTGGAGAGACAAGTACAGACGAAGAAGGATAACGATCAGTACGTGATTGACATCAACGATGACAGAATTCCAGAAGAGCACATGAGGTTTTCAATTGCAGGAGGAAAGTGCACGGACGGAAGAGACCTGAGGTAATTACGATCAGGAAGGAAGGTCGAGATCATCATTCAAGATTGACGAAGAAGGATCGGATCGTCCTTAGCAATTGGGATCAACATGGCATCATAAGCCAATCTGCTTATCAGCAACAACAGCTGAGTACAGCGCTGAAGGTTGCAGAAAAATTATATTCTCCCTCGCATTCTTCTGACAGCCATAACGGAAGAGCCCAGTGATTTTTGTTATTCTAGCTTTCCGCCTTAGCTTCTTCTATGCAAGCACATGGCTCATAATTTTACATCCCTCCTTTGGTCAGTACAGTACTTCTTCCTTTCTTTTTCTGCAGTCGTGCTGCTGAGGGTGGCGATCTGAAGATGAAGCTAGCATGGATGATGGGAGGAAGGCCAACTGCAATACTGAGATTCAAGGGGTACAATAATTGGAATCTCCTGCATCAATGTTCCTTGCACTGATCAGTCTGGAGGGTGTGCACAGGGTGCAATATTAGGATTGAAGTCCTGTGTGTGTTGTGGATTAGTAGCAGCCATCTCGACTGCAAACACATTAGCAAACTATGCTTGCTAATTTACAAACAGATTACATTGTGATAAAAGCATCTCTGCTATCCAGTATATTTGACAATTTGAGTTGGAGACTTGCCAGTCACATGTATAGTGTTGGTTCAACTCTTTAAACTACCTTGTCATAACTCTGCAGCCAATCAACAAGCTGTTCCAGAAGCCATGAATAGCACAATGCAGCAATATGCCCGCACAACAATGTGACCAAGAAAAGGTGGAAAGTGAGCACTATCAATAGACCTTTTGCCGCTTCACATCTAACAAATAAAGCTCCCAATTTCTAGTCTGCTGTACTAACTCGTTGCTGGTCAGTTACATTACCTCAGAAGTCAGATTGCAACTGCTGGTGGTATGACTGTGAAGGTGATGCAATAGTTCTTGCACATGATTATGGCTGTTGTTCATATGTTGATATTGCTAACATGGAAGAGAAAGATGTGCCATACATTGCCACAAGTCAGTTTGTCAGCTTATGGAGAATGCAAATGAATACATGGTTCTAGATCATCCCGTGGCCAACCCTCTTGTTCTTGGAAGGGAGCCACCTCTGAAAGACATGCCTGCAACATTGACTATTGCTCGAGATATTGTTCACCTCATCATTTGAAATCGAGTTCCCTATGGGTTTATTGTTAAGTCTAGGGATCCATAGATCCATCCTTTGGTGGCTGATGCTGCTGAAAGGACAATGCTGAAATTTCTGTATGTAGTTGATAACAAGATTTGTACTAAAGGTTCCTATGTTGAAGGATGAATTCTATGCTCAGCTGAAAACTTGCTTTTGGTCATATCATTGCTGCATAGACGAGGTCTCGTTGGGAGCTTGGCGGATCTATTACTGCACACAAATCCTCTCATCTTGCTTATTTGTATGATTGATCTTCTATCCTGAAATTAGTCAAGGTCCTCTGTGGTTGCGACTTTGCTTTCAAAATCCTTCGACAATGTGACTATAGACACGAAATGGTAGATGTACAAATAGACGGGCTTGTAAACGCGTCCGTAAGATTTTCTCTCAATTCAAAAATCGCGTCTAAGAGGCCTTTTTGTTATAGTGCAAAAAATATAAAACATAAAATCACAAAAAGTATGTCATCTTGTAGGAAATTAGGCAACCATGCTTTAACAATTACAATTCAAGAAAAGGTGATGACATGAAACTTTAATAAATAAATATGCTACAAATAAATCAAAATATCTTTGAAACATTCATTGTAAATCAACAATTTATGATTTGAGTTAGTCCTTCCACAAGAAAGGCACTTATTCACAAGACCTAGGGGACTTTCAAAAAAATTCCCCCTACCCCCACCCTTGGGACCCCTCTCACGGACCCTAGTCCCCGACCTCCCCCATATCTCAAGCGATCAACAAGTTAAAAAGATAGTTTTCAAAGGTTTTTAATTAAGAATAGGATAGAGGGGTTTCTGAAAGCGCCGCACGTAAACTCTTTTACGAATTCCAAACTACAAACACGCTTGCATTAAAAACTTTCCTGACTCAGGGAAACTTCTCGACTAGTAAGGGTGGGTTCAGACACGGCAGACAAACAGGCATCCCAAATACAGATGGCCAATCAAATTTCAGCATGGAAATCAAATTTTAGCATGGAAAACTGTATGTTCACACACATGGTGGAAGGCCAAAAAAATTAGGGACCTTTTTTGACACGTCATGGCCAAGTTTTTGATCCTCTCTTCCGGCCTGCCTAGCACGGATACTTCTCCTTCATGCCATGTCTTCTCCTTGGCTCCTTTCCTTGTCCACCACTAATGTGAATGAGATGGCAGACAACTCTTGGGAAATCCTTGTAGATGGGTGGAAAAGGGGATTTTTCACCCTTTTGTCCACCAGGCAAGTGTGAACCCACCCTAAGTCAAGCAAGGTGGTGGCCCGTGGCCGTTGCAGGGAAGGAAGGTGGTGACCCGTGGCCGTGGCAGGGAAGGAAGGCCGCCTCACGAAGTTTCTTTGAATCGAGCTGCAGCTGGACCGTCATCATAACATGCACACAAACTTCACACTCACAAGAATCGTACGCTCACTACCAGAATCATCTGCTCATCGCTATGTTGAGCATGATCATGAATTTGGTGTGGGGCTGGGAGTTATTAACGTGCTCATCAACGCGCTGCTCGTCGTCATCATGGACATGACGTCTGGGTTCCCGCGCCAGGAACGCCAGCTCTCCACTGATCAATATCACAATGAAGAATATTGCGCTGCGCCACATGAGTACCTTGCAACTGCTACACCTTGTCCAGCGATGACAGGATTAGATAAGGAGGAGGACGATAACAACGACGTCGTCATCATGGGCACGACGTCCGGGTTCCCGCGCCAGGAACGCCAGCTCTCTATAACTCATCAATATCACAATGAAGAATATCGCGCTGCGCAACATGAGTACCCCGCAGTTGCTATCCTGACAACTAGCTAGTGAGAGAAACGATCACATTGGGCGCGCGCTTCATCCATGACACGTTGACGGAAGGCAAGAAGGAAGTCCTCGACACGCTCGTTGCACTGATCTACGTCGTCATCGTCCTTATCCATATTAGAGAATTTAGGAATCTCCCAAATTCCACTTTCAAATAAGGAGTAAAGTTCCACTTACTTAAGCGGATGTATTATGTACTATCTAGGGAAATTTTAACTTTCAAGTAAGAGGATAAGATTTGACCATGTGTCCAAGTATTAATCACATTAGGAATTCCCAAACATTATGAAAATTCCCAGATTCTTAAATATGTGGTTGTTTGGTGCCCGATCTAAATCCTCAAAATATGGATTGTTGATTGAGTTTTTTAGGTTGGATATGAAGGCTAATACGTCCCTTGTAACTCAGCTTAATTATATGGAAAGTCTACTAACTCAACTTGCAGGGATTAAATGAAAAATGAAAGAAGACATATGCATTGGAGTATTGCTCAAGAGTCTTCCTCTAGAACTTGGTAATGTCTTTTCCTTCTCTCTCCCTCTCCTCTTTTTTCCTTTTTTTTCTTCTTCTCTCTCTCTCTCTCTTCATTCTCTTTTTAAATTTTTTATTTTCTCTCTCTCTCTCTCTCTCTCTCTCTCCTTTTCTTCTCTTTGTGCTTTTCTTCTCTCTCTCTCTCCTCTCTTTTCCTTCTCTTTTTCTCCTCTATTTTATATTACTTTACCTCACTCAGACTGACATTAATAGAGTCCCGAGTCTCTGCACCTTTAGTCCAGTGATGACAGGTATAGATAAGGACGACGACGAAGTAGATCAGCGCAACGAGCGTGTCGAGGCCTTCCTTCTTGCCTTCCGTCAACATGTCATGGATGAAGCACGCGCCCAATGTCATCGTTTCTCTCACTAGCTAGTTGTCATGAGTACTTGCATCTGAAACAAAGCAAGAGTCCTGCTCTGATAGATTTGACTCTGATATTGGTTTAATGTCAAAACCATCATCAAAACTTTCCTCATGCTTGCCTACAATAGTCTTCAAGCTCTCTGTGGCATATGTGTTTCTTTCACCAATTATAGAGTGGCAAAGCACAAAACCTAAGTATATACAAAGTAATAAACGTCATACACAAAACTTTTTGGTAGATTTCACATCTCGGATGCGCAGTAGTACGACAACATGTATGAGGAAATCCACACGCACTAATAGACGCGCTTTAGACGCGCATATACAAACATGAATACAAGCGCATGCGAAAGCCAAAATTGTTATTTATTTAATTTCTTTTGTACGTCTACGAGCTCGTCTACATGGGAAATTAGATAGGCACATAGATACGTTCATAGACGTGCTTTTACATGCGCCAGTAGACATGAATGCAAAACTAAAAATCTTATTTTTAAAAAAAAGATATTTGATTTATTTTTATTAATTTGAATGATATATCGCATGTATGGGCGCGTGTATTCTGCATTTTAGACGCGAGTATAGATGCGCGTTTTCTGCAATTTGGACGTGCAAATAGACGTGAAGCACAGAATTGGAAAGAAAAACCAGAGAGCCACATGCTCTTTGGTTTTTTTTTTCCCCCGCCTATACATCAAATTGTGCATTTGGAAAAAATACAATGGATCTGAAGGCACGAGAATTGAAAACAAAAATCCATGTATTTATTATATATAAAACGTGTTTACATGGGGAGTTTAAGTGCTTGCGACCTAAAGCGTGGCCGCAAGTAGTAGGCTCAAAGATGGATAATACATATACAAGGAAACAAGGCCATAGAGGAGGTATAATGCTCCTCTAAGAATTTGAAGAAGAAACATCTTTGCTAGCACCACCATGGCTACTAGCGTCGCTATCCCCCTCCTTGGTATGCTCCACATCAGGGTTCACCTACACACACAAAAGATCAAGATTGCTTACCTACAATTGCAAAGAAAAAGTTATAATTAGCTATACTTTTAATAGGAAAGTAAGAAAAACATACGTCCTCTAGCTGTCGAATCCTCATAGCCCGGTTGTATTGCTCCTCAGTGATAAGACTCTCCTCATACAAGTGAAGCCATGTGGCTGCGCGGTTAGGGTTTTGATGGTAACCTACATCTCTAGGAGTAGATATCCTACCAATGATAGTAGTCTGTAAAACAATTATGAGACAAAATGTATTAGAATAAATTATATAAAGAACTGAAATAAATATAGATTTTAAAAAACTAGAAATCAAAATATACTTACAAACTCTGCCTCCCACGACTCTCTGCCGCCCGATTCCATGGTTTCAATTTGGATGTGTCGCGCCTCTGCATGCTAGGAACTCTTCATTTTCTTTGTTGTTTTCTTCTTGGCTTTCTTCCACTCTATGCGGTGGCACATAGGTGGTTGGCTATAGGCTCTGACTACGTGGCACGTGTCATGAGGTGGGATTTTTTGTTGTGAAGCAAATCCCTCACTTTTGTGCGTCTCCAATCATTCAAGAATTGCTAACCCTCAGGATTTGGGTACCTCCTATGAACTGCCCTCAACACCTCCTGCCACAAGCTGCTTTTCTGATTCTTGAAGTAAACGAAATAATCTTTATACGTCGCATGCACGACGCTCCTTTTGTACCTATTACATCCCTTCGTTCATCATCATGGAAGATGCCACCAGTATCTGTAACTTTATAGTACTGGCGTACTGGCTCCTCTACGTGATCTTGTGGTGTGGGTGATCGCTCGCCACCTCCTAGGCAACCCCCACACAAGCCTCGTCCTCCTCCTCGACTCTCCCTCCTCCCTCTCTGTCGACTACCCTCTGCCTCGCTGGATGCACATACTTCTGAAAATGCACGTGCGTCGGCTAACGCTTGTGCTTTAGCCGATGCATGTACACGCACTACACGTGGAGTGCCTGCAATTGGAGTTTGGACATTTGGTATTTGGGAAGTAGTGCCAGGCAAAGACGGCAGAGGCGTTCCAGACATGACGTTGAACAGCTCGTTTGTTGTGGGAGAGTGGCAAAGATATTTAGTCATCTCTCCCATAAAGTCTTCCTTACTAAGAAAACCTCCAAAAAAAGCATTGACCCCTTTGTTGAATAACCCCAATGTATCATTCATGCGATCCAAATCTGGGTAATTGCTAGATGAACCAGGATGCGACATCTACAAACAAAACACAGGAATAAGACAAATTTGCTAAATTGCAATATTATGTAAACTGTACTATTGTGTAACATAATCGTACAATTTCAAAAATAAAAAATTATTTTTTAATCAGAGCCGGCACGTGTATCATCGCGTCTGAGATGCAGAATAGATGCACTCTCAAACGCTTCCCTGGAGTCAAACCTTCTGGTAAGAGCGTATGTATATTTGCGTCTAAATTGCAAAATAGACGCGCTCTCAGATGCATCCTAGAAGTCAAAGCTTCTGGGCAGAATGCGTGTATTCTCGCGCCTGAGATGCAAAATAGACGCGCTCTCAAACGTGTCTCTGAAGTCAAAGTTTCTGGGCAGAGTGCATGTATTCTCGCATTTGAGATACAGAATACACACCTTGGAGACGTGATTGCAGACGCCGTGACAGCAAACATATCTACCACTACAACAGAAACGAGACATAGCCGCGCATGTTAGATGCGCAAAGTCGGGCGCGTCTATCATTGCGTCTATAAGTGCATGTAAAAGTGCGTGTAAATAGACTCGAATTTTGCGTCTATATATCTACGCAAATAGACGCCAATATAAACACAACAACAGACGCACAATTATTTAACCAGCTAAAATTGCAATTCACATAATTAAAAAACCAAAGTTAATAATTATTTAACTACCTGAAATTGATTCTTGAGCATGCACGTGTGCACATGATAAAAACTATAGAATTAAGAATACACATTGAATCATTGAATTAAAAAAATAGAGTTAATAATTACTTTTTCATTGCTCTCTAATGAATGGCAGTTTCTCCAGTTGACAAGTAATTAGCGGCAAGCGACAGAAACCTTACAATTAGTAGCAAGCATTGCAATATGTATCTCGTAATTTCTCTACTTGAAGATGATAAAAAATACTTCTTTTTTATTATGAAAAATTCAATTTAGCTTTAAACTTGACTATTGATTCTTGAGTATACACGTGTGCGCATGATAAAAACCATAGAATTAGGAATACACGTTGAATCATTAAGCAAATTAAGTATGTTACAGTGAATGATCCATCTCATCTTCAATGAAATCAGCCCTTGCTAAACTATCTACTTCTAGGTCTATGTTACCAAGAGGTAACGAAACAAATAAGTTTATCCCACTATCAGATGTGTTGCTATATTGCTCAATAACTTCATCAATATCATCGACAATCACATTATTGTCTTCTTCTGTGTTTCCTTGAACATCCTCGCGAGGTTCATCTTGTACTATATCACGCATATCATCCATTATGGTGTCATCATGCACATCATCATTAATTGTTGGATTGTCATCTGCTATCTCCATGTCGGTAATATTACCATATATTGGTTTTGAATGATTAGATATAGGGATGACATACCACCATCGGTTATTGTTTACCATTGGATGATACACAACTTGTATTTGAAAAACAAAAGTAAAAAAATTAAATACTTATTATATTGTGTATATGTATCACATGTATACATATAAAAAAATTAGCCTTTGCATATATACCTGCTTGCATTGTTGAGGTAGTACTAATATGTCATTCTTGTTTTGGTGAAATTTTGTAGAGTCAATGATTACAAAACCACTTGGATGACGTCTGATTGTGCAATGCTCACCATTTGTTACCACTTCTTTAAACCACTTCACATCCAGTACATATATAAAGAATCGACTGAAGTCAAGCTTCAGAATATCTTGGATCAAGCCACAAAAACCTTCCATGGTACCATTGGCATCCTCGAAGTGAGAAAGGACACCATAATCTTGGGTATTTCTCTTTTCATCTATACGTTGAGTTCGAAGATGTTTACCCTCACACCAAAGTGCATTGAATAATGTGCACTAGTAGTAAAAGATAAAATATTAAACATGTCAATTATTTATATAAAATAATACTTATAGAAATAAATTAATTGATAGTAAGTCTCACCTTTGATAAGCAGCCTCGTGTGTATTCCCACTCTTCTTGAGATATATTAATTTCCTCCTCTTTTTCCATTCTCTCCATTTCCTCATGTAACCAATCTATATCAATATGACGTGGGAGCGCATTTAGATGATCTGGAAATGAGACATTACGTCCATATCTAGTGCGAAATTCTTGTCTTTCGCTTTTTCTTCTTGCTCTTGCTTCATTATATAGTGTCACCCATTTGCTCATTACATCACTATTGAGCACACAAAAACTATTTAACTTACGAAGTTCTTCTTTTGTTAGCACTTTACTCATTCCTTTTCCTTGAGGTACTATAGAGGTCATCCTCAAGTCTTCACCATATTTCCATAGTCGTGGTTGAGAGGGATCCACTTCAGCAAGATATTCAGAGATATAAACAAGGGATGATTGCACTAACCAACCCTCAGCTATGCTTTCCTCAGGCGGTGCTTTTTGCCTCACAAAATCTTTCAAGTTTTTCATGAAGTGCTCAAGAAAAAACATCCACCTTACATGAACTGCCCCACAAAGTACGATCTCATCAATAAAATGTACGAGTAAATGTAATTGAGTAATCAAAATGGATCGAGGAAAAATTTCCTCCACCAAACAAACCACCTCAACAGATAATACTCGAGCATCTTACAATATGTTTGGATCAATTTCCTTCGAGCTCACGTATCTATCAAGATGTATTTGAGAATTGTTTATTTTTGTGTAGAAATTCAAAGATATATAATGAAAAAATATAATGTATACACACCTCACAAGTTCTCCCATCTTGTAAAAGATATCATGTACATCTTTGGATACACAATGGGATATGCTAGTAGGAAGTACGAACTGAATGTAAACAATATTCATAGATCAAATGATTAGTTGAGGAAAAAGTCATCATACCCCAAAGTTTACACATAGTTACTCCACTAATTACTATATTCATGGTTAGAGATACCCTTAGTTGAATCATTTTGTGCCAATCGTGGGACTTCAAACCAGATAGTTGCTCCATACCTCTTTTCTTTTTCTTTATGAAGGCTCCCTTGAGACATCTCATACATCTTGTGGGTGTTCGAAAGCTATATATTTGTTACTTCACTATTTTTTCCTCGTTCTTTGACAACGTCCAAGGTGCATGGGGTAGGTCAATCTTTCCTTTGGGTCCAATGCGTGGCTAGGCTCGTCTCATGCGACCAATGTTACGTAAATCCTCCCTTACATTAACTGAATCACAAGCCCCTATCAAGTGATCCCATAATGTAGATACAACATTTTTGAATATGTGCATGGGGTCCAACAGGTGATTAATCTTGAGTTCAGTCTAGTACGGAAGATGAAAAACTATAGAGAACCTAACAAACAAATAATATATTATGTAAACAATTCATCGTGCTAAATACTTTAAAGTCAATCGAGAGAAATGCACTTCTTACCGACTCATGCCGAGTGGAGGGTGACTGTCGGCATTAATCCATCTCTCCTTCCAATCTCGAATGGTTAGAGATTGTGGAGTAATTCCATTAGTAGGGAGAACTTATTTAGGATGGTCAATAGGAAGGAATCAATGATGATTGTCATAGATAATCTTCTTTAAACGTACCGGCCTAGAGGAAACTAGAGAGGGACCGCAAATAGGACATGCATGATATCGTGATGTGGTTAAACCTGAAAGAACAAGTGAATTAATAAAATGCAATTGATTCAAGTCGTGAATTTCAAAAATAGAGTTATATACATGTACCTGAAAACTCTCCGTATCCTGGAAAGTCATGCATGGTCCACAACAACATGGCCTTCAATGTGAAATCTCTAGAGGATGCAGATGCACTTGTATCTTGCACCTTAACATTTCTAACTCTTCAATCAAAGGCTCTGAGTAAATGTCCATGTTTTTTACCTTGTGCTTTCCAGGAATCAGAAGGGACAACATTACATGTCCCTTTTTAATTGCCATGGATGGAGGAATATTATAGTTCACCAATACCACTGGCCATACACTGTATGATGTGCTTTTGATGCCAAATGGATTGATTCCATCCATACCTAAACCAAATCTCAAATTTCTTGGCTCTTCTTTGAAAACGGGCCACAAATTATCTATATGTTGCCATGCCGGTATGTCTGCAGGGATCCTCCATTTTCCACTACTTGAACGATGACTAGCATGCCATGACATGAGCTTTCCAATAGACTTACACTTGAACATAAGTTTTATACGTGGAACAAATGGAAAATGTCGCAAAACCTTACGAGGCACATCCATTGACTTCATCTCCACTTCGTATCTTGATTCGCCACAAAAGAGACACTCTTGTGTGAACTCATGAATCCCACGAAATAAGACACAATCATTGACACATGCATGGATCTTGACATAATCGAGGCCTCCCAGAGATGTCAAGTAATGTCTTGCAAACTCTGTCTTAGTTGGAAATTTATTTCCTTTTGGAAGCATTTGTGATAATAACCTACATATATTTTTAATAAAAGTGAGTTAAAAAACCACCAACATATATTTCTGTCTGATTTCAAAATAGAACAATTAATATTATGATTCATAAGCCAAACTGAATTGATACCTACTTCAATAACGCATCCAAACTGACATTACTCCATCCATAAATTGTTTGCAAGTTAAGTATCTCGAGGGATACACGAAGAACGGAGTACGTATAACCTTCATACAACGGAGTAGATAATGCTACATATAGTGGATCATTTGGCTTCGTAGAGTGACCTTCTCCCTGAACCGGTTGCGAAAATAGATGGTGTACCATGTCCAAAATCTCATCCTCTACGACTTGATGGGGCATTTCATGAGGGCTACTATCATGGTCGTCAGTCTCCAATCTTCTTGAAGACTTTGCCTCCTCGCGTCGACGTTTTGCAGCCTCTCGATGCCCGAGAGGGAGCATTTGAGGATGTGGCACCGCATCTTACTCAACCACAAAAGGAAGTTTCATGTACGTTGATATATAATTCCCATAACATAGACTAGCAATCTTAGTGGTAAAAAAAAACAATGAATACCGGTGATTTTTCTCAAACCCATTCTCCATACAAGCTGAGGTGTGACATTGCAATTCGACGTGCTCGAAAAATACACCCTCGATAATGATCACACATGCATTTAATTTTTCGTCATAGCCATGCATCTCGATTATGAAGACACAATGTTTCATCCTCACTTGAGGATGTGCTCATTGACTCATTAGCATGCGCCGCACTAGGCGATGACGACAACATGATTAAACCTAATTCATGACAACATCAAAATACTTGTCATTCATATGTTTACATAAGATCTCAATTTTAAATACAAAAAAATCATCATAAATACATTAAAACTTATGATAAGAATTCACTATCAAAACTTATCTTAAAAACAAAAAATTATGATAAAGCCTAAATGCGTGTCTATATCCGCGTTTACATACGCGTCTATATTAGTGTCTATTTTCGCGTCTATGTTTACGTTTATACTCGCGTCTACCTGAACAATAGAGGCGCATATACATGTAAAAATAGATGCACACGTCAAAATTCAAACCATACTTAAATCATTTCTTTTCAAACTGCGCCTTTCCTTTCCTGCGTTTTTTGCAGTTCTGAAGCTTGAGTTTAGCCGACATGCAGTCTCTTCATGCCTCACCTAGTCTCTTCATGTCTTACCTCCTCATGACTTACCTCTTCTTTCATTTCAAACACACAAGAAGGGAAAAAGGAAAGCCAAGGAGAGGAAGAAAGAGAGAACAAGAGAGAGGAGAACAAGAAGAAGCAGCAAGCAAGCATCAAGGGAGGGTAACTTACTAAGGAGAAGAAGAAGGAGAAGAAAGAAGCACCACCACCCGCCACACCAAACACCCAAGGCGAGTCTCTCTGTCTCTCTCTCTCTCTCTCTCTCTTTCTCTCTCTCTTTGTTTCTCTCTTTCTCTCTTTGCTTTGTCAGTGTATTTAGGATTTCTGATTCCATTATGTATTGCATTTTATAAATCATCATGGCGGTCGTCGGGCTAAAATCAACCGACTGAGCGCGTCTACATTTCAGTGTAGACGCAGGTATAGATACGAAAAAATGTTTCCTCTCATTGCGTCTGAGGGCGCGTCTTAGAGCACGTGTGCTGGCGCGTGTGCAGGTCAATCTACACACGAGGATACACGCACGCGCAGATCGACCTGGAATTTGCCTCTGGCAGCGTGTCTGTGCTGCATCTTAGATGCGAATATAGACGTGCTGGACTGAAGGTTGACTTTGGGAGTGCGTCTGAGGGCGCGTCTAACCTGCAATTTAGACGCGATTATACATGCACCAACTCTCCCAGCTCTGATAGAAAATAATATATTTTTGCAATGATGAATGTGACCAATCCCATGTTTGTGTTTATCAGTTTTCTTGTTTATGAGAAGCATTAGCACTTAAGTTTTATGCTCAATGTCTAAAGAAAGTTTTTTGAAAATGTAGATAATATATGATTTTTTGTATGCAAACAAATTTGTCTTTTTCTTGTGTTGTTTTTGCAGATGTTGTATCCTGGTTCATCTAGCAATGACCCGGATTTGGATCGCATGAATGATACATTGGCCTCATTTGGCAGGGGGTCAATGCATTTTTTGGAGGTTTTCCTAGTAGGGAAGACATCATCGGAGAGATGACCAGACACCTTGGCCGCTCTCCCACAGCGGACGATGTGTTCAGTGTCATGTTTGGAACGCCTCTGACATCTTTTCCTGGCACTACTTTCCAAACTCCACATGCAGGTACTCCATATGCAGGTACTCCACATGCATCGCCTGTACGTGCATAGGTTGAAGCACAAGCATCTGCAAAAGCACGTGCATCTGCAGAAGCATATGCATCCAGCGAGGCAAAGGGTAGTCGACAGAGAGGGAGGAGGGAGAGTCGAGGGGGAGGACGAGGCTTAAGTGGGGGTTGCCTAGGAGGTGGCGAGTGATCACCCTCACTAGTAGATCACGTAGAGGAGGTTGTACGCCAGTACTATAGAGTTAAAGATGCTGGTGGCATCTTCCATGATGATGAAGGAAGGGATGTAATGGGTACATGAGGAGCGTCGTGCATGCGACGTATAAAGATTATTTCATTACCTTCAAAAATCAGAAAAGTGGCTTGTGGAGGAGGTGTTGAGGGCAGTCCATAAGAGGTACCCAGATCTTGAGCGTCAGTAATTCTCGGATGATTGGGGATGCACAAGAGTGAGGGATATGCTTCACAACAAAAGATCCCACCTCATGACACGCGCCAGGGACTCACTGCGGAGGCAGGAGGAGGGGCGTGGAGCCTATAGCCAACCACCTATGTGCACCGCATAGAGTAGAAGAAAGCCATGAAGAAAGCAGCAGAGAAAGTGAAGAGTCACCAGCAGGTAGAGGCGCGACGGATCCAAATGGAAACCATGGGATCGTCGCATTACGGATCAGGCAGCAGAGAGTCGTGGGAGGCAGAGTTTGTAAATATATTTTGATTTCTAGTTTTTTAAAATTTATATTTCTTTCAATTCTTTATATAATTTGTTCTAATATATTGTGACTCATAATTTTTTGTATATATCATAACTGTTTTGCAGACTACTATCGTTGGTAGGATACCTACTCCTAGAGAGGTAGGTTACCATCGAGGCCATAACTGCGTAGCCACATGGCTTCACTTCTATGAGGAGGGTCTCATCACTGAGGACCAATACAACCGGGCCATGAGGATTCGACAGCCAGAGGAGGTATGTTTTTCTTACTTTCCTATTAAAAGTATAGCTAATTATAACTTTTTCTCCACCATGTCTATGTAAGCAACCTTGATCTTTTGTGTGTGTAGGCGAACCCGGATGTGGAGCATAGCGAGGAGGGGAATAGCGACGCTAGTAGCCATGGTGGTACTAGCAAAGATGTTTTTTCTTCAGATTCATAGAGGAGCACCATACCTCCTCATGAGGCCTTGTTTTCTTGTGTATGCATGATCCATCTTTGAGCCTACTACTTGCGGCCACGCTTTAGGTGGCAAGCACTTAAACTTCCCATGTAAATGCTTTTGATTTATAATGAATACATGGACTTTTATTTTCAATTCTCGTGCCTGTAAGATACATTATCTTTTTCCCAAATGCACAATCTAATCTATGGGAGGGGGGAAAAAAAAACCAGAGAGCATGTGGTTGCTCTCTGGTTTTTTTTTCTAGTTCTGTTTTGTGCGTCTATCCACGCGTCTAAATTGCAGAAAATCCGCGTTTATATGCACGTCTGTAGTGCAAAGTACACGCGCTCTATAATTCAAATTTAAAAAATAATAATAAATATCTTTTTTTAAATGAGATTTTTTGTTTTCCGTTCGCGTCTACCAATGCTTGTAAAAGCGTGTCTATATGCCCGTCTAACTGCCAAATAGATGCGCTAATAGACGCGTAAAATGAATTAAATAAATAGCAATTTTTGGTTTATTATGCGTATGTATTCGTGCATGTATATGTGTGTCTATTTTTGCGTGTAAATTGGTTCATACATGCGATTATAGACGTGAAATGGTAGACGCGCAAATAGATGGGCGGATAGACGCGCACGTAAGATTTTCTCTATATTCAAAAATCGCGTCTAAAAGTGCATCTATGAGGCCTTTTTGTTGTAGTGTGTGCATCTGTGTCTGTGTCTGCACTAAAATCTACACGCGCTAAGTTGGCTGCTCTCAATCCCACAACCGCCATCCATTATTTATTTGTGATATAAGAACTTCAATCATAGATCCTAATATAGAAAGAGAGAGAGAAGGAGGAAGAGAGAGAGAGAGAGAGAGAGAGAGAGAGAGAGAGAGAGAGAGAGGGCTCACCTTGGGTCTTTGGTGTGGACGGGTGGTGGCGCTGCTTCCTTCCCCTTCTTCCTCTCCTTGGTGAGTTGTTCTCCCTTGATGCTTACTGCTTGTTGTCTCCTCTCTTTGCTTCTTGTTCATCTTGTTCTCCTCTCTTTTGTTCTCTCTTTCTTCCTCTCCTTGGCTTTCTTCTTTCCCCTCTTATCTCTTTGAAGTGAAAGAAGAGGTGAGTCATGAGGAGGTGAGTCATGAAGAGACTAGTGGAGGTAGACTGCATGTCGACTGAACTCGAGCTTCAGAATGCGCAAAAAATGTACGAAAGTCACATTTTGAAAAGAAATGATTCAAGTATCTTTTTAATTTTGACTTTTGCGTCTATTTTTGCGTGTATATGCACGTCTACGTTTACGTAAACGTACTTATAGACGCGGATTTAGATGTGCAGATAGACACAAAAATAGACGCAAAGTTAGATGCACGTATAGATGCGCATTTAGCACGTTTGTATTTTTATCATGAGTTTTTGTATTTAATATAAGTTTTGATAGTAAGTTCTTATCATAAGTTTTTATGTATTTATGATAAGTTTTGTGTATTTAAAATTGAGATCTTAGAATAATTAATACGCCTTGAAGCTTTTATGTAAACATATGAATAACAAATTTGATGTTGTCATGAATTAGGTTTAATCATGTCGTCATCATCATCGCCTAGTGCGGTGCATGCTGATGAGTCAATGAGCACATCCTCAAGTGAGAATGAAACATTACATCTTCATAATTGAGATGCATGGCTACAACTTAAAATTAAATGCATGTGTGATCGTTGTCAAGGGTGTATTTTTCGAGCACTTAGAGTTGCAATGTCACACCTCAGCATGATGCATGGCTATGACGAAAAATTAAATGCATGTGTGATCGTTGTCGAGGGTGTATTTTTCGAGCACTTCGAGTTGCAATGTCACGCCTCAGCATGTATGGAGAATGGGACCGAGAAAAATCACCGGTATTCATTGTTTTTAACACTAAGATTGCTAGTCTATGTTACTCAATATATATCATCGTACATGTAACTCCCTTTTGTGGTTGAGCAGGATGGAGTGCCACATCCTCAGATGCTCCCTCTCGAGAGTCGAGAGGCTGTAAAACATCGACGCGAGGAGGGAAAGTCTTCAAGAAGAGTGGAGACTGACGACCATGATAGTAGCCAGTGGTATTGGTGAACTATAATATTCCTCCATCCATGGCAATTAAAAAGGGACATGTAATGTTGTCCCTTCTGATTCCTGGAAAGCACAAGATAAAAAACATGGACATTTACTCGAGCCTTTGATTGAAGAGTTAGAAATGTTATGGGAAGGTATTAAGGTGCAAGATACAAGTGCATCTGCATCCTCTAGAGATTTCACATTGAAGGCCATATTGTTGTGGACCATGCATGACTTTCCAGGATATGGAGAGTGTTCATGTACATGTATATAACTCTATATTTGAAATTCAAGGCTTGAATCAATGACATGTTATTAATTCACTTATTTGTTCAGGTTTAACCACATCAGGATATCATGCATGTCCTATTTGTGGTCCCTCTATAGTTTGCTCTAGGTCGGCATGTTTAAAGAAGGTTATCTATGACAGTCATCATCGACTTCTTCCTATTGACCATCCCAAATATGTTCTCCCTACTAATGGAATGACTCCACAATCTCTAACCATTCAAGATTGGAAGGAGAGATGGATTAATGCCGATAGCCACCCTCCACTCGGCAGTAAGAAGTATATTTCTCTCGATTGACTTTAAAGTATTTAGCATGATGAATTGTTTACATAATATATTGTTTGTTTGTTAGGTTCTCTATATTTTTTCGCCTTTCGTATTGGATTGAACTCAAGATCAATCACCTGTTGGACCCCATGCACATATTCAAAAATGTTGTATCTACATTATGGGATCACTTGATAGGGGCTCGTGATTCAATCAATGTAAGGGAGGATTTACGTAGCATTGGTCATATGAGATGAGCCTGGCCATGCATTGGACCCAGAGGAAAGATTGAGCTACCCCATGCACCTTGGATGTTGTCAAAGAACGAGGAAAAAATAGTGAAGGAACAAATATGTAGCTTTCAAACACCCACATGATGTATGAGATGTCTCAAGGGAGTCTTTGTGTGAGGCATACAAAGCTCTGTCTTAGAAGTATTCCTAATAACCTTGTCCTTCTAGCCTCTACTAGGATCATGTTTCTAGGAATTTCTATTAGTTGTGAGGCAACTAAGAAAACTTGATGAGTAGAAGAAGAAAATAGTAAATATTTTTGAAAAACCCCACAATATGAAAGTGTGTAAAAAGGGATTGTAGCCCCTAAAATAAGAAAAATAAAGAGAAAAATCAAAAGTAGTAGATATTCATCGCCTTGTGAAGGCCTGGTAGATTTTCGGGGATGAGACGAGTGGCCAATGCCTTGCCTTCTTCCTTGCTGTGGTATCTAGCCAAAAGAAAATAAGGATGGTTGGAGTAAAAGCAAAAGTGATTAGGAAAAAGAAATTTTGTTACCTCACGGGAGCTTGGTAGGTTCTTGGATATCAAGATTGGGGACATTCAGTCGATGCCCTATTCTCCTTGGGTCACAACACCCTCAACTCCCTCCTTTTTATATATTCAAGTATCAAATATTGAATAATAACGAATGGGAAAAATTGGAAAATATATGCTTCTAAGTAAACTAGGCTATAGAAGTCATTGCCTAGTAGGAGTTCCTAGTCCAGTTTTCCTAGGTCAGGTTTGTGAGGTCAATTAGGATGACTTCTTTGATAGATCTTTTAGTCGGTTTGTGTTGGAGCAGTTACCTAGCAACTAGCTCTTGATCTCTTTGTGAGATAATGCTTAGCCTTTCTCTCATGAAATTCATGCCTTGATTTTGTTAGGGGATAGGTCGACAGTTGTGTTCTATGTTATACTTTATTTGAAGCAGCTTGCTACTCTTTATATTTTCTTTGTGTGCAAATCTATTTTGTGGATCCGATGGGCTGTTACCATATCTCATGGTTGCTAATAAGGGAAATATTTTAAGCTGGATCAAGGGCTAAAATCATGCTAAAATTCATCATTTAAAGAAAAAATGCAAGCCCACTTGAAGTAGCACAAAGGCACATCCAATCCTATTAAGTATTAATGAAAGACATGATTTAAAGTCATATCTAAACACGAACCCTGAAGTGGTTCCTTTTTTTTAAAGTAGGGGTCTTAAGAACTGAACTTGAGAGAGAAAGAGGAGTGAAAAAACTACACAAAGAGAGAGATGGAGTGTAGAAGTGAGAGAAAGAGAGAGACAAGGAGAGAGAAATATTATAATAGGAGAGAGAAAGACAGAAAGAAGTACAAAGCCATTGAAGCTGAGAGCAAGGTAATGAGGAGAAGGACAGTAATGTATTAATGCTCCAAAAGATGAGAAAAATTACATGTCCTTTCCTTTTATACCTATGTCAATGTGACATGGTATTACTATTATTTTCCCACTAAACCACTTATATTCTTCCTAGCTTCTTACAATCCATCCCATTCCAAGGGTTTTTGCCCTTAAAACAAAATTACAAAGATTTGAAAAGGATGGATAGAACAGAGTACTACTCTATTTTAAGTTTTACAAATGGGTAAATGAATGAAAGAGTTTAGACCAAATCGAGTGATGAAGTAAGAATTCATCTCCAAAATGGCACTTGGTTATAGTAGGAAGTGAGGGAGTCAGAAGCCATTCGATCTCTCTTATGGATTGATTTAGGTTTAAGAAGATTTCTCTGCTTTGGTTAGAGTAGGAGAAGTGTAGTTTGATTAGATTTGAGACATTAAGTTTTGAAAAATAAAGAATCCTAACTAGGCTCGAACATTCGAGCCACTTAAGCTAACCCACTTGGATGTCCAACCTAGAGAAGAGTCTGACTACTTGGAATTTGAACAACTTTGAGCATCGAACATCCAAATCTTAGGCCTCTGACAACCACTCGGATGCTCCAACATGCACCCCTCATCTGACCACTCCACAACCATTTACCTTTAGGAGCCCACTCATCTCACCGAATCAAGAACTCAGATGGCCAAGTCTAGGACTCAAACAAGTTGTCCATAACCCTATTTTTTATTGTTCTTTGTCACTTTAAGACCTATTAGGGCTTGCTACCCAGTTGTCCAACAACCAAGTTGGAATTCGAACCCAATAGGTGAGACGATAGAGCTATTTGCACTCAAGAACCTTGACCTAGTAGTCTAGGAGTGATTGAAAGAACTAACCATCAGCTGCTACCTTGGATAAAGACCTAAAATTCACATCAAGTCACACTTCTAGCATATAAGTGTTATATGTTTGTAACTATTATATTAACAAGGAACACATAAGGGGAATTAACCTAAAAATGAACCCTGCAATAGGAGTGTAGCCGTTGGAATTAGGTGACTGACCCAAGATACAAGAAATAAAGACTTAAAGAAGACAGAACCATTAGACTACTGAGGGAAGGAAAGACTGGCTAAGATTAGGGATACATCTTTAGCAATCCTAGTTGACCTCATAGAAGCACTAGGGGGTCAAGAGACAACCACCATGGTAGGTGCTAGATCAAATGAGAATGACCTTGACCTTGATCTCGACCTTAATGTGGCAAAGTACCCAAAGAGTGGTGACTTGTCACACACAGTATAACTAGCAGACATGGATAGCATACAAGGGAAGACTAGCAGCAATCGATATCATAGCCAACCTTGAAGAGGAGAGTAGATTGGAAAGGTTAGCATTGCATTACATTGTGAGTTTATAGCCAAGAACAAAGGGATCAAAGATTACACTAGGAGAGAGAGCTCCATGAGGCTCACTAGATCCCAACCATCTCAGGTAGGAAAAGATTGGGAGGCAATGCTGATAGGAAGAGAGCCTTATAGACCAACCTTACAAAGACTGAGCTACTCAAGAAAAGATTGCTAGAAAATACCAACATTGAGCAAAGTGGGGCATCCATGGTAGCATCATTGCTAGGTAGGCTAGGACTCTAGGCTAGGAGTAACCCCAAATACTAGGGGGTGAAATGAAAATGCCTGTAGTCTCAAAGCAACTTGATAAATACCAAGCAGACGATGAACCCTATAACTTCATTGGGAAATTTAAGGAGGTGTGCACAGCTAACAACCTCATGAAGAACCAACTCAATGAGCACAAGCATTCAAGGAAACAAGGGAGAGACTTGGTTTCCCCATCTAGATAATATCGAATGCAATAACTTCAATCAGTTGAAGGATCTCTTCATCTATAGATTCTCAGAGGCATGATACTCAGATAACCTCATTGTTAAGCCGATGAATGTCAATCAAAGAGGCAAAAAGAACATATGGGACTATGTCATACATGTGAGGAGTCTCTACAAGAGGATACCTACAATTGAAGAAAAGGTTAATGGAAACCCTTGAAATGATGAAATCGACAACAAAAAAATAGCACTCTTGGCATGTAGATAATCAAGGATAGGACAAAGACATTACTCTATCTATCCTAAAAGAAATATGTTAGCAAAATGTTGCCACATTTCAATATGGAGGAGAGAAAGGCAACTAGTACGCAATTTCCTTTATATCCAAAACTTAGCACTTGACGATTGTTTCAAATATGATGAGAAGAAGGCTAAAGTAGCCAAGGTTTTATATTGATTATGTATGGATAATCTCATTTTTTTAATGATTGCCACTCATTTGGACATTGCATTTGCAGTCGGAATAGTAAGAAGATGCAAGTCAAATCCTCGCAAGAAGCGTTGAGAAGTAATGAAAGGTAACTTGAGATACTTGAGTGGTACAAAAGATATGTGCATATGTAGGTTTGAGGCCAATAAAAGAGAAATATCTACTACATTTGTCAATGGGATCTATAACAAAGAACTTTATTAGGCCCTAGCAAGCAACTCAAACCTACAAAGGAATGTGCTTGCAAGAGTCTTTGAGGAGGCCATACGAGTGGCTGACTCGCTCAGGAAGAGAAGCTCTTAGGCTACATATCAAGCGAGCAACACATTTTGAAATGCCAAGAGAACTGCAACAGTTAGCAAACTAGTAACCTCCAGCGAATAAGAAAAAGGAAAGAGTGTCAACCAGGCCAAGCCATAGCTAATCTAAAATCAAAGGTGACCAAGCTACAAGAGTTAATACAAAGGATAGTATGACCTCATGTGCAGTGTGTGCACTGTGGAGGAAACCACTTGCTATTTGAATGTCCCAATCCCAAATCACAGCCTTTGCCAACTACGGAAGTTTTAGGTATGGCACAGTGCGCTGCCGATTGCCAAGATGGTTGCCTTACCCCAGCAACCTTACATTGAGCCATACTATCCAACAATTAGACAACCATACTTCAAAAGGGGAGCCTCTTTGGCTCTACCCACACCTAATAATTCAAAGCTAGTCGAGACATAAACCCAATGAGAATCCCCCGAAGGGTCCACTAGGGTTTACCGTATGGTACCACGTGAGTGTATAGGAGGGGGGTTATTTAAGAGAAGGAAGGTACATTTTATAAGGTAAGGTCCCATAAATAGGGGGTAGATAAGGGGTTTTTTCATATATTTCTTGCGTGTAGATGACATCTCCTTATTACTACTAGTGCATTCCTCATGGAGAATCCTTAGGCCAAAAGGACCTATTGTGACCCATCCACCAATTAGTGTTGCTCCAGTTCGCTTTGTGGCAGAACCACCAGAGGAAGAGTCATATCTGAATCCGTATGCCTCTTATGAAAAAGAGGATAATCCCATGTTGATGGACTATAGACATATGCAAATCATAGTTGTAGGCAGATGAAGAGGTAGAGGCCTAAAAGGAGCTTAGAACCAAGAGCCCATAGCATGTTGGACATGTGGCCATCTAGGACACATCTCATCTCATTGCTCTGAAAAGGAGCAAGCAAATAGAGACAAGATGGACTTGAGATATTCTGAATGTGGAGTCATAGGGCAAATTCATAGATTTCCCAAGAGACAAAAATCTTCCACTAGCTTGGCAATTGTGCTATATGTGCCACTTGGACTCTTTTGTGTCGAGTCACCAAACAATGATCCCGCACCTATCACCATAAAGGCCATGATGCAAGCTCAAACAAAGCAAGCCAGTATCTCATTACTTGAACCTAGCAACCTAGAGGCATCCTCTATAGGGAAGAAGAGTCAGAGAAGGAGAAGAAAGAAAATCGATGTGAAAATAATGCTCAAGACAACAAAGAGTGAGACCATGTTAACAAAGGAAAAATTGGTCGCTAATGTTGAAGCAAAAAAATCTACTTCTAGGATGAGAGAGAAGGAAAGTGCTAGGGTTGGAGAGTACTTTGTCCCCTAACCAGTAGCTAATGGTTGTCGATAAGGTCAAGGAATGGATAAGGGAAGCATAAGCTCACTTGTAAGATGTTGAATCTATCATTGAGGATGAGATTAATGAACTCTCAACCATGAGCTCACAAGTCTCTTCCACATACTTGAGAGAAGGAGATGCAACAACACTAGATGAACAACTGTATAGGTAGAGTGAACAACTCATAAATCAAAAAAATCCATGACACACCATTCTCAAACCACTTCTGAACGAGCACACAAAAATCATCAACAAATTTCTCTTTGGAATCCTCAAAAATTTCAAATCCAAATTTCCAAAACAACTCACATTGTCAAAGCAAAACATCTCATCACCCACAATGACAATCCCCATGTGGATTAACTCTAGGTTATACAAGGGGACATACTGAAGACGAAGCTGCCCTATTTTGATGTATATCATCTTTGATCACTTTCAAATTTCTTTCACACAGGCCAAATTTCGGTGCGCTAATATTATTTTTCAAAGAGAGTTTGCAATGCGCCTTGTGGCAAAAGATGGGAATCCTCTTTATTGCATGCGGTCTGTTAACACTCAACCTCTTGCCATCCACCATGGATGAAAATCAATTGCCGTGCAATAAAAGGCTGTTGGACAAGGTAATTTATGTTCTCGTCACCTGTACAAGTATCGGTGTAGGCTCTAATGAAGGTATAGTAACACTTATTTGAAATACAAATTGCAGATAATCTGCCATCCCATCACAACAACTGTTCTGGTCTTGTCCAATACATTAATGCTTCACTTTCCATCCTCAAAGCATCCAAAAAAGCCAAGGCTCTCCAACCGACTTCACACCCTTCTCTATAGGGATGGTGTTCTTGAGTATTCTCATGACAACCGTGCAGCCCTTAATAAGACTCATTATATTCTGCTTCTCTGGCCATGCAAATCAGTAGTTCCTTGGACGGCCCTGATTTCAGCATACACTAAAGTTTGAGATCAAGGCATTGATGCTTGAGATTATCATTTGGGCTAACACGTTGCAATCATTCTATTACAGAAAATGACAGTATTTAGTCATGTGAGCTTATCTATTATTTCTTTTGTGAGATCATTTATTGAAACCACCTTGTTTTGGTTCTTGATCCATAGAGCACCAAAGAAGATTTGCATGAATTTGTTCATGTATATGAAGGTCCAAGCTTTATGATTGGAGGAGTATGTCTTTTCGAAAACTTGTGCCTTGAAGGGAACATAAATCTATGCTGGCTTCATCTTCCTATTCAAACAAAAGTTAACCTTAGCTCATGAACTTACTTTGAGAATTCTTCTTGCATCTAAACTTCTTTTGTGAATATTTCTTGGGTTAAGTACTCTTAATCATCTTTTCTCTCATCTCAAAGCGTCCCTACGGTGAGCAACTTTTGCAAACCCCCGCACGATAAGTGCGACAGTGAACGTAGAAGGTACTTGAGAAACCTAGTCACACTCACATTGCTCCACCCATATTTTGCTTGCACACTTAGGACTACAAGCAGCATCTTTAGGCAAGATAGTCAGCACCCATCATATAATGGTATGAATACTTCCTTTCTGAGTGGATTAGATGTCTTGGTACCCATGAGTGCTCCAAGATTGTAGGAACGTATGAAAGGCTACATGTCTCCTCTAGTATTGATGGTATAGATTGGGTTGTGCCTTCCAAGTGGTGGATCGGCTCATGCACTCCATCCATCGCATGCCCATGAACTCTTCTAATCGGCCACAATATGTGCATTCCTCCTTGCGATGAGACGTCAGCTCCCTATATAAATTTTACGGCCACATCTACTATTTTTGTATATGATATTCAATTAGGTTGCAAATATAAGGTATGATTGATACACACTTTTCTTACCGTTTGCTCAAAGTCACAGATCGCTTGATCAATGATCTCCAATTCAAACTCACCAAAGCATTGTACATGTTCTGTAGACAAGCGACGCTTTCATCTAATTGCCAGCTTGCATTGAGAGCAAGGACATGGGACACACTAATTAAGATATGCCTCCTGATCTTGAACATCACGACTGTCATCGTTTTCCATTTTGTCTATGTTATGAAAAACAATTAGTTTTTATTATCATTCTCTTTTTCTTTCTTAATTTATTTGAGAAATGACTTCTTCTCTTGTAATTCAACAAAATTAATGTAAACTAAAGTCTTGGTTTTCTCCCTCTTTCTTTGTACCTTTCTTTGTGTTCTTCGTTTTATATTCTCTCCCCCATCTCTTTATTTCTCTCTCTCTCTTTCTTTGTTGTCCTTATCTTTGTTTCTCTCCACCTCCTCATGTTTTCTCACTCATTCTCCTCTCTCCCCCCCCCTCTCTCTCTTTTTGCATTTCTCTGTTTTCTCTTCACCCTCTCTCATTTCCTCTCTTTCTCCCTCAATGCACCTCATTCTCAAGAAAAACAAACAAAAAAAATAAAGAAACAACAAGAACAAACCAAGAAGAGGATGGATTATTTGTCTCGTCTTCACGACAAACCCTCTCTTTGTTTCTCTCCACCCCCTCGTGTTTTCTCACTCATTCTCCTCTCTCTCTCTCTCCCTCTCTCACTTTCTCTCTTTCTTTGTTATCTTTCATGTTTAATCACTCACACACTCTCTCTCTTCCTTTTTCTTTCTTCTTCTCCCTCTCTCATTTCCTCTCTTTCTCCCTCAATGCACATCATTCTCAAGAAAAAAGAAGAAAGAACAAGAACAAACCAAGAGGAGGATGGATTATTTGTCTCCTCTTCACGACAAACCCTCTCTTTGTTTCTCTCCACCCCCTCATGTTTTCTCATTCATTCTCCTATCTCTGTCCCTCTCTCTCTCTCTCTCTCTCTCTCTCTCTTTCACTCTTTCGTTATTATGTTTCATGTTGATTTTCTATGTCTCTCCTTCTCTCTTCCTTTTCCTTTCTTCTTCTCCCTCTCTCATTTCTTCTCTTTCTCCCTCAATGCACCTCATTCTCAATTAAAAAAAACAAAATAAATGAAGAAAGAACAAGAACAAACTAAGAGGGGGCAATGTGCTCACTGCAAAGAGCCGAAGATAGATTCTTCATCTCCTCTTCGCGATGGCCTCTCTTCTTCCTTCGTGCACTTCTTTCTCTTCTTCATGAACAACAATGGCAGTGGCATTGGCAGTAAGAAGCTCTCCTTCTCTCTCTTTCTCTATTTCTCTCCCTCTCCCTCCCAAAGGCACGATCTCTTTCCCTCTCTCTTTCACTATCTCTCAAACTCTTTGTGGAAAAATGCCACGCTCATGTTTCTCCTGCTTTCTTTTTCTCTGAGTACCATCACGTCGCAACTGCACATCACTATGCCCCTATATCCTAATAGTGACATAGATTAGATATTAGGTGAAGTTTGATGCAATGAAATATCTACAAACTTATTAATTTCTTCGATTGAAATCCATTGAACTAAAATGTTGGAAATGCCTTGTAGTCTAGAGGAACTTGCTTTCAAACATAAGAAAGCTCCTGCATAAGATGAGATATCCAAATAATTTTTAGTGGAATGTTGAGATGATACAAGCTTGGGTTTTTCTTGACAATGTTATGATATATATGCTCAAACAATGCTTAATTATCTTCTCACATAGCTTGTTGCATAGCTCAGGATTGTTTCTCTATTTTATGTCCACTTATCTCATTTTACCTTATTATTTGCCATGGGAAGGATGCCAAGCTATATTTAATGGTGCAGCCACAATGGAAACTATAAATGATCATCTTGAATTTACCCTTGCAAGATGAACTTCGAAGAACCAATATAATGGGAATCCTAAAGCAATGACACATAGTTCAAGTCCATAGACTTACAAGCAACATTTTTGGGGACTTACAAGTTTCTTGGCCACATGTAGGTAAATAATTGTTGACCAACGTGCACGAGGAGGGCCAAGAGAAAAATGTATGAGAAGATAAGATGATGAACTTGGGAAAAAGTCAATATCATACTGCCACCTTATATTAACTTCACTTAGTTAATGGAGCACTCTTCTTCAGAAGATTACATGTCTTGAAGACTAATTGGTTTGGTGTTCCATCCGCATGAAAAGATGTTGAGGCTATAGGAATGTACATTCACCTACCTACTTAGCTAGACTATATGGGCACATGTTTTCTTGATGATACAAAAGAGCATACAAAGTTCTAAACATGTTCTTGGTTTCATTATTTGGTTGAGATTTAGGCTATGAACAAATTACCTATGGGTAAAATCAAGTGTTTGGAGATATATTTAGAAGTCAAGTAAGCCCATGGCAAATGTAGGACCCATAATGGTTTTCATACCATAGCTTATGACTTAGGGGCATAAACTAAAGGCTCACATTTGTTGTCACAAGAATTAATGTGTACTATTTTGCACCGTTGCACATGGCTTGATGTTGTCAATTCTATCCTATACTTTTTGCATTGACAATGACTTATAGGCATAAAGTCTTCCACATTCATCGTACATAATAATTTATAAGTAATAATGTTTCATATCATTTTGTATGGTCCAAGAAGTCATAGCATTTGTAATGATCCACTTTTCTTAGATCCCATTGAATTTTGGAATCTTGTAGCATTAGACCTAAAAATCCCCACTTGATAGCCCCTTCTCTTGCAATGAAAGTGATTCCTTCAACCTGTCTAATAAATATTGGTTATTCGTAATGAGTCATTCATATTCTTTAATTTTTTGTAGGCAATAGTGACAAAATTCTAAGCATTTGTCTACCCACACATAGGGTAAATTTTCGACTACCCCTTCGATGCAAAAATAATTGTGCATCATTGACATATCCATGGCGGCTTCAAATAAATAATGAATGATTTCTTTATCTTGGAATGTGTAAAAAAAGGGAGTCCATGCACCATCATCTGCCATAAAGGGACCCAACTATAATAAGTGCTTTTAGAATATAAATAAATTTCAAAGAAGCTACATATCTTTAAAATAATATTTGCTCAAAAATAAAAGATTTAGACAAAATCCAATTTAAGCAACAACTTGCAATTCACTCTAAGATACTAATTCAAATAATAGTCATAAGAAATGCAAACAAAAGAAATTGCATAATTTCAGTAGAGTGCTAGCCGTTTTGTACATCAAAATCTGATCATCAAGAACTTTGGTTCTACGTGGATGAGCATTGAAAAACAAATGATTTAGAGCTTTATGCATGTTTTAAGTGAAATGTACATTCAACAAATCTAGTTCTAACATTATATTGCCATAAAACAAAGTAATGCTTTGCTCTTTCCTCATTACATTGACAATCGATACTACTTCCCTCAAATTTTCCAAATCTCTTTTCACTTTTTTTCATTCGAATCTCCATCGAAGTTTGGAAGAAAAAGATTCTCAACTAATAAATATTTTTCTACCCAATTATTAAAGCTAGTAAAATAAGATGTAAAGGTGTATATTTTCTACGTTGATTTATAATATCACTTATGTTAAAGAATTGTTAATGATGTTTTTCATTTGATCCATGTGCTAGAGCAGCTAGCATATACAAGCACCATAGTATTGACAAAAGTGAGTTTGCTTGATGTGATGTTTACAAGCTTGGTTATATTCAATATTAAACAACATTCTCAATTCATTCATCTTCGGACATCACATAAGGTTGCTCCATCTTCTTAAAACTGAAAAATGATAATTTGTTCTTGAAAATATTTTACAAAATAGAATAGACTTACAAAACAACACATAAATATTTTGAAATGCATATCAAGGAACATCACCTTTCCCTATAATTATGAAAAAATGAAGAGACTTGTGCCAACTTTTCACACTTCTATCTAAATACAAGGTTATGTTTTTAGTTTATTGCTACGTTCTCACATATTTATAATAAAATAATATTTGTGAGAATACTAAAATATTTAGACACTTTAATCAAGTCTCACATTTATTGTTATTATACTTTGTAAGGTAATATTTATCAAGGGTAACACAAACTCCTCAAGCAAAACCAAATATCATAAGTTACCACTTGTCACATGATCACTTGTTCATGCATAACTAAGGTGCTTGAGTGTTTTTTCACGTAGTAGTTATATAAAAATTAGAAAACAAGCAAAAAAAATGAGTCCTATTTTGCCCCAAAATATTTGTAAAAATACTAAAATGCTTGAAAACTTAACCAAGTCTAGTATGTATTACCATTGTTATGCTCTACAAGGTAATATCCATCAAAGGCTTCTCCAAACATTAAATCTTAAAACCATAGTAGAACTATTCAAAGTATATTGCTTCCTATTTTTAAATCATCTAGACATGTAATACAAAGGCAACAATATGGGCTCATTCTATGCCCAAATTATGGCATATAAAGAAAAGATAGTTATAAACATCACAACTTTCCAATTCTCATGTAATGACTAAAACTACCCTCACTTATATCAACATAGTTCAACACAAAGATAAACAATAGACATGTGTCAATCAGTATGGCATCATGAAGATCTTCAAGGAAAAGAAAATCAATTGCCATAAGAAAAACATTAATGAAACCTCATACTATATATACATACTGGAAACCTCCTAGGCTAATAAATGTGCCAATATCAATAGCTTACTAGTGATATATCCTATTTGTGGGCTAGTCTCATTAAATCATCAGTCTCAAATTTCCCAACAAAAGAAGACCTTGTAGAGCTACAATGGTCCTTACAAGAACTATCCATACCCTTTCTTGCAAAAAACATAACGTTCACATCGTTATTATCAAAAATTGTCGCTTGCTACTCCAACAAAGAATATAATGTATATGTCATTTCATTCCGAATTGGACCATACAAGAAGGATTCTATGCACTAAGCCTTTGCAATCATATCTTCTTAAAATCATTGATGTTTCAATGTCTATTACTAAGACAACAAGGGCCATTGCAAACAGAAAACTAGATCATGTATCAATCCTTGATAATACTTAGGTGCATTAGAATGATACCCAGGCATGTACCACAACAACTAGTCATGAGCTCACAAAGTCTAGCATTGTTGATGTATTTGCATTCAACATGTTGTACAAACCAATCATCTAGAAGTACATGATGATAGCTGAACATCTTCATCCAAAGAAAGGCCCGTCTATCCTTGGCAAAGAGATAGTACAAAGCATTATATAACTACATCATGATAATACTCCATTTAACACAATGTTACAAATAGAAAATGCTTCAAGCTATAGTGTGTTGGAGAAAATAGTGGAGTATAGCTGAAGGCAAGCATTCCAAAGGTTCGATCATCATGAGTTTGCATCTCTCACACTACAGAATAATGATAATATTGAAGAAAGAACAACATTATTAATGACAGATTGTCTACCAGTAGTAGAGTCACCACTACAAGGATTTGAGCTAGTAGTGACACCGATTAGTCGCTATTGGCATCGCTAATAGCATCACTATTTTATAGCATCGCGAATAGTGACGCTCCATAGGGAAAAAAAGCGGCCAAAACCGAGCGCGATTTTCATTTCGTGTTTACTCCATTGTGAGTTTTGAGAGCGAGAGCGAGGGAGAGAGCAACCGTCGTGTGAGAGAAGGAGAGGAAGGAGACTTGCCACCGCCGCCGCCGCCGCCGCCGCCGTTATTCGCGAAGGAGAGGAGGAGCCTTCATCGCAAAGAGGAGCCACCCCACGCTCGCCATATCTCATCAATGAGTCTCCCTCTCTCTTTCTTTTGCTTGTTTACGGTTTAAATCACTCTCTTTTACTTGTTTAGGAGAGGAAATGAGAGAGAAAGAGAGGGAGAGAGAGAGAGAGGGAGAGAAAGAGAAAGACAGGGAGAGGGAGAGGGAGAGGGAGGAAATGAGAGAGGGAGAGAAAGAGAAAGAGAGGGAGAGGAAGAGTGCATTCTCTCTCTCCCTCTCCCTTTTGCTTGTTTAATGTTTAAATCACTTTCTTTTTTGCTTGTTTAGGAGAGGAAACGAGAGAGTAAGAGAGAAAGAGAGGGAGAGGGAGAGGGAGAGGGAGAGAGAGGGAGAGAAAGAGAAAGAGAAAGAGAGGGAGAGGGAGGGGGAGGGGGAGGAAATGAGAGAGGGAGAGAAAGAGAAAGAGAGGGAGAGGGAGGGAGAGTGCATTCTCTCTCTCCCTCTCCCTTTTGCTTGTTTAATGTTTAAATCACTTTATTTTTGCTTGTTTAGGAGAGGAAATGAGAGAGAAAGAGAGGGAGGGGAAGGAAATGAGATAGGGAGAGAAAGAGAAAGAGAGGGAGAGTGCATTGTCTCTCTCCCTCTCCCTTTTTCTTGTTTAATGTTTGAATCACTTTATTTTTTGCTTGTTTAGGAAATGAGAGAGAAAGAGAGAAAGAGAGGGAGAGAAAGAGAGGGAGAGGGAGAGGGAGGGGAAGGAAATGAGAGAGGGAGAGAAAGAGAAAGAGAGGGAGAGGGAGAGGGAGAGGGAGGGAGAGTGCATTCTCTCTCTCACTCTCCCTCTTGCTTGTTTAATGTTTGAATCACTTTCTTTTTTGCTTGTTTAGGAGAGGAAATGAGAGAGAAAGAGAGAAAGAGAGGGAGAGGGAGAGAGAGGGAGAGAAAGAGAGGGAGAGGGAGGGGAAGGAAATTTAAGATAATAGACTTATCGATAATGGTATGCAATGTGCTTTGCCATGGGCCACGTACATTGGTGACTCTTTAAGATGGCTTAAAATTGGTCATGTCCTTCATAATGTCCAAGTAGGGGATCTAATTGTGATATGCATAATTCATTGTTTTTGTATTAACTTTATAGGCATAACAAATTAGAAATCATGCCAACTAGTCAACGGAAGGACTAAAAGAAAATGATACCCTAGCTAATGGTCATTATGGTACTTCATCAAAATGAACCCAAAAGTATTGTTATAGAAGAAGAATCCCTTAAATTGAGTATAGGATATTTTCTCTCAAGTCTTATGACTATGAGTAGAATTGATTGAAATAAGTTTTATTACTATAGTTGATAAATTTCATAGATGGCATTAATTTTAATATGCGATCCTAGGACAAAAAAACCACATTTCTAATATGCTTTTTGTTGAGACTGATTTATTATTAGACTAAGAGATCCTCAATGATGCTCATAAATGGATTACTTATACTCAAAGCCCTCTAGTGCAGTTTTTTATAATAATGAATAATTATCTACCGGGACAAACAAATCCTTGAGCATGATACAAGGCCGAGATATAACATCAAAAAATCTCTCAACTACTATGTACAATGTAAGATTTATGGTCAACTTGCAACTTGACGTACATCTCCATAAAGCTATCCATTAAAGCCTCGTTTGCTATAACGTAGATAAGATGGAAAATGAAGGTCTTATTGTTCAAGACCACGAGACGTATCTTAATCAGCGTGTCCCATGTCCTTACTCTCAATGCAAGTTAGCAATTAGACGAAAACACCGATTGTCTATAGAACACGTACGACGATTTGGCGAGTTTCAATCTGAGATCATTGATCAGGCGATTGCGGATTTTCAGCAAACGGTAATTTGAAGTTAATATTAATCATGCATTGTACTCGCAAGCTAATTGAAAACCATACACAATAAGATTAGGTCTTGTTGGAAAATTTTCTATCCAGGGGGGTGATGTCTCGACCCAAGGGGGAATGCACCCTTTGCAGCCAATTAGAAGAGTTCATGGATGTGCGATGGATGGATTGCAGGAGCCAATCCATCACTCGCAAGGCCCATCTATACCGTCAATGCCAGAGGAGACAGACAACCTTCCCGACCTACCTACAATCTTGGAGCCTGAGATGGAGGCAATGATCGATGCATTGATTCCCATGGATGTTGAGACATCTGACCCGCTTAGAGAGGAAGCATCCATACCATTATATGATGGGTGCCGAGTATCTTGGTTGAAGACATTGCTTGCACTCTTAAGTGTGCAAGAAAAATACGGTTGGAGCGATACGAGTGTGACTGAGTTATTCAGGTACCTTGCACATAGGCTTCATTGATTTTTTTTTTTACAGTATTATTGCAAACATTTGTGCTTTTTCAAGGTGTTTTATGATTTTTTTCAGGTTATTGAAATATCATATATTACCACCTGCAAATACCATGCCTGAGTCTCGTGATGATGCACGACATATTTTACAGAAGCTTGGCATGGACTACAATAACATCCATGCATGTATCAACGATTGCATATTGTTTCGAGATGAATACGAGACTATGGAGACATGTCCAAAGTGTGGTGCTCACAAGTATTGATAGGACTTGCAAGGACAAACCATCCCTCAAAAAGTTCTCAGACACTTTTCGCTCATCCCCCACATAAACCACATGTTTCGCACGTCTGGCATGGCAAGCTTGACAACGTGGCATGTGCAGAATAGGTCCACGGATGTAGTTCGACGAATATCAGCGAATTCGTGCGCATGGAGCCACATTGACTCTACCTTCTCAGGCTTTGCGCGAGAGCCAAGGAATCTTCAGCTTGGTCTTGCCATGGATGGTGTGAACCCATTCGGTCTACACTCGACTTCTTACAGTGTGTGGCCTATAGTGCTTGTCAACTACAACATCCCTCCATGGCTTTCTACGAAGAAAGGACATCTCATCCTTAGCTTGCTTGTCCCAGGCCGCTACAAAGTAAAAAATATGGACGTGTATCTTCGTCCATTAGTCGATGAGCTTAAGATTTTGTGGGAGGAGGGGGTCACTGTGCAAGATATGAGCGGGCGCGATGGTCGGCGGTCAGCCAACATTCGAGCCATTCTCATGTGGACGATGCATGACTTTCCGAGATTGGGAGAGTGTTCAGGTGAGCAGACCTACATTCTCGCTGATAATATCTATATTTTATTTCATTCAATCAAGTATTCACTAGGTCGTGGCTCGCCTTACAGGTCTGGTTACCTCAGGTTATCATGCATGTCCATTTTGTGGGCCACAGTTAGACTCCCGAAGGTCACGAACCATGAAGAAGATGGTATATCAAGGACACGCCGCTTTCTTGCCGGAGGATCATGAACTCAGGGAAGGTTTTCTTGGACGACCTCCAACACGTATGAACGCTGCAAGCTGGTAAGAGCTGAAAATGATAAACCCGAAATCACATCCAAATGGAATGCGACGGTTCTCAGTTTTCTACGAGTTGCCATATTGGACCCACTTACAGGTCAACCACTTGTTGAATCTCATACATATTTTCAAGAATGTGGGCAGCTTGCTATGGGACCACATCATAGGAAAGAGAGACACTATAGGGTCACGAATGGATTTGAAGGAGGTAGGTAAGATGGAGGGGCTTTGGCCGCAATCGAGTGCTAAAGGGGGAATGCAGCTTCCTCGCGCTCCTTGGGTTTTTTCCACCAAAGAAGAGCGCATTGTAAAGCAAGTAATCAAGTCTATTCGCACTCGGATGGGTATGATGCGTTCTCTCAGGTTTGCATTTTCTAAAGATGACCAATTGTCGGGGCTAAAATCCCATGATTGGCATAAGATATGTCAGGTTTGTGAACAGAATGGATTGTAATTAGCGTGGGCATTTTGCAATTTGAAAAGTGGCCATTATTCATAATGCTTTCTCATTTGTGGCAGTTTGTTCGATGTGCAGTGGTTCAAAGTGGTACTTGGAGGAGCTGGAGCAACAGTTCGACAACGTCCATCTAGATTTCTCGAAATAGATTCCGAAAAAAAAAAGAACGGATTTGCGTGACACCTTTGTGTTGCCGGTCCATTGTGAACAGGTGCATAGAGTCATTTTCTTGCTAATTGTAATACGACATGGTTTATGTCACAATGGTTTGAACTCAGTTTGTATGTGTTTGTGAACAGGCAATCTTCTATCCAAACCCCCGACAACCCGATGGTGGTATGTTATACCTTCAACTCCTCAAAAGCGAGAGTATATGATCAAAGCGATGTTCCGGGTATAGATGAAGAAAATATGTAAATAGAGGGGTTGATATTGCAAGGGGTGGAGGCCACCGCAAGCTTGGAGCCCGCATCGGCTAACAATGATGGAAATATACTAATCCAAGAATTTTTTGAGAACGAGGCAGACTCGTTCTTTTGTGGACATATCTATCGACCTTCCAGTGTATGTAGAGTTGTGTCAGGAGATTAACATGGGACCATAGAATACTTCATTCTTGGAGAATTGTATTACTCAATTCGTTGTTTAGATCTTCCATAAAGGTACATAAGATATGCATTTTAAGAGGGATTTTGTAAAAATGATTTATATTACTGTGCTTTGTATAGTTTAAATTGATTATTCTAACACCATTTTTTATCTGTGCAGGTGACATTTTCAAGATGAGTCGAGGGATGAGCGATGAGGAGTTTCAGGACATGATGGCACACATATCTCCAGACCAGCTCGCGAGATTCATAGAGATGGCACACCAGGAGCTGTCTCGTTCTTCGTCAGGTCGCTGTGCTATATCTGCTTCAGCGCGATCAGATGCTTCAGCTTCGAGCAGACGATCTCGACGCTCACGACTTGGGCCATAGGGAGGGACTGCATCGGGATCAGGGGGGTGCTGTTGTGGAGACACGGATGTGGTGTCTCTGTCTCGTCATTCAGCTGGAGCTGCGTCACCTCCAGGATTCGTCACACTTGTGGGGACGTCTACTCCAGTTACTCGAGCTTTTGCGCAACCGTCAGCAGGTGGCACCCCTTTTGGTAGCACCTCCTTTGGTGGCACCCCTTTGAGTGCCACTCTGAGAGAGGTTACCCCCGTCGGTACACCGGGTGTAGAGGGGTCTCCTGGATATGCCCAAGAGCGTGGATGGAGATGGAAGAGGACCCATCTTAGGCAGACTCCTAGGGGTTATGGATACCTGGTTGATAGTAGGTCAGGAGCCATCATCATGAATGATGAGGGGAGGAGGGTGATGGCTTGCATGAGAGAGTTGTGCCAACAAGTTTTTCGGCACAACATCCTGGATCATTGGAAGAACATACCGGAGGGGAGCAAGGACTACATAGTAGCATCCTTGCACGAGGAGTTTCCGGTGCCAGCCGCAGTAGATAGATTCTCTACGGGCTGGATGATGGATTGCATGCGTGCATACATGTCACATAGACGATCCGACGCACGCAAGGAAATCAAGAGTGGGGCTGCAAAGCCCGAGTGGTTAGATGCAGACGACTGGCACCGACTGAGGGAGGAGGCTACAGATTCGCCAGGACGTTGGAGTCAGCCGCGGGGGGCGGCGAGGGCACGACTCGAGGCCAGAGTGGTCCATCGGCCACAGGACATATTTGGAGGACTTTGCAAGTTTCTCTTTTGTTTTGCTTATTTGTTTTTTTGAAATATTCTTTGTACTGACAATCATGTTTCTAACAGTTAGCATTTTGTTTTCTTTGCAGCACTCCATTACTTCTCTATAGCATTCGTACATCAATACTAGGCTCTCCATCATGGCACAGACATCAGGATATCACGTGGTTTCAACATAAGGGATTTTTAAAATACCCTTTTTACACATGTTTTACATACAGAAGGGTCTTGTAAAAAGGTTTTACTTAAAGATTGAATAGAAAAGGGTTATGTTTTATTAAGGGAAAACTCATAGGTAAGGATATTTATAAATAGGCATTGAATGCACATGATATAGAGGGTATAAGTATAGTGAATTACTCTGGGAACCATAGAAAAAACTTGAAGCACCTAATTACAATGGTTAATATTTGAGGTCTGCTACACCTCTTTCTCACATTTACTATTGATGAAGTCACAAACACAAGATAGATGGAGATCCACATATTGGAATCAATAGCATGTGACTTCAATCTACATTTCTCATAGGAAGATTACTCCATAGAATGTGTAATCCTATTCCATACCAAGTTTTACCTTTTCTTCCACCAATACATCTTTACAAAGGATGGTTGCATTGGATGTGTCTAGCATTATGTTGTCAGGTACGAGGTCCAACACAAAGGCTCATTGCATAAATATATAATTTTATGGATAGAGGAGATCAACATTGAGAATACAATAAATAAGGTTTGCACATACATCCCACTTGATAATGAGGAGTGCAAGTTGACACACATATTGAGAAAACTAGTATTATTAAAATAGCTTCACACATGCCATCAAGTTTGCTACATAACCCTAAAACACAAAGATACATATACTATTTCCCTAGAAATGAGCCATAGAAATGTGGTCCCATACCACCAAACTATTGCTTTTTGGGGTGCCCACATGAGCATTCAATGAGAAAAAAACTCATCCGTCTCATTTTATTTGCTTAAGTATGAAGAAAGTAGAGTCCCACTAGAACAAAAAGGCTCCATAAACGTGCTTGTAGACACAATATTTGAATTGTGTTTAAAAATGTCGGGTGCATTTATTACCGTGTCTAATGGCGCATATAGACGCGCCTATTAACACGCTCCGTAAATATATAATCATATTTATAAAAAAGTAGATATATTCATATTTCGCATCTATATACGCATGTAACTGCGCATCTAAAAGGGCGTGTACTATGCAATTTTTTGACAATAATAGACGCGTATTTTTCTTGCAATTTAGACGCGTAGATAGACACGCAAAATAGAGGTATAAAAAAGAAAACCAGAGAGCATGTGGCTTTGCAAGCCACATGCTCTCTGATTTTTCCCTCCCATCAACATCAAATTGTATGCTTAGGAAAAACAAAGAAATATTATTATATTGAAAGCAAAAGAATGTGGAGAACCAAAGTCCATATATTGATAATAACACATGATGAGCGTACTATGCTGGAACATTTGTACATATTTCGAAGATTTTTGTACTAAAAATAAAACAATGTATGTAGAATACGAAATTTCATATATATAGATGAAACGTTTTTACATGACGAGTTCTAGTGCTTGTGACCTCAAGCATGGTCATGGTCGCAAGCACTAGTTGAAAGGAATACATATAAAAAATGAAAAATACAAGCCAAGGGAAGGCATGCATGCATGAGGCTCCTCTACATCTCCTCAAAAGAGGCGTCATCATCGCTACCACCATCGATGTCGGTGCCGCCATCGCTACTACTAGTCTTCCCTTCGCTATCCTCAACTGCATCAGGGTTCGCCTACACAAAGGATTAAGGTATATAAATACCATTACAAACAATAAATTAGAGTTACCTATACTTTTCATGTAAAAAATAAAACATATCTCTTCTGGTTGTGGAATCATCATGGCACGATTATATTGCTCCTCTGTGATCAGTCTCTCCTCATAGAAATGCTGCCAAGTGGACGCCCGGTTATGACCTCGATGGTAGCCTACCTCTCTAGGAGTAGGCATCCTACCAACGATATGATACTACAAAACAATTTTAACATACAACATATTAGAACACACTACATAATGAATTGAAACAAATTACAAAATTTAATTAAAAAAAGAAATCAGATAATACTTACAAACTCAGCTTCCCATGACTCCCTGCCACCCGATCCATAATGCGACAATCCCATGGGGCTGCCATCTGGACACGTCGCACCTCTGCATGCTGGTGACTTGTCCTTTTCTCTACTGCTCTCTTCTTAGTCTCTTTCCACTCCCTGCGGTGGAAATTGGGTGGTTGGCCATATCTAGGGCGCCCCTGCTCTTGTCTCCGCAATGACTCCTTGGTGCACGTCATAAGGTGAGACCTCTTATTATGGAGCGCATCTCTCACCTTTGACCATCCCCAATCATCTGAGAATCATGAATTCTCGGGATTAGGGTACCTTCTATGTACTACCTGCAGCAGCTCTTGCCACAAACCATTTTTTTGGTGCTTGAATGGAATCATACAATCTTTGTATGTGGTATGCGTGACACTACTCAAGTAAGCTATCACGTCCCTCCCCTTAGGGTTATGCAAGATACCACCAACATCTGTTGACAGAGTAGTACATTTTTGGAGACTCACCCCTCTCATTTCCCGGTGAGGGTGATCAAGAGCCACCTCCTATGCAACCCCCACAAAGCCCTCGACCTCCTCGTCTTCCCGCACGACTCTCCCTCCTCCCTCGACAAGCACTACCCTCTACCTTAATCGATACACGTGCTTCAGCTAATCCTTGTGCATCAATTGATTTGTGTGTATGCATAGTGCATGGAGTACTTGTTAGTAGAGGTGTACCAAGGTTTGGTGTTTGTGCGGTAGTGCTAGGCAAAGATGTGATAGGTGTCCTAGACATGACACTAAAAACCTCCTCTGCAATGGGAGGGCGACCAAGATAATTGGTCATCTTCCCCATGAATTGCTCCTTGTTCGAAAAACCTCTAAAAAAACTACTAACACTTCTAGAAAACTTCGCTAAGGTATTGTTCATGCATTCCAACTCAGGATCAGTATTGGAAGATCTAGGATTCCACATCTACACAAGCAAAAATCCATTACTACCCTGTGTATATAAAACATATTACATGCTACGCTTATACCTGCGTCTGTCAACACGTCTAAAAATACGTCTACACTATCATCTAGATGCGCTGACAGATGTGCAAAGTCAGACCATATTTTGCAAATTGTTATAAAAAACGCGCAAAAAACCTCCATAGATGATAGTCTAAAGCATGTAAAGTGAGAGAGAGAGAGAGAGAGAGATAGATAGATAGATAGAGAGAGAGAGAGAGAGAGAGAGAGAGACAAAGAGAAAGCAAACAAGATTGAGAGAGAGAAGAAGAACTCGTCTTCTTTGCTTGTTCCGACGGGTGGTGGCTAGGTTGCAAGCTCCTTGTCCTCCTTCTCCCTTCCCTTGGTAGGTTGCTTGATTCTTCTTCTCTTCCTTGTTGCTTGGCTCTTGTTCTTTACTCTTTGGCTCTTCCTTCCTCCTCTTTTTACTCTTATTTCCTTCTCTCATTGTCTTCATGAAGTGATAGATAGACATGATTAGTGATGTCGATCTCGAATTGTAGAAAACGTGCAAAAAACGCAGGAAAGCACTGGTTTGAAAAGAAAGCCACAACTTTTTTTAAATTTTTTGTACATTCGCGTGGCGCGTCTGTAAGCGCGTGTAATTGCGTGTCTATATGCACAGATAAAACATATTATATACGCTGATAGACGTGCAATTACAATGAAACTGATTAAATGCTAGCTTATGATTGTTTTTTGATCAACATGACTTTCCTAGTCTTTTAATATCAAAATGTTTGTCTCCATGTTGTAAGTATCAAAATATTTAGGGAATATTACATATATATCAAATGCAACCATATATGTCCTTATGATTTAGGTGTAATTATGTAGTCATCTTCTATTAGTATGGGACATGCTGAGTCAACAAACAGTACATCCTCCAGTGAGGATGAGACATTGCGTCTTCACAATCGAGACGCTTGGCTACGATAGAAAATCAAATGTATGTGTGATTGTTGTCGAGGATGCTTTTTTCGAGCACGTCGAATCACAATGTCACACCTCAGCATGTACGGAGAGTGGGACCAAGAAAAAGACCCATTAAATTTTATTGCTTTATTTGCATAAATATTATTGGTCTATGTTGCGTCTTCACCATTAAACAAAACCTCCTTGTTTTTATTGAGCAGGATGTGGTACCACATTCTCAAATGGTCTCTCCAGGGCATCGAGAGGTTGCGAAGCATCAACGCAAGGAGGCAGAGTCCTCAAGAAGAGTAGACACTGATGACGACAATAGTAGCCCTCTTCAAATGCCCCATCAAGTTTTGGAGGAAGAGATTCGGGGGGAGGGCGCCACTAGAGAGACAGATAACCCGCTACACATAGCGTCAAAAACTCCATTGTACGAAGGTTGCACATACTCCATTCTATGTGCATCTCTTGAGATACTGAATTTACAAATCATTTATGGATGGAGTAATGCTAGTTTGAATCTATTATTGAAGTATGTATCATTTGATATTAATTCATAAATGCTTCTAGACAATATTCGCGGTTTGTTAACTCTGTTTGCACAATATATGCAGGTTATTGTCACAAATGCTTTCAAATGGAAATAAATTACCAACTTGAAGGGAGCAAGCAAGGCATTTCTTGACATCTCTTGGAGGTCTTGATTACGTTAAAATCCATGCATGTGCCAATGATTGCATCGTGTTTCGTAGGGATCATGCATCTACATGACAATGTCCTATTTGTGGTGAACCAAGATAGAACCAGGAGATGAAATCAATGGATGTGCCTCATAAGGTTTTGTGACATTTTCCTATTATTCCACATATTCAACTTATGTTTAAATGTGAATCTATTGCGAGACTCATGTCATGGCATGCTAGTCACCATTCAAGTGATGGAAAGTGGAGAATTCCTTCAGACACACCAGCTTGGCAACATGTAGATAATTTGTGGCCTACTTTCAAAGAAGAGCCCAGAAATTTGAGATTTGGTCTAGGATTAAATGGAATAAATCCATTTGGCATCAAAAGCACCTCATATAGTGTATGGCTAGTGGTATTGGTGAACTATAATATCCCTCCGTCCATGGCAATAAAAAAAGGATATGTAATGTTATCCCTTTTGATTCCTAGAAAACACAAAGTAAAAAACATGGATGTTTACTTGGAGCCTTTGATCGAGGAGCTAGAAATGCTATGGAGAGGTACTGAGGTGCAAGATATGAGTGCATCATTGTCCTCCAGAGATTTCACTTTAAAGGGCATGTTGTTGTGGACCATGCATGACTTTCTAGGCTATGGAGAGTGTTCAAGGAGTTGCATACTCTAATTTATTCATTATTACCCTTAATCAAATATATGTCATCATTAACCCACTTATTTTTATAGGTTTAACTACATTAGGATATCATGCATGTCCAATTTGCGGTCCCTCTCTGGTTTCTTCTAGACCGACACACTTGAAGAAGGTTATCTATGACAATCATCATCGTTTTCTTCCTATTGACC
Source organism: Lygodium microphyllum (assembly GCF_053477565.2). Lineage (NCBI taxonomy): Eukaryota > Viridiplantae > Streptophyta > Polypodiopsida > Schizaeales > Lygodiaceae > Lygodium > Lygodium microphyllum. The sequence goes on from NC_141156.1 coordinate 5,458,423, forward strand.
ACCCCAAATATGCACCCCCCCACTAATGGAAGAACTCCACAATCTCTGACCATTCAAGATTGGAATGACACTTGGACACACGCCAATGATCATCCTCCACTCGGCATGAATCGGTAACTAGTTTACTTCTTTTGTTTGTCTTTAAAGTACACTCCACTATGAGAACGAGAAATAATATATTGTTTGTGCCTTAGATTCTCTATATTTTTTTGTATCCCATATTGGACCCCATGCATATATTCAAGAATGTTGCCTCTACATTATGGGATCACTTAATTGGGGCTCGTGATTCTGTCAATGTAAGGGAGGATTTATGTAGCATTTGACATATAAGATGAGCTTGGCCACGCATCGGACCCAGAGGAAAGATCGAGTTATCGTGTGCACCTTGGATGTTGTCGAAGACCGAAGAAAATATGGTGAAGTAGTAGATATGTAGCTTTCGAACTCCCATAGGATATATGAGATGCCTCAAGAGAGCCTTCATAAAGAAAAAGAAAAGAGGTGTGGAGCAACTATCCGGTTTGAAGTCTCATGATTGGCACAAAATGATTCATGTAAGTATTTTCATAGCCATAAATATATTAATTAGTAGAGTAACGATGTAGACTAATTAATAATGTATGAATATTTACATATAGTTCATCCTTCCTACTAGCATATCCCATTGTGTTTTGAAAGATGTGCGTGATATCATTTACAACATGGGTGAGCTCGTGAGGTATGTATATATTATACTTATTTTTTAGTTTACATATTACGTACATCACATAGTAAACCCGCTTCAATTTATGGACAAAACTAATTATTATTCTCAATTGCATGTTGGTAGATTTGTGAGTTTGAAGGAAATCGATCCAAGTATGTTGCAAGAGGTTCGAGTATTGACCATTGAGGTGGTTTGTTTGGTGGAGGAAACTTTTCCTTTCTCCATTTTAACTACTCAAATACACTTACTCGTACATCTGATTGATGAGATTGCAATTTGTGGGGTAGTTCATGCAAGGTGGATGTTTTTCATAGAGCACTTTATGAAAACCCTAAAAGATTTTGTAAGGCAAAATGCATGGCCCAAGGGAAGCATGACTCAGGGTTGGTTAGTGCAATTATTTCTTGTACAAATCTCTGAATAACTTACTAAAGTAGACCCCTCTTTACCACGACTATGGAAAGATGATGGAGATTTTAGGATAACCTTTATAATACCTCAAGGAAAAGGAAGGAGAAAAGTGCTAATGAAAGAGAAAATTCATAAGTTAAATGTATTTTGTATGCTTAACAGTGAAGTAATGAATATCTAAGTTGCTTACTTTTTGTTTTTTAAATGCAGGTTGTGTATCACCCAATCGTAAACAATAACCGATGGTGGCATGTCATCCCCATATCTAATCGTTCAAAACCAATATATGGCAATGCTACCAACATAGAGATAGTTGATGACAATCTAACAATCAATGATGATGCACATGATGATGCCATGATCGATGCTATACATGATGTAGTGCAAGATGATCCCCCCGAGGATGTTCAAGGAAGCGCAGAAGAGGATAACAATATGGTTGCAGATGATGATGAAGAAATTGAGCATAGCAATACATTTGACAGTGGGATAGACTTATTTGTTTCATTGCCTATTGGTAACATAGACCTAGAGGTAGATAGTCTAGCAAGGGCCTATCTCATTGAAGATGAGATTGATCATTCATTGTAGCATATAATTAGCTTTGAATATTGAATATATATTTGTAATACTCATAAAGAAGTAAAGTTGGTAATGTATTCTAAGAAATACTAGCTGTTAAGATGTTTGGTCATATTTAGGGACTTTATGAGAAATGAAAAATATGTGTGTTTATTTTTGCATCTATAAGCGCGTTTAAAAACCTAGGTATATAGACATGTTATTCGCGTCTATATACTAGCGCCAATAGACGCGTTGATAAACGCACTGATAAATGCGCCCGCTATTTCTCGTGTACAGTGCGTGTCTATAGGGCCTTTCTCTTGTAGTGCCCATGGGAAAACTAATCATCAATGTTGAAGATGCAAAAAGACTGGGATTGCAAGATTTGGACTCAAGCAAGTTGAAACTAACCTCTGCTACAATATTCTCAAAGCTACTCTCACCTACTCAAACAATCTTGAATAAGATACAAGTTCTGATCATGATAAGAAATGAAACCATTAAGTATATTGATACATCCCCTAGAGACATACATCAACAAAAGCTATACAGCAGGTCAGGAGGCATCACCATGCATCCTATTGATATATACTATGCCATGCTACCCAACCTTGAAAATTTCCCATTCTATGAGTATTACAAAAGCTATAGCATTAGCAAACCTACTACTTGCCAAAATCTCACTAGCATTATGCAAGACACATATCGCAATATCTTGGAAAAGCATAGAAAACTAGTAAGGTTCATCAATTTCCACCTAGGCCACCAAATAGAAGGTTTTTTCTTCAACACATTGCTCCATCGAGTCCCCTTCAAATCACAGAACAAGCTAATAAGTAATTAGAGCACAAGACAATCATTGAATGCAAACTTCACGGTGCCTCGTAGCAACCAAGGAAGACCTTGAGATGTACATCACTAAGTACACATGGAGAAATTTGTTGACATCAAATGTGACACACCAGCTAATGAATATGATCATCCAAAAACTTCCATTCATCAAAGAAAACCCATCAGTATTCCCTACCATTATAGAACCAGTAGAGGAAAATCTCAGCATGACCGCTTTACAAGTGAGAGTGTTGGAGCTCATAAAAGAGTTCAAGGTAAGTTGAAACTACTCTAACAATAGATCAACAGAGCAATACATCATTGCCTAATCAATACAACATGTAGCTTGCACATCATCAACGAAAACCTAGGTAGTGGAAAAACATTTCTCATATGCCACTACACCCATAGCCTCATTTTCATGAACCATAGCATCTTGCTAACATCAAGCATAGGAGTAGCTGCAACTAGACTATGCAATCTTTTCACAACCATCCACTATCAATTCAAGATACTAGTCCATGCATAACAATATTCACTATCATTATGGGAAACCGATGATAGGTTCATTGTCATAAGAGAGGAAAATGCAATACTCATTAATGAGATTTCAATGCTAACACAAACAACATTCAACATAATAGTTCACCAAATAGTGAGTATATATCAAGGAACCTTACTCGATCCATTCAACAAGCTCATAATATTGTTTGGTGACCTTGCACAACATCCACCAATCTATGACAATCAAAGTGTAATATGCCAACAATGTCACATTACATCATCTACATACTAGCATTATGGAAAACATTACACCTTGCATATATCAATGAGGCATACACATGACCCACAATTTATGCAATACTTCAAAGAATCAGGTATTGACATTCGACAAAATAAGAGATTCAAGTAGGTTTGCAACAATGAATTATCAATGAGACAGACAACATGCAATATGTGGACCTAAATACTATAACTATATGTACACATAAAGAGGATGTGTATAGCTACAATAACCAACTCCTTCACAAATACTACACTGTAGATGAAATCTACCATGTGGAAGTTTCAAATAAATGCAAACAATGAACCAACCCTACAAAATTGGCTAACATATAAAATTTTTCATGAAATCAAGAAAATAGCAATTAGTGCAAGAGCAATGATAATAAAAAAAATAGACCTCACAATAGGCACTGCAAATAGTGCATCATGCAAAATCACTGGTATTAAAAAAAAAAAATGGACTCATCATAGAAATCCAAGTAACACAATTAACACCACCAATCAATAATTGACCCTGTGTTGAAGTAAACACCAACACAACATACTCAACTCTAAGTGGTTCCACAAGTCAACATTCTCACTCTCACTAGCATATATAATAGCTAGATACAAATCACAAGGAGCCACAATATCTCGAGATGCTCTTGTTCACAATAGAAATGCATTCCCTCCAGGACTTGCATATGTAATGCTCTCAAGAGTGACCAAAAGTAAGAACCTATGAATAGTTAGTACACCACAACAATGAGGCTGTGAATTGAGAACAAAGCAAGCATTCTACTTCATATGCACAAAAATCACAAGTATAAAAACCGTTTTTAAAAACCTTATAACTAGGACATTGATTAAAAACCAAATCAAATATCAAGTTTCATGATTTGTACTTTTTGTAAATTGTTTAGCCTATTCTTATAATTTTGTTTTACCCGTACTAATTTCTTGCTCTGGAATTATCCTAAAATAACAATTTTAATACTTGACAAAAAATACAAATCAAATGTTACTTTATGCTTTATACTTTGAGCATATTGCTTAGCTCCTTTTTTTGTCTCAATAACAACATTGTTTTCTTTTGATACTAAGTTTCTAATTCACAATTACACAAGTCGCAAGTCAAAATACATTTTTTCTTTCTTGATAATAAGTTTGTTTTCTTTCAATACTAAGTTTCTAATTCACAATTACACAATTCACAAGTCAAATACCTTTTTCTAAAAAACTTCCAATACATTTAAAAACAACCAAACCAAATGTCACATCCATCCTATGTACTTTTAGCATATTGTTTAACTTCTTATTTTATTTTACTTGTCCTAATTTTTTCTTTTGGTATTCTGACTAAATACACAATATCCATCCATACTATATGTTAAGGGGAGGTCGGGGGCTGCTGCCACGTGGCAGCCCCTGACCCCCCCCTTCCCTTTCGGGGGGTGCCATGCGTCGGCACCTCCGTCGCGAGTCACTCGCCCGCTGCCCTCGCCTCGGCCTGCGTGCGCCCGCGTGGATCCTCCCTTGGCCTGCGTTGAAGCCTCCTCGGCCTGCGTGGCGCCCACCGCCTCCTCCTACGAATCGGCTCCTCGAGCTGCTGCAGGCTGCGAGTATCGTCTGCCTCGACCTCCTCGACTTAATGCCTCGACCTCCCCGACCTCTGTGGCGAAGCCTCTACCTCCTCGACCTGCGTGGCGAACGAATCGCACCCAGCCAACTCTATATAAAGAGCTGTTACGACTCCTCCGAGTATCTTCTGCTATTGTGCGTGTGCGACTCCATAATCCACGTCTGCCACCATTACTGGGAGCGACTGCTGCAACTTCAGTGAGCTACTTCAGCAAGCGATTGCTTCTGTAGAGGTACCTCATTATCCTTTGCCTATTCATCATCATTTGAGTGCCACTACCAATTTTTTGCATGCCTCAAACACAATGATTCCAATACACACACACACACACACACACACACAAACACACACACACTCTCTCTCTCTCTCTCTTTGTGGCTCCACCCCCTTAAAAAATTCTATTGTGGAGTAGGGGTCTCTCCCTCTCTCTGCTGAAAACAAATAAAACACACACACACACACACGTAGGTATACATACTCACCTTCCCTTTCAATGTGCCTTAAAAAAATATTTTATGAGTAGGGGTCTCTCCCTCTCTCTGCTGAAAACAAAGAAAACACACACACACACACACACGTAGGTATACATACTCACCTTCCCTTTCAATGTGCCTTAAAAAAATATTTTATGTGTAGAGGCATTGTTTGAGTGCCGCATAAGATTAGAGTTAGGTTAGCTAGATCCATACATTAAAAAAATATTCTAGGTTTGGAGTCATTGTTTGAGTGCCACATAGGGTAGGAGTTAGGTTAGGTAGATTCGTAGATTAGTTACATCCATACTCAGCTCAACCTCCATAGCACACACACACACACACACGTAGGTATACATACTCACCTTCCCTTTCAATGACACACACACACACACACACACACACACACGTAGGTATACATACTCACCTTCCCTTTCAATGTGCCTTTAAAAAATATTTTATGTGTAGAGGCATTGTTTGAGTGCCGCATAAGATTGGAGTTAGGTTAGCTAGATCCATACATTAAAAAAATAGAGTCATTGTTTGAGTGCCACATAGGGTAGGAGTTAGGTTAGGTAGATTCGTAGATTAGTTACATCCATACTTAGCTCAACCTCCATAGCACGCACACACACACACACACACACACACACACACACACACGTAGGTATACATACTCACCTTCCCTTTCAATGACACACACACACACACACATACACACACACACACACACACGTAGGTATACATACTCACCTTCCCTTTAATGTGCCTTAAAAAAATATTTTATGTGTAGAGGCATTGTTTGAGTGCCGCATAAGATTGGAGTTAGGTTAGCTAGATCCATACATTAAAAAAATATTCTAGGTTTGGAGTCATTGTTTGAGTGCCACATAGGGTAGGAGTTAGGTTAGGTAGATTCGTAGATTAGTTACATCCATACTCAGCTCAACCTCCATATTTGAGTCATTGTTTGAGTGCCACATAGGGTAGGAGTTAGGTTAGGTAGATTCGTAGATTAGTTGCATCCATACTCAGCTCAACCTCCATATTTGAGTGCCACATAGGGTAGGAGTTAGGTTAGGTAGATTCGTAGATTAGTTACATCCATACTCAGCTCAACCTCCATATTTGAGTCATTGTTTGAGTGCCACATAGGGTAGGAGTTAGGTCAGGTAGATTCGTAGATTAGTTGCATCCATACTCAGCTCAACCTCCATATTTGAGTGCCACATAGGGTAGGAGTTAGGTTAGGTAGATTCGTAGATTAGTTACATCCATACTCATCTCAACCTCCATATTTGAGTGCCACATAGGGTAGGAGTTAGGTTAGGTACATTCTTACATTATAATGTAATAGAGGTATGGAGTCATCATTTGAGTGCCATATATTAAAAGAACGTAAATAAATATTTTATGTGTAGAGGCATTATTTGAGTGCCGCATAAGATTGGAGTTAGGTTAGCTAGATCCATACATTAAAAAAATATTCTAGGTTTGGAGTCATTGTTTGAGTGCCACATAGGGTAGGAGTTAGGTTAGGTAGATTCGTAGATTAGTTACATCCATACACAGCTCAACCTCCATAGCACACACACATACACACACACACACACACACACGTAGGTATACATACTCACCTTCCCTTTCAATGTGCCTTAAAAAAATATTTTATGTGTAGAGGCATTGTTTGAGTGCCGCATAAGATTGGAGTTAGGTTAGCTAGATCCATACATTAAAAAAATAAACCAGGTTTGGAGTCATTGTTTGAGTGCCACATAGGGTAGGAGTTAGGTTAGGTAGATTCGTAGATTAGTTACATCCATACTCAGCTCAACCTCCATATTTGAGTGCCACATAGGGTAGGAGTTAGGTTAGGTAGATTCGTAGATTAGTTACATCCATACTCAGCTCAACCTCCATAGCACACACACACAGATACACACACACACACACACGTAGGTATACATACTCACCTTCCCTTTCAATGCGCCTAGAGAAAACTTAGCTTACACCAATTTTTTGCATGCCTCAAACACAATGATTCCAACACACACACACCTTTTTTTTTGTTTTTTGAAGATGGTCTTTGTTTTCAGCAAAGAGAGGGAGAGACCCCTACTCCACAATAGAATTTTTTAAGGGGGTGGAGCCACACAGAGAGAGAGAGAGAGAGAGAGAGAGAGAGAGAGAGAGAGAGAGAGAGAGAGAGAGAGAGAGAGAGTAGCTTGAGTGCAGCTTACCTGATCACTTTTTCTCCTTGCACCAACCTATCACTCACCTCAACCTCCTTGGTGAGTCCTTTTGTGTAATGGTAGCCATTTCTATAACTTTCTTAAATAGGTCAAAGTTCAAAATATCAAATGCATCTTTCAAAACTAAAGATTCGTGCTACATTAAAGTGTTTTGATATGAAAGTGTGTTAATATTATTTCTTAATGTGTTTATGCGTGTTATTAATTAATGTATTATGTTTGTCATTACATTGTTAACGTGTATTACGTGTTTTAAGTGTTTGATTAATTAATGTGTGTATGTGTTTTAGTATAAAAAATGTGTGATAACATTGTTATGTTTGTGTTAATAGTATGTATTCATATGTTATCTTTACATCATAAGGATGATATTAGTGGTTCATATTGATCAAGTGCTATGACTTTTTTTTTCCAAATAATAGACATTTTAGCCCATGTGCAAGACCCAAACCCCCATGTGAAAAATGCTTGCATGGTTTCAAATTCTCTATCTTATCTTTACATAGTAAGGATGATTTTAGTGGTTAATATTGATCAAGTGCTATGACTTTTTTTTCTCCAAATAATAGGCATTTTGGCCCATGTGCAAGACTCAAACTTTACATCTTAAAAAGGCTTGCGTGGTTTCAAATTATCTGTCTTATCTTTATATCATAAGGATGATTTTAGTGGTTAATATTGATCAAGTGCTATGACTTTCTTTTTCCAAATTGAACTTAGGAATCCAAAGTTTAGTAGGCTCAATAAAATATTTTTGGAAAGAAGAGTCCCACAATTTGAAGCACAACTATAAAGTCCACATATGATTTCTCACATATTCAGTGCATAACTCTAAGTCACATTCTTTAGGTTCCTTCTAAAAGCTATATACTTGATAGCTTACAAACAATAAAGTATAGCTCTAAGTATCATTTTCTAGGTGAGTCCTTTTGTGTAATGGTAGCCATTTCTATAACTTTCTTAAATAGGTCAAAGTTAAAATAGCAAATGCATCTTTCATAACTAAAGATTTGTGCTACATTAAAGTCTTTTGATATGAAAGTGTGTTAATATTATTTCTTGATGTGTTTATGCGTTTATTAATTAATGTGTTATGTGTGTCATTACATTGTTAAGGTGTATTACGTGTTTTAAGTATTTGATTAATTAATGTGTGTATGTGTTTTAGTATAAAAATGTGTGATAACATTATTATGTTTGTGTTGATGTGTGTGTGTGTGTGTGTGTGTGTGTGTGTGTGTGATCTCTTAATACTTTGTGTAACCATGGCAGTATGGAGCATGCTGAAACATCTCATGCAAGAAACAATGTCCATGTACCAGACATTGTTTTGTGTACTCCCAATGCACGAATGAATGTGCGTAAAGCCAAAGACATGGCTAGGAGGAAGTCAGTACAGCGTGCCCTCAAACGTGTCAAAGGACACAACACTTCCGTTGTATCCCTAAAGATCCTACATTGGTTAGATGCAATTGAGAAGCAAATCAAGAGTTTAAACAAATGTCAAAGAGCTTCAAACTCCTTCTGTCAAAAGTTTGGTGATCGCCTTCAAAGAATCGAAAAAATCCTAGTAGAAAAATATGAAGGAGGCTTGGCTGATGGGATAATGTTGCAAGACGAGATAGATGAAATAAAGGGCTATATAGGAGAAATCTATGAGTTGGTTCGTAAGCACTGGCCAGGGTGTTCTTTGGAAGACCATGCAGAAAAGTTGCGAGACCTTGCTAAGAGCAATAATCGTATAGAGGATGGAGTGTGTGAATTACTGGCTCAAAGGAATGCAAGCGTGCTTGCACCTGAGAGCATTTGCCTCGATGTGCATGTCACTTCTCTAAAAGTTTGCCTCAATAGGTTCTCTACAATGTTGAACCTATTGAATCGTCGCATGAGTTCATCATCCAGTGCATAGTGCTCTTAGCATATTAGGCGATTTCAATAACTTTTTTTCGGATCCTCCGATAGATATGTCATTCTATTGTTGGGTTGGAAAATTTTCATGTCATTTGGACTTTTGTATGCCCCATGATAATGACATAATATGCTCTTTCAATTTATATTCTTGCACATGTAAGATTATATTGTTGCTTATGTGATGTTATAATCTTCAAATTTTATATTGAAATAGTGTTTAGAATAAATTTATCTTGAAGAAAAATCTTTGCTAAAGCCTTCCCTAAAAGATAGGAAGAAATTTTAGTGTGCAAGGGACATAAAAGTATGCAATTACTAATATCAAAGTACATTTTTCTTTTTATATCAGGTTTTTCTCGGCAATGGTACTTCCAACACATTCTGTGCCTAGAGATCGTGTATTGCGTGCACGTAGAGAAACACTCAAAATTACTAGACATAAACGTAGGCACATTGCAAGAGTTAGGACTGAATTACATGTTCGTGACCATGCAAGATATATGTATGAACAACATCATGCAAATGGAAACTATATGGATGTATGCATCCCAAATCAGCTATATCAAACCAATCAATTTCGCGCTGCATCTTGCTCTACTGCTCATGATTTGGTATCCTTTGAGGTTCAGATATCTACCGCAGCTCGACAATACAATCCTAATGGTGGCTTGAGTGTGCGTAGGCAAATGCTTAATGTTACGAGAGCTGAACGTATGCACATGGCAATAGTTAGAACAGAATTGCAACAACTGCATCATGCTACCATAGATAGAGATAGATACAATAGCATCCAAGCTACAAGTGACCAAATGCCAGTTGCACCATTATTGTCATTGAAAGTTCAACCACCTCCTATTCGTCAAGGAGACAATGCAACTATCCACAATACAGATGTTGAGATGTTGGATAACCATGAATCGCTACCCTTTGGAGTGGGGGTACGTAGCACAAGTCCACAAAGAAATGGAAACACAAATAATCCAAATGGTGGATTAAGAAATTGTAGGCAAATGCTTGATGCTACTAGAGCTGAACGTAGACACAGGGCAAGAGCAAGAACACAATTACAACAATTGTGTCGCACTACAACAAATACAATTGATATAAATGCTCAAATGCCTGGTGCACCATTACTATCCTTAGATGTTCAATTGCCTCGCCTTATTCAAGAAGAGAATGAAGCTATCCATAATGCTGATGTAAGTACTGAGATGCTACATGACCAGTATAATATTCAAGCTCCTATGTTTCTACCTCAAAATGGTGGATTTTGTTCAATTCTCCATGACATGCCACCTAATTTGGATATTCATCCATCAGTAACAATTTTGCTCTTCCAAAAACCAGATTTGCATGCAATTGGTACCCTTTGCAAGGTTTGTCACCATTGCATGGCTAAGTTGTGGCACGATGAAACTAAAACAATGCGTACAACTTCGATTGGAAAGCATTGCTGTAGAGAAGGGAAAGTAATTTTGCCACCTCTACAACAACCACCACAACCTCTGTGTAATTTGCTTGATGGCACACATCCACAAAGCAGAGAGTTCAAAAAAAATATACGTGCTTATAATAGCGCATTGGCTTTTGTTTCAATGGGTGCAAAAATTGATGAGCTTTTGCCTCAAAATGGAAATGGTTATACTTTTCGAGTTCATGGATCAATATATCATCGGATGGGTTCCCTATTGCCAAGTGAGAATGGACAACAAATGCCAAAGTTTGCACAACTTTATATTTATGACACCGATCATGAGTTATTGAATCGCACGGGGGTTTTACCTGGGCTTTTGCCAGACTTACTACAAGAGCTTCAACAAATGATGCATGATCACAATGCATACGCACAGGCCTTTATAGTAGTTGGTGCAAGCTTGCAACGCAATCCATCAATAGAAATAAGAATGTCCATTTTTCAGAATCGATCCACGTCTAGACGATATTCAGTTCCCACTGCAAGTGAGGTTGCTGCGATCATGCCTGGACAAGGTGATGATGATACACTTGATCATCGTAGCATTCAAGTTCGCACACGACAAGGCCATTTGATTTATATTTCTAACTTACACAAGGCATATATGCCACTATTATATGTTCTTCTTTTTCCAAATGGAGAGGATGGATGGCATACTAAAGTTCCATATGCATTTATTGATGCTCATATTAATGCCAATAATCTTGCAAATAAAGATTGTGTCACTCAAATGCAATATTACGCTTTTCGACTTCAGATTCGAGATGATACTAATGGATGTCTTTTAAGGGGTGGTCGCTTGCTACAACAATACATTGTCGATGCTTATTGTAGCATTGAACAATGTAGATTGGCTTGGTGTCGTCATAATCAAGCAACATTACGAGTTGAAATGTATAGGGGATTGGCTGATATGGTCAATGGTTCAGATGCAGTTGATACTAATATCGCTGGGATTGGTGTGGGCAGGAGAATAGTATTGCCATCTAGCTTTACAGGTGGACCAAGATTCATGTACCAATTATACCAAGATGCTATGGCAATTGTACGTAGCAAAGGTAGACCTGATTTATTTATCACCATGACATGCAATCCTAAGTGGTCTGAAATTACAGATGCTTTGTTGCCTGGTCAAACTGCACATGATCGACCAGATTTAACTGCTAGAGTTTTTCATTTGAAACATAAGGACATGATGCAGTCAATAGTGAAAAAAGAGTTGTTTGGTAAAGTTTCTGGATATGTGTCCGTCATAGAATTCCAAAAGAGAGGCTTGCCTCATTCACATACGCTCTTGATATTAGAACCACGCTTTAAGCCACTAGAAGCACATCATTACGATAGACTGGTGTGCGCTGAGCTGCCTGATAAGGAAAGGTTTTTGGATTTGTATCGAATTATTACTAAATGTAACATACATGGTCCGTGTGGTGAGTTCAATCCAAAAAGTGCTTGCATGGTGGACGGAAAGTGTATAAAGGATTATCCAAAAAAGTTTATACATACAACTACAGTTGATAAATCTGGTTATCCTTTATACAGACGTCGAGAGGATGGAAAAACTCATAATGCTAATGGTAACCTCTTGGATAACCGATGGATAGTGCCTTACAATCCTTATTTGAGTTCCAAGTATAGTGCTCACATAAATGTTGAGGTTTGCTCGACAATTGCAGCTGTCAAATATTTGTATAAATATGTATATAAGGGCCATGATCGAGCAACCATTCGGTTTACAAGTACGCGTGGTTCCGGATCCAATGATATTGCCGCAGAAAATATTGATGCACAAAATATTGATGAGATTGAGAGGTACTTAGATGCACGATATATTTCAGCTTCTGAAGCATGTTGGCGAATATTTGAATTCAAACTTCATGATGAGAAACCCGATATTCAACGATTGCAAATACATTTACCTGGAGAGAATACTATTTCCTTTCGTGACTCTGATAACATACGTGATGTGGTGCAAAATGAAAATGCTCAAAAAACAACTCTCACAGAATGGTTTACATGCAATCGTTTGCACCCTGATGCTAACACAGTTCTCTATCAAGACTTTCCAATGTTTTGGGTTTGGAATGCACGCAAAAAAATGTGGACAAAGAGAAAGCAAGGAAACACATGTGGTCGAATATACTTTGTTTCACCTACGTGTGGAGAAAAATACTATTTGCGGTTACTACTCACTGTATGCAAGGGGTGCACATCCTTTGAGGCATTGCGTACGGTTGATAATGTGGTATATTCAACTTTTAAGGAGGCTTGCATTGCAAAAGGAATGTTGGAAACAGATGATGAATGGCAAATGTGTTTGCGTGAAGCTGCATTGATGTAAACCGGTGCTCAATTAAGAAATTTGTTTGCATCCATCTTGGTATTTTGTTCGCCTGCCCGACCTAGGGCTCTATGGGAAGAGTTCTTAGGTCCGCTGACAGAGGATATAAAACATCGACTCTCCTTGCAAAATAGGCGAAATGTCGATATGCAAGATGAGGCCAATAATCATACATTGATGCATATTCAAAAACTTTTAGATCAACATGGTCGCAATTTGACAGAGTATCATGGATTGCCTGAGGTGACAATGCAAGAGTATACAAATCCTTTGATCCTTGATGAACAACTATATGATAAAGTAGAACAAGAGAATACATTCTTAACAATGCAAGCTTTGTTGAATGATGGACAAAGAAATTGTTTTATGGCAATAATGAATGCTATTGATAGTGGTTTGGGTAAACCATTTTTCTTAGATGGCCCAGGCGGTTCCGGAAAAACATTCCTATACAAATGTTTGCTTGCAAAGCTTCGCAGTCAAGGTCGCATTGCAATAGCTACAGCATCCTCTGGTGTTGCTACATTGCTTTTGCCACATGGTCGTATTGCCCATTCAAAGTTCAAAATTCCATTACAGGCAGATAATAATTCTACATGCAATATACCTGTTCAAAGTCATCTTGCAGCACTGTTAAAAGAGGCAAGTCTTATTTTGTGGGATGAAGCTCCTATGTTGCATCGTAATACCTTTGAGGCACTGGACAGAACTTTAAAGGATATAATGCAGTGTGATATGCCATTTGGTGGTAAAGTTATTCTACTAGGTGGAGATTTTAGGCAAATATTGCCTGTTGTACCAAAGGGTACCCGTGAGGATATTGTCCGTGCTGCTATATGTTGTTCCAATTTGTGGCAATATTTCAATGTTTTGAAACTTACACAGAATATGCGGGTCGCATCAGACGAGGGTCATTTTGTTGCATGGTTGCAAGACATTGGAGATGGAAAAGATTTGACACATACTAATAATATATTGCAAATTCCACCTACATTGTTGTTAAAGGGAGGATCTATGCAAGACTTGATCAATTTTGTCTATTGTGAAATGAATTGCGTAATTGATTACAAAACATTCTTTAGTGGACGTGCCATTCTTGCACCTCGAAACAATGATGTGGAAATGATAAACAATCATGCATTGCAGCTAATGCCGGGAGAGGTTAAACAATACTACAGTGCTGATTCTCTGGATAGAACCGAGGAGAACTCATTCCTCTATTCTGTGGAATATCTAAATTCCCTTGACCTCGGTGGAGGTATTCCTCCTCATATCTTGCTGCTCAAAGTAAATGCTCCAATAATATTGCTCAGGAACTTGAATCCTTCTAAAGGTTTATGCAATGGTACTAGGCTGGTATGCAAGGCTTTCAATAACAAGGTCATTGATGCAGAGATAATTACGGGGACCAATATTGGTGACAGAGTTTTTATCCCAAGGATAACTTTCATCCCAACTACACTGGAACTTCCTTTCTCAATGAAACGCTTGCAATTCCCAGTCTGATTGGCATTTGCAATGACAATCAACAAATCTCAAGGCCAAACGTTATCATGTTTGGGAATATATCTAAAAACCCCAGTCTTTACTCATGGTCAACTCTATGTTGCTTTCTCCAGAGTAAAGTCTCCGGATAGATTGAAAGTCTTGATTAATGAGAAAGAGGACATGGTAAATGGTACAATCAATATTGTATATAATGAAGTTTTACAGAAAGTATTGTAACCTCTGTTTTTGCAAAAGTGTAATGTTTGTTCTCTCATATTATATTTGCATAATGTTTTTATTTTAATACAATCAAAGCCTTTTTTTCTTCTTTGTTCGCATATCTATAAAATGTAGTGTTGTACTTTCTTATGCTCTTTTTCAGTAGTGAGTTCTTTGTCGATGAAAAGCAAGTTTGACTTATTTTCTCTAGTTTAATACTTTAATGTTTTAATCATATCTCTCATGTATGGATAGATATTCATGATTTTATGTGAAGTTAGACGTATGTTTGTTTTACTATATGAGAACATTGTGTTTAAATTATTTCTACCATAAAAGTTATTTGATCTTTCTATTATATTATATTTGCATTAATTTTTTGGTGTAATATCATCAAAGTTTATTTATTATTTTTTAATCATATATTTTTATGTTTTCTAATTTTTATTAATAGATGGCCCAAACAGTATTTGAATATTATCGTGCCTCTCCTTATCAAATGAGACTTCAAGAAGCATTGCGAACTGTTGCTACGGATGCTATTATCCTGAGAACTTTGGCTAGGGTAATCGAAAGATTACCCAATGATGGATTTACTAATGGAAACACTCCTTTATATATAGAAATTATATGTTTTGGATGGATCCAATGCTATTATGTTAGACAAACAGATGTTGAGTACTTCATATCTCGGTCCCATACTAGACACATACCGAATGACTGGAGTAAATGGGAGTTTAAAGATTTATCATGTTTTGTAACTTTGCATCAGTTTCATCCAAATTCCGTCGACTGCTCTGCTAATATGAGAGCTAATCATATCACGTCCCCAGGTAATACTTACCATTTTTATTAATTAATGTTTTGCTTTATAAATTTAATATTCATATTTTTAAAGTTTTTTTTTCGTTTTTAGATGTTGCAGCACAATCTGGGGCGGGGCGTGTCACAGCTTCGCCCACACATGTTCACCGTGCTAGATCCACGGTTGATAATTCATCTAAGAAGAGAAAGCTTTCTTTTCAATAGTTGATTTTCTACAAGACAACTATCTTTTTGAAAAGATTTTATACTTTCTTTTCCATTTACCTGTTGTCATAGTTGGAATTCTTTCAGTGATATTTAAAAATCACTTTTGCTTCAGTTATGTTTTTCAATTATTATGGTTGAGATAATCGATGTTATTGTGTTGAATTATTAGATTTTTTAATGAAGTTTAAAATTTGCAAGACTACTTGATTCATTTCTAAGTGGAAGAATGTGTGAACAAATTATAACATTTGTGCTTCACATCCCGGCGCGAAGCGCCGGAATGAGTCTAGGCGCGGAGCGCCTAGTATATAATAACATGAACTTTCGTGACATGCATCTAGCTTTTAGGCAACTACCTACAAGTGAAAATAAAATCAAAGATGAATTATGCTCAGATTATAAAGAAATGATACATCAATAACACAA
Source organism: Lygodium microphyllum (assembly GCF_053477565.2). Taxonomy (NCBI): domain Eukaryota; kingdom Viridiplantae; phylum Streptophyta; class Polypodiopsida; order Schizaeales; family Lygodiaceae; genus Lygodium; species Lygodium microphyllum. Next base: position 5,474,961 of record NC_141156.1, read on the forward strand.
GCTTAAAATATTTGCATGAAATTCAACAACTAACATATCTTCAATCGATTTTCTACTTAGCTTTACATTGCGAATGAAAAGAGATTGTACAGCTAATTCTTTGCTCGGAACATTTCCGAAGTTTTCCTGTCAGTAATCAAATAATCCGATGCTCTACTTAGGTTGACCACTTCATTTCACACTTTCGGAGTCTAAAATTATATTAAAATCTCGGCTTACAAATAAGAATTCAACCTGCTCTTATGTGAACATCTGCTATTCGAGACAGGAGCTCATCCTTAACGTCCCTTCCCGCCTGTTTCCTAATTAGTAAATCACGAGTTAATAGATAGAACGCACCATCGATTGACAGTAACACGCATAACAATTCCAGAATCATGCGCAGGGGCAAGTTTTTCTTCTCTTCTGATAATTTGACCTTCAAGACAGCCGTTACCTTCATTAACGCTCGAGCTGCAGCCGAGTGATGAATCGAGTAGTGTTTTGTGGCATTGAGAAGGAAGTATATCTATCATCTTGCGTAAGCTTTAAAGGCTTATAACAAAAAGCAGGCATGTCGCCATATTTATGGTCAATATACACACCTTGCACTTGTTTGAGAAGTTCCATAGCACAGACTTTACAATGGGGATTCATACTACTTTAATGTGACAAGACGGACCATGAAATTCTACAACATCTCTTCATCTCGATCCTCTTCATACTAGTTCCAGCTCAAACGGGATCATATAAGTTTCCTTTCAAGGGCATGATCGACTGCTGCTGCGCACGAAGGCTGTAAAATCATGTTAAACCGCCCCGGAGATCACGAATGGATCTATAATTCAAGAGTTTTCACCTCGAGTAAACTGTCAAAATGAACTAGAACAAGTCATTACAAAGGCCTGATAAGGACTTTCGAGCTTGGACGTTTAAAAGGAAGGACAATCTCGAGGGAGCGGATTATTCCAGGTGAAGTAAGCGTAGAATGCAAGGATTTATGCAGGCCGGGTACTGCTAATTGAAACCAGGAAAACCAATAACGAGTGCTGAGACGATACAAGTACAAGTAGATCTTAACAACAAATGCGAGAATCGGACGAAAGTGGAACTCAACAGGTAAATGGAACAATGCCGGATACAGAAATGTATAGGTAAACGGAACAATGAAACAGCAATGGTCTACGTCATTAGTATTGATCATCATCAGATCAGAGGAATCTCACCGCTTCTTGCAGGCATCGTCTGAGCTTGTTACAGACAGAAGTGCAGATTTCGGAGAGAGAGCGTAAGAAGCCTGAAGCTAGGTTGATGCAGAAGTGGCAGTTTTCACCGGCCATTCTGGTGCAACGACGAAGACTAACAGGAGGTTAAGCAGAACGAATACGACACCAAATGCAATCGCAGCTGCAAAGTAGCCGGCAAAGTAGCATTGAAAGAAACCAGGTCGAAAAGAATAACAAAATCGCTAAGCTGTGTTTTCCTGAAGCTTAAAAAGGGCGGAAATTGTTCTAATTTACAATTAATATTGTTGCAACATTCGTTATAGATATCAACATCCTAGACACGTTTAAATTTCAAGGCGCCTAGGCATAGATAAGTCTTTTAAACTTCGTTAGCATAGAAATAAAATGGAAATCTATCGTATTCAAAGCCAAAATGGTTTTTAAGTGTCTCATGCGACATTACGAAAAGGGATCTAGTTAACCTCCTGATCCTTATAGCCTAGCTTATATCCCAATTTTTGTAGATCAATAATTATTTTTTATGTATATCTATTCATGTGTAGAAATAGAAAATACAAAAGAATATTTTATCATATATAGTGAGTTACACTTGGATAGGGGTATGTCTCTCCTACACTATCGAGCCTACCATGTGCTCAACAATGGAACATAAGTGGAACTCTCCTTTTAAGAGCCCAACCTACCTCACCAGCTCTCACCTAGTCCTTCATGCAAGTAAGCAAACCAAGGATTACAAGATTTCTCTAGATATACCTCTCTCTCTCTCATTATAGTAGATTTGATTCACAATTGGAGATGGCTTCACAATCCTAGTGTGGGCTCCTTGCTCTAAGTGCTTGATTTATGCTTATAGGCTCAACCCACCATTACAAGGTGAATAAGACAAAGAAGATAAAGATGAAGATTACAAACATGGTGTAGCCAAGACAGCGCTTACTCAAACACATGCACACACACACACACACACACACACATTGTGTGTGTGTGGGGGGGGAGGGGGGGTGCATTGTAAAATATGTAAGTGTGTCGCATGTCATCAACAAAATGGTTATTTTAGTAATCAAATTTACTTGATTGTATTTATAAAAGGGCATTTTTAAAGTACAATTTGAGTGTAAGATTCTCAAGGAAAAAGAGTCATTTTATTACCCTACAACATGTAAGTAACTCATATTTCTAGATGCCCTTTGAACACGTGATATGGATTATTTCTCATAAGTGTACCCCTAATCTCTCTCTTTAACTACATATCTCTATTCCTTCTTTCTCATAGAGACACATGTGTGTCCACACACAATTGCAAGCAACCTAGTATACAAATATAACATGGGCAAGAGAATACTTGAGAGGAATTTTCATAACCAAAAATTATCTATTTCTTTTTTCGAGCATTTATTCATGGCTTTCTTTTGAGGACATCCCTCTCTATTGAGTGCCCATCTTTTATTTAAATATTTGAGCTAGCCCTTTCCATTTGAGTACTTTTGATGATGGGAGCTTATCTTGATAAAAAATAGATTATCTTCCCTAAAATTCTACGATATGTTCTTGCAATTTGCATAGGGGAGTGAGCTCGACTCTCACAAAATCATAAGGCATTGATTATACTACAATCTCAACAATCATTGCATTGGAGGAAAATATAATTCTAAACACTATCCCCTAAGTTGGGGGTGCCCGGTTTTTTTTTCTTATTCTTCTTGTTTCATTATTATTTAGGGTTATCATTATCCTCCTCTTGGAGAAGTGCTAGTCATTTTCACACTCAATCGGAGGTCAATTGGAAATAAGGGTATGTGAACAAGTGTTGGTATTCATAGGAGGAGAGGCCATGGATGTAGTTCAATTGGTGGAGGGTTTTTATTAGAGAAAACTTGCTATCTACCATGTCCCCACAAAAGGTCTTGCAATAAGAGATACAACCATGCTAGAATGTGTAGTTGCATTGTGGCTGCATAGTTAATCCTTGCATTAACATTAAAAAAGGGTGGAAGACCATCTCCATAAGAGGTGACACAAAGGAGCTTCACTATGAGCTACATGTAATACCATGTAGTAGTCAAGGTGAGAGTCATAAAATTGGTGAATCTATTTACAAAACTATTGTAGGAGTAATGATAGTCCATGAGCTTAAATAGATATGTCTTGTCAATATCTAGCACCCAATGATGCATTCAAGACCTTGGAAAAGTTATACCTTCTGTGTTCTTCTATGTTGTACTTTCTTTCATGCCTTCTAGGATAGGGGAAACACATTAGATTAGCTCTCTCAATAGCTTGTTAGTAGTAGAAGGTAGGAGTGAATCCCTAAACATACATCTTTAGGCTAGCTTTTTGGCAATTGCTCAAGCTTCCTTAGAGATTGAAGGGTTTGAAGTAGAAGAATGCATCTTGCTCTTGTTGATTGAGCCATTTTCAAGCTATACTTTTCCCCATTCTCATGAGTGTCTGTATTGGTTATAGGGGATAGGATGTTTGAATCTTGATTCCTCATACACTAAAGTTAGAGCTCATGGGGTAATGTCCCTGACTAGTACATTTCTTGATACTTTTGGAATGTTTCCTTAGGGTTTTCCCCTTCTAGGCTTGTGCTTTTAAAGTTTCAACCATCTTTTCAAAAGCCTCACATTGTTACTATGTTACTTCTTTGTATTATTAGGCATCTTATTCTTCCCGTGCTCCTTTTGTGTCATAGTTATAAGGCTCTAGTATCTCTATCGAATGGGTTGTGACAATTAGGAACTCTACATTGACTTCTAGGTAGAGTTGTAGTTTTGAACTTTTGGATGAAAAGGGGCCCATCCATAGACCCATGACTTTGAGGTTGCAATCATCATAGCCTACTTTCCAGAAGTTGGCCTCAAGCCTCTTCTTGGTGGGTTCAATGGTGGGTCCAAAGTCCAAGTTGAGCTAGTCATAGGCTTGTTGGCTATCTATGATCTCATATATAGCTTGTTGGCTATCTATGAGCTTTTGCATAAGCAAATTTATCCTTGCATTTTTCCTCTTGTTGATTCCAATTCAACCAACTAGGCCTTTGTTACTCATTCTTGCTGCCATGCTTCCTCAAGGTTATGTAGGTGAGCCTTTAGCTCTTCTAGCTCCTTACTTTTCTCTTCCAATTCCTTTATTCTCTCTTGTACTTCCTTATTATTATTCTCTAAATCTCTATTTTTCTCTTCTAACTCTCCGTTTTTCTCTTCTACCTCTTTTTCCCAACGTCTAAGCCATAATATTTCTTTTCTTATTCATTGCATTTTTGTTCCAATTTTTTGCTCTTGTTTTCCAATTCTTGATCCATGTGTTCCATTTGGGTTTCCATCTCTTGATTCACTCACATCAAATTGTATTACGAATCCCTCATAGAAATTCTTGATCCATGTCTTCCATTTGGTTTTGCATCTCTTGATTCACTCACATCAGATTGTATTACGAATCCCTCATAGAAATTCTTGATCCATGTCTTCCATTTGGGTTTGCATCTCTTGATTCACTCACATTAGATCGTATTACGAATCCCTCATAGCGATATTTGGTTTGTTTTAGTTGTGCTTGAAGTTCATGCCTTGCTTTGATGGCTTGTGCCTTATCTTTGCATAGCTCCTCACATAGTTGTTTCAATCCAACCTACCCTCCTCTTCAAAATACTAGTCACCCTTCCTACTGATGGTGGCTTGTACACCATCCGAATTTTTGTTGTTTCTCTCCTATTGAGGAGGTCTACCCTACTACTATTTCCTTTTTAAGATCATGCATGTTAGCTTGGAGGGCTTAAATGGCTACTATCACTTTTAGAATGGTTGGGCCTCCTACCACTTTCTTCTTCCCCTCAGGGGATCTCTCCTTGGAGCTCTCTATCCTTTTTCCCACTCTACTCATATCCTTCCCATTAGCTCCTCTTTCCTCTTTTGCATATCTCCAAGAAAGATTATCACATGCTAGTGATAATGTTTTCATAGTCCTTGAGGGGATTTGTCTACTCTTTCCACAAATCCTTCAAGGATTCCCTAATGGCTTAGTTGAATATTTCCCTCTTTGACTTGGACCATTGGGATCTCTACATCTTTTTCTTTTTCACCTCCTCCTTCAACTCCTTTGAAACAAAATTTGTCTCCTTTTGTCTTGGCCTTTCATCTTTACCTTTGCCTTGCTCTTCTCCTTGAACTTTGGTGCCTTAGTCTAAGGTTTTTTGCTTCTCTTTTTCCTTTGAGTCAATATCTACCATATTTTCTCTTAGCCTTTCATCTTTATGTTTAGTTCCTTGATCTTTGGTAACTTGCTTCAAGGTTTCATGCTACCCTTCATCCTAGTTTGCATTATGAGTTTAGCTTCTAGAGGTCAAGCCTCCTTTGCTTTGATGGGATTCTACTACTATTGATTTTTTAAAATTGTTGTTTGCATTTTTCAAGGCACCCAAGCCATTGTTGATAAGTGTGGTTAGGCTAGAGGCATACAGTATGGTCCCCACTTTCACACCAATTCTAGAAAAGTTTTACCTTGATGTTCTCTTCATGAGATTATCAACTTTTATGATGGAGTGAGTAACTATCTCAAGCCATAGGTAATCTAATTTTAGCTTGGTGATGCTACAAATAATAGATCCTTCATTCAGCCTTTCGGGATTCTACAAGTACAACAACTAGGTGTGATGTAAACATCATGTGGAAGAACTCAACAGCAATCTTCATATATTTTTTAAAAATGGCACCAAAGAGAAATCTATCATTATTCAGGTCTTTTCTATCACTCCATGTGTTTGATACATTTGTTGCTTTCATAAACATGTTATATTTCTCATATTGCTTTCTTAATCCCAAGACCCATTCTACTACTTCTCTAGTCAATTTGACTTTTATGAGTCTTCTTTTCCCCTTATGTATGATGCATCCTATGGAAGTCCTAGTGTTTGTCTTATCCTCTTAAATGAAGACATGTAATCTAGCATTTGCACCCTCTTGGTTAACATATTTTTTGAGTCCGCATTTAGTAATCAATTTCTTGGCTTTGGGCCTATGTGCTATTTTCTTGTCTAAAGCTACATAACATGTGGCATTTTAGATCTCCCATGCTAATGAGAGTGGCTTGAAGGTCAAACATTTGTGAATTTTATCGGTAAATGCAATATTCTCATGATTCTTCATCTCTTTGATAGATTTTATCTTCAAACAAGGTGGTTGTTTTTCCATTAGCACAAAACTAATGATGTAAGGTGAAGATTCTTTTGCTCATATGGTAAAATTTTAACAAAAATGGATAATAAATGCTAGACTTATATGCTTCTTGTAGTATTTTAGTTACTTAATGCTCCTATTCTTAGTATTCGAATTTCTCCATTTTCAAAATGTTTCAGTATCTCTATTTGATACCTAATATTCCCCTTATCCCTTGTCCTCCCATGCATAATGGGTGATAGTTTGCTAGCTAGAGTTAGGTTCCGTGGGCATTAAGTATGTGGAATTGGAAATCAATTTTCATTTGCATATGTTGAAAGGGAAAATCTAGATTTACCTTATATACAAGTTACTATCATGGTATTCTTTCAATATCATGGATCCTAGAAGCTATAGTTGCACTAGAGTTTATCAAGGGAATAAAAGCTAAAGGCTTTCTAGGGTAGTTTACAAAGATAGGTGATGATGTTCGTTAATAGGTATGGTCATTCACATTGTCTTAACTTGCAATATGTAATTCTTCTTCAAGAAAATTCTTGTCCAAGAGAGAGTGTTTCTCCATTCCTACAGGATAGGTAAGTTTCATATGACTACTATAGATCCAAATAAGTTACTATCATGGTGGCACTCTGCAAGTTTTTAACAACATACCATTGTCATGCATTGGCTAGGGCCCATGAGTCAACTGTCAATACAAGAAATGTTGATATAATGGTCATACTAAGCTTTCAAGAATTGTTGTTGAGAGCTATACTTCTACTTCAGCTCAAGACATTTTGAATGGATGTTAACCCTTGGAAGACAAAGATGGAAAACCTATTAAATGACCAGGATAGAATATTCGAGAAATTGGAAGTGGGATATCATTCCAAGGCAAGAGAAAGATGGAGAACAAAGGCACACTAAGGAAAATTTAAAGACACAAATTGTAGGAAAAAATTCTAAATGTATGACATAGGTGGATAAGTATAGGCACACCTTAATATTTTTGTAAAGAGAGCACCAACCGCATTGTAATTAATTTTGTCAAAGAGCATCAAGCTCTCTCTCCCATGCAAGTTGTAAAGAATGAGAGGCACGGGCTAAGGGATTGGGCACGTTAAAAAAAGGGAATGAACAAGCTCTTCCTTGGTGTGTAGCCAAACTTGCTCTCTTCTTGCTTCTTGCCCCCCCCGGTGCTTCATTCTTATGTATGAGAGAGGGAGAGAGGGAGTGTGAGAGAGGCAGAGTGTGTGAGTAAGAGAGTGAGGGACTATGGAGAAGCTTTTTTTCTCCTCCCTTCATCATTTTCTTCTTCTCTTGTCCTTTTTCACGCATATGGCTATGGAGATTGGAGATGGAACTTGCTTGAAAGTGCATTTTGGATCATTTTCTTCTTCTCTTGTCCTTTTTCACGCATATGGCTATGGATATTGGAGATGGAACTTGCTTGAAAGTGCATTTTGAATCATGAAGCTACTAATGGATTTGTGGAAGGAGGCAACTCAATTAGATTTAAAGATAAGCTCACTACCTTTGTGTGTGTGAGTTTGCACGCTATGTGAGAGGCAGCCATAGCTCTCAACTTGAAACAATTGAAGCAATAAGGGGCCCTTGGGTCTTGGCGCTTTGCTCTCAAGAGCAAGCGCATTTTGCTTTCATTGTCAGGACCAAAAAATTCAAGCTTGAGTGCTTGCATTAAGTGAATGAGTAGGAGTTTGTCTTTGAAAGGGCACTTTATTTAGGTACAAGAGGCGAGGGAGTTGTAGGGTATTCAATCTGCTTTGTTTGATAGTTTCGATATTGGAAGATTTAGAAGAAGCACTAGTTAGAACAATGGTTTGTGGTTTTACATTAGTAGGATACATTTTAGAAAATAAAGGGAAAAGAAGGAAAAGATAAATCTCTGTATAACCACAAAAGAGGGAAACAAATAAAGAAAGGAAAAAATACTTCTAATGCCTAGGAAGGAAAATAGATAGTAAGGGAATAAAGAGAGAAACAAAAGGGAGAAAGGGGAAAGAGAGAGCTCATTTGGACACTAAGAGATTGAGAGAGAGAGAGAGCTATTGAGAGAAGACAGAGAGCTACACTTCAAGATGTAGTAATAGTAGCAATCCTTAATATCATCACATTCGTGTGATCTAGGTATGTGATGAGTCTTCCTTGATGTTTATTACATAAAGTCAGAACCTTGTGTGCATCAATCATTGTGCATTATATCAATCCAATCAATTTTGTGTCAACTAACTTTTTTTTTGCAAGTCTTTTCGGATGGTGACCCACAGGCCTTGGGTTGTCCAATTCTCATCATACTTACATCAAGGTATCTTTAGTTCACTCGGACATCCAACTTAGACAGTCCACTTGGACTTAGATGTTTGAGTAACCTAAGTCCACTCAAACACTAAAACTCATATTATTTTTAATGCCTTAGATGGCCAACATATAGGCCTTAGACACTTGACTAAGATACTCAGACAATGAACACCCCTAGTCTAACCACTTGGACGGTGTAATATTTCTGCTGAAAAATATTACAAGCCCGTGTGAGTCTCAGGCAAATAACAATGCTGGCATTGTGGTTACGGACGGTGCGGACTTTAAATAGTACACTCTCCACTGGCCAATTGAGAGTAAGGACTAAGAAACCGCATATCTTCATGAGAACCTCCTCTTGGGAGGAGGTCAAGAGGATAATTGATAAGATTTATGGCAATCTTTTTTTAAATTACCCCTTCTTTTCCCCTAGCCAAAGGCCGTGCTGGAGGGGAGGGAGTGAAGCGTGGGTACGTATACTACAACAGAAACGAGGCATAGACGCGCATGTTAGACGCGCAAAGTCGGGCGCGTCTATCACAGCGTCGATAAGTGCGTGTAAACGTGCGTGTAAATAGACGCGAATTTTGCGTCTATATATCCACGCAAATAGATGCTAATATAGACGTGCCAGCAGATGCACAATTATTTAACCACCTAAAATTGCAATTCACATAATTAAAAAACCAAATTTAATAATTATTTAACCACCTGAAATTGATTCTTGAGCATGCACGTGTGCGCATGATAAAAACCATAGAATTAAGAATACGCATATATTGAATCATTGAATTAAAAAAATAGAGTTAATAATTACTCGAAGTACCATTGGCATCCTCGAAGTGAGCAAGGACACCACAATCTTGGGTATTTCTCTGTTCATCTATACGTTGAGTTCAAAGATGTTTACCCTCACACCAAAGTGCATTGAATAATGTGCACTAGTCGTAAAAGATAAAAGATCAAACTAGACATGTTGGACCCTCACGAGGTGTTCAAATAACTAGACATGCTGGACCCTCACGAGGTGTCTGTAGCAAAATATACTGGGTAGATGAAAGAGCCCTTAAGCTATGGTACACTTACTTGGGCCTTAAAACAAAGATCAGCATTACTCCCACTCTAGACTTGGATAAAAGTGCCTGTGAAGACTCGAGTGTTTTATGGCTCGAGACTCAATCTTTGAATGGAAAAACATCACGTCCACATCTAGGTTCTATCCCACCCTTCAAGTTCAAAAAGGGCATGGGGTTTGGAATTCCTGGCTTTTTTAAAGGCAAGCCAAAACCATTGAATAGTTTGATGGAAGGCCCTCCCTTTTTCTATTTTGAAAATGTTGAGAACGTTCCCAATTCAAAGTGGGAGACCATCAAACGACATTTTAATGGCATAGATCCAAAGTTCACAGACTCTAGATATTTTTCAGCATGCTTTAGGCTGAGATGGTTATGTTTATAACCTTCTAGTAGATGGAAGAAGGTTGATCCTTCCCCTTGCTCCCACGACAATCTTTGAGGTGCTTCCGAAAACAAAGAAGTATTGCCCCCCATGGGATCCGAGAGAGAAGCTGAATTGCATAAACACACGGTGTGTCCCTAGCACTATATGTGGATTGATCAGAAAAATATTTTCTTCCCACAAAGAAAGCAAGATACCTTCTTATCTTCAACATGAGATTGTCCTAGCATGCAAAATATGGAGCTTGGTTTGGGTCAACTCAGGCCAAGCTGCCCCACTTGAACCCCATGAGATTGAGCTGGTGCTTGGATATGATCGTGACCACACTTGAGGCTGCTCTATCCTTTCATATCGGTATATTGCATTGGGCAACTCATTTCAGGTCAATACTATTGCGTACAGTCTTTCACCACTGAAAGAATTATATCCGCAAGGTTTAATAGTTCTATCCTTATTCTCGAGCCTTGGTGGGAAAGAAGTGGCATTGCACAAATTGGGTATAATTTTGAAGGCTGTTGTTATTGTGGAGATCAATGATAAATGTAAAAACATAATAGCCAACTAGTGGAACAAAACCTTACAAACAGGTCGATTTCAAATGGAGGATGATGTTAGAGATCTTACTGATGATAAGTTGGCTGAGATTGTGGATGCAGTGGGAAAGATTGACCTCATAATTGGGGGAAGCCCCTGCAACAATCTCTCAAGCAACAATAGAGTAAGCAGGGTATGACCAAACCTCTTAATAGCTAGTATTTTTTTGAATAGGGCATGATTGGATGTATATACGACATAATTACACCTAGATCATACGCTAGGACATGATATACATGTATAGGATCATACGGACATGATATACATGTATATACGACATGATATACATGTATAGGGCATATACATGCATAGGACATGATATACATTACCAAATTTACTTCTTTCTGAGTATTACAAATATACATCCAATCATTCAAAGCTAATTACATATATGTGATTTCATGCCCTATATACATCCAATCATGCCCTATACAAATGTGATTGGATGTATTTATAAATCAAAGGTTGACTTGTGCATTTGCAATATATATATATATATATATAGAGAGAGAGAGAGAGAGAGAGAACTGATCAATACACTCACATGTCTCATTTAATGTTGTGCACTTAACCTAGCTATGCACGCCAATTCATAGCATGAGTAGATTGATGTAAATCGGTTGGCTTGTGCATATGCAAGTCATTCCAATCATGTCAAGGTGCATTTATAGCTCACATATCTTTGATTGATTGATGGATAATATTCCTTTCCCTATCGCTTTCGTGTACACCTTCATTGCATTATCTTTCTCTAGCTAAAAACCATTCGTGCTTTATCCATCTATTGATACGTAAGTGGGATAATATGCAATTGTAAGTGGGATGGTCTAGTAAGTCACTACATATATATGTGCCAATTGACTTGCCAATGTGTTATCTCCTATCCTCAAGCTTTGTTATATATGTCACCACATAGGTCAATTGATTTCCTAAATGCATGCATTGATTTCTTAAATTGTTGCTACGTGTCTGTAAGCACGTGTAACAGGAATTATCTGTGCATATACACGCGCTATTACACGTACTAACAGACATGCCACGCAAGTATAGAAATTTTTTTTAAAAGTTGTGGCTTTCTTTTCAAACCTGTGCTTTCCTGTGTTTTTTGCGTGTTTTCTGCAGTTCGAGCTCGACATCACTACTCGTGTCTATCTATCACTTCATAAAGACAATGAGGCAAGGAAATAAGAGTAAAAAGAGGACAGGAGGAAAGAAGAGCCAAAGAGTAAAGAACAAGAGTCAAACAGCAAGGAAGAGAACAAGATTGAAGCAACTTACCAAGGGAAGGGAGAAGGAGGACAAGGAGCTTGTAACCTAGCCGCCGCCACCCGTTGGAACAAGCAAAGAAGATGAGTTCTTCTTCTCTCTCTCAATCTTGTTTGGTTTCTCTGTTTGTTTGTCTCTCTCTTCACATGCTGGATCTTGTCATCTATGGAAGTTTTTAAGCTTTGTTTTTTAAGCAAGTTTGAGAAGAAATGGTGCGACTATGCACGTCTATCAGCACGTCCAGATGATAGTGTAGATGCGGCTATAGACGCGAAAATAGATGCACTAACAGACACCCACAGAGATGCGTTGACACACGCTCATAGAGACGCAGGTATAGATGCACAAAGAGACGTAGGTATAGACGTTGTATGTAATATGTTTTTTTTGCACAGGGTAATATGATTTTTCTTGTGTAGATGTGGAATCTTGGATCCTCCAACACCCCATTCAACAAGGAGCAATTCATGGGAGAGATGACCAAATATCTTGGTCACCCTCCCACTGCAAATGAGTTTTTCAATGTGATATATGGGACACCTATCACATCTTTGCCTACACAGGGATCAGCTGAGGTACATGGATCGGCCGAAGCACATGCATTTGCAGAAGCACGTGTCGAGTGAGGTAGAGGGTGTTGAGATATCGAGCTCCACTCGTGATATGCCAGGGTCACCGTTGTACATTTATGTCACCGACGTGTCAGTTGTAGATGCGGTTGGTACACCGCCCATGAATAATAGCTACATGATATCTATCCTTATCTACTCTAGTTTGTGGCTCAGTTAGTATGCCACCTTAGTTAGTTGAGTTTGGTTTGAGACCCATATATAGGGTTCTTCTATTTCTTTATATGAGATTTCTTTTGGCTTGCACACCTAAGAAGAGGAAAACTCTTTTCAGCCTCCACCCTTGTGTGTATTCCCCCATTGTGCAAGCAAGAAAGCTACAAGTGAGACTCCTTCCTTCTCTCCCACAATCCTGACATGGTATCAGAGCCTTGTTTGTGGTAAGGAGCTCAAGAAAGCAAGCCAAGCTCGCGGTGCTCTCATAAGAGGAGTAGTGTTGCTTTCATTTTCTGTTTTGGGAGCAGATCTCTGCAGGTAGCACAGCCAGAAATTGCAAGAGTGCATTGTGTCAGGTTGAGATGCCCTTCGTGGTGAAGCAAGAGGGCAGTAAATGCTGCGGGTTAGGGGTTTAACCCTTGGCGACCCTGTTTTTTTTATTTGAGGCCATTTCGGGGCCTGTTTTGGAGGCGGAAGTTTTCTGCACGCACTCAGGAAAGGGCCCAGTTATATGCTGTGCGACCACTGTTCTACAGGTCAGTGAAAAGTTACTGTAGAAATTGCGTCGTATGCTTGTGTGCAGAGACATTGGGAGTTACAGAATCATCCTTGTTGCCTGTTGATGCAAAATCGTCACTGGGAAGTGACTGTGTGGTTAAATACCACTTTCCTCAGTTTTGCAGATTAGCCCTTGTGAGGCTGAAGCTGTGTTCTTTGCAGTGACAGAACTTTTTGCAGTGTTCTGTAATGGCGTCTGATTCTCTCTCACAAATTGTCACTAAAAAGCTTGACAAGAACAACTTCCAAGCATGGAAGTTTAGAATGATGAATTTCCTTATGGGAAAAGAATATTGGGAATTTGTTGCAGGAAATAAAGAAGAACCAGTTCTTCCTGATGTTCCCAATCAACAGCAAATGCAGGCATTTAAAGCATGGCATGAAAGAGCTAGGAAAGTTATGTACTGGCTGTCTATCAGTATTTCAGACTCTATGATTGTGCATATTTAGGATGCAAGTACGCCAAAGGAGGCATGGGATACTTTGTCAAAAATGTATAGCACAAATACTCAAGCCAAGAAAATGCAGCTCAAGCAAGACTTGCATAATGTGCAAAGAGAAAATATGAGCATCAATAACTACCACATGAAGGTGAAGAAGATTACAAATGCACTTGCTTCCATTGGGTCGCCAGTGAAAGATGATGATTTAGTTTCTGTGACCTTGAATGGTCTAGAAAAGGATTATGCACAGTTTCGAACATCCATTTCCATCCGTGAAAGATTTCCTGATTTTGAGGAGTTGATTGCTCTTCTAATTTCTGAGGAGCAAAGAAATGGTGGTGCATCTTCTTTAGGAGGAACTTCAAAAGAAACTGTCTTCTACTCAAATGCTGGAAGAGGTAGAGGCAGAGGTAGAGGAGGCTGATCTGGAGGCCGTGGTAGAAATCAGAATATGCAGCAAACTCAAGAAAACCAGTCCTATGGAGGAGGACGTGGTAACTCTAGAGGCAGGGGGAGCCAAAGAGGTCATGGTGGATGGCAAAGAGTCCAAAATGCAAACAGTAATGTTGAATGCTACTACTGTGGTAAAATGGGTCATATGGCTAAAGACTGCTATAAAAAGCAGAATGACATCATGAATGGAAAACTGCAACAAGGGAACTATGCATCTTTTAGTAGACAGGGTGATGACAGAAATGAGCATTTGTTTATGGTGCAGCACATGAACAATTCTGTGACAAGTGCAGAAGAAAGCAATGATGTATGATATGTTGACTCAGGTGCATTAAACCACATGACAGGTCATGCAGAATGGATGGAGGATGCAAGGAAAATGGAAAAACCAGGATTTATGGAGACTGGTGATGATACTACACATCCTATTGTGCAGATTGGAAAATTTCCTTTGTCTATGCAGGATGGGAAAAAGAAATACCTATCCGATGTATTTCATGTCCCGAATATCACCAAGAATCTGGTTTCTGTTGGTCAAATGGTTGAGCAAGGCTTGCAGGTCACATTTAATCCTCATGGATGCTTTGTTGAGGATATGAAAAATAAAGGTCGCTTGATAGCAAAAGGAAAGAAGAAGGGCAGAATGTTTACGTTGGATGCAGACATGACTGAATTGAGTGCAGCAATGTTTGCACATGGGACTGGTGTAGTTGTAGATATTGATATCTGGCATAAACACATTGGTCATGTTAATGTACAGTGACTTAAATCAATGCAGGCCCAAAATATTGTTGCAGGATTGCTTACATTCAAGGTTGCAAAAATGCATAAGGTATGTGAAGCCTGTCAGTTTGGAGAACTGGCAAGGAAACCATTTCCTAGACATGTTCAAGAGAGTAAGAAGCCATTGGAATTAATCCACTTTGATGTGTGGACTACTAAAGCTGCATCTCTTGGAGGCTGTCATTATTTTGTTACTTTTATTGATGACTATAGCAGAAAAGTTTGGGTGTATTTTATGAAGAATAAAATGAAGTTTTTGGGCATTTCAAAACTCTTAAAGCTATGGTTGAAAAAGAAACAGGCCTGCAAATAAAATGCCTAAGGTTAGATGGAGCGGGAGAGTACCTCTCAAATGAGTTTACAAGGTTCTTGCAGGAGCATGGCATAAAGCAGCAATATTCATGCAGTCATACCTCACAGCAAAATGGAATTGCAAAAAGAAAAAACAGACATATCGGAGAGGTATCTCGTGCCATGCTCAATGAAAAAGACATGTCAGATTTTTATTGGGCTGAAGCAGTTTCTACAGCAGTCTACATAATGAGCAGGACTCCCACTGCAGCAATACATGGGATGACTCCAGAGGAGAGGTATACTGGTAGGAAACCAAATATTTCTCATTTGAAAATTTTTTGTTGCATTGCCTATGTACATGTGCCAGATGAGTTGAGATCCAAGTTGGATCCAAAAGCTGAGAAGTGCATCTTTATTGGTTACTCTCTGCAGCAAAAAGGGTATAGATGCTATAACCCTTCTACTCGTAAGTTTACAGTGAGCAGAGATGTTGTTTTTGATGAGATGAGTAGCTGGTATAAACCAGTAAATGTGATTGATGATGTAGATGCACAAAATGGTAATGCTGCACAGAATTCACAGCAACAGTCACAAAATATTAGTGGACCTGGAGTGTCCTCTAGCAGTGGTTCATATTCTTCGCCATGGATAGGCAGATTGAGATCAGGAGAATTTTCTCAAAGCAATGCAGGTATCACAAAAAGGAAAAGAGAAGGTTGATCAACCCATGTTTGATGTGAATGTAGGTCACTCTTATGTGGATGGTGAATCCAGTGGCTCAGAACAGAGCATTGATGATGAGTTGGGTATCCCCTCTATTATTACACCTGGAGTAACGAAAACCAGAGATGTTTTCAGAGCACCTGGAAGTGAGCCTACTTTGCGTAGGTCTACCAAAGCTAGGTATCCTGTGGATAGGCTGAAATATAATGGATTTACAGCCATTCACTATGCATATATGGTCAAAGTGATACAGGAACCAGAGCCCACTTCTTTTGAGCAAGCCATGGGAAAAGAAAAATGGGAGAAAGCCATGGATGAAGAATTGGATGCCTTGGAAGCAAATGATACATGGGAATTGGTACCTTTGCCTAAAGGTAAGAATGCAATTGGCTGTAAGTGGGTTTATAAGGTGAAGCACAATGCAGATGATTCTGTGAACAGATACAAGGCAAGATTAGTAGTCAAGGGGTATGCACAAACATATGGCATTGACTATGAAGAAACATTCAGTCCAGTTGCAAGGATGGCAATCGTAAGAGCAGTCATTGCTATGGTTGCATCAAAGGAATGGTCTTTACATCAAATGAATGTAAAGAATGCCTTCTTGCATGGTGATTTGCAAGAAGAGGTATATATGGAGCAGCCACCAGGTTATGTGCATGCTATTCATCCTGAGTTTGTTTGCAGGTTGAAGAAAGCTTTGTATGTCTTGAAGCAAGCACCTAGAGCATGGTCTGACAAGATAGGATAGTATCTTGTCACTATTGGCTTTCAGATTTCCAAGGCAGATTTCTCACTCTATGTGAGAAAAACAGAGAAAGGTATTATGCTACTTGTCATTTATGTTGATGATTTAATTATGACAGGTGACAGTGATGACGATATCCTTCATGTGAAAATGCTATTGAAGCAGAAGTTTGAGATGAAGGATTTGGGAGAGCTACGTTATTTCTTGGGCATTGAGATGATTAGATCACCAAGTGGGATACAGCTCTTGCAGAGGCAGTATGGATTGGACATGCTGTCCAAATATGGGATGACAGGCTGTAAGCCTATTTCAATTCCTTTGGAGCAGAATGTGAAGCTGAGCGCAGATGCAGGTGAGCTTCTGGAAGACCCTACTATGTACAGACGCATAGTAGGAAGCTTGATTTATATGACTATTACCAGGCCAAATTTGAGCTATGCTGTTGGATTGGTAAGTCAGTTTATGCAGGCTCTAAGAAAACTGCATTTGGATGCAGCTAGACGCATACTCAGGTATGTGAAGTCCACATTGCGGTATGGACTATTTTATGAGACTGGGGTTCAGATACAGTTGCATGGATACACTGATGCTGATTGGGCTAGTAGCATTTCTAATAGACGATCTACCAGTGGATATGTGTTCTCTTTTGGGAGTGCTGCAGTCACTTGGAGCAGCAAGAAACAGCCTACAGTTGCCTTGTCGAGCACAGAGGCTGAGTACAGGGGTGCAGCAATGGTTGCATGTGAGGTAGCTTGGTTGCATAAGCCACTTTATGATATGCATCAGTCTACAGATGGGCCAGTTGTCATTCATTGTGACAACATGAGTGGTATATACTTGGCAAATAACCCAGTCTATCATGCTAGAACAAAGCACATTGAGGTACATTATCACTATGTGCGGAAGAGTGTTTTACTAGGTCTTATTGATCTAGTTTATGTCAGCACAGAGGATCAGGTAGCTGACATATTCACGAAGGCATTGGGCGTAAAGAAGCTGCACAAGATCAGAGACATGCTTGGTGTGCACGAATTGGGATTGAGCTCGAGGGGGAGTGTTGAGATATCGAGCTCCACTCGTGATATGCCAGGGTGACCGTTGTGCATTTATGTCACCGACGTGTCAGTTGCAAATGCAGTTGGTACACCGCCCATGAATAATAGCTACATGATATCTATCCTTATCTACTCTAGTTCGTGGCTCAGTTAGTATGCCACCTTAGTTAGTTTAGTTTGGTTTGAGACCCATATATAGGATTCTTCTATTTCCTTGTATGAGAGTTCTTTTGGCTTGCACACCTAAGAAGAGGAAAACTATTTTCAGCCTCCACCCTTGTGTGTATTCCCCCATTATGCAAGCAAGAAAGCTACAAGTGAGACTCCTTCCTTCTCTCCCACAATCCTGACAGAGGGTAGTGCACGTTGAGGGAGGAGGGAGAGTGGTGCGGGAGGAGGAGGAGGTCGAGGGCTTTGTGGGGGTTCCCTAGGTGGTGGCTCTCGATCAACCTCACCAGAAAATGAGAGAGGTGAGCCTCCACAAATGTACTACTCTATCACTGATATTGGTGGTATCTTGCATGACTTTGAGGGGAGGGAAGTGATAGCCTACTTGAGGAGTGTCGTGCATGCCACATACAAAGATTGCATGATTCCCTTCAAACACCAAAAAAATGGTTTGTGGCAAGAGGTGCTGCGGGCAGTACATAAAAGGTAGCCTAATCCCGAGAATTCAAGATTCTCAGATGATTGGGGACGGTCAAAGGTGAGAGACGTGCTTCATAACAAGAGGTCTCACCTTATGACGCGCGCCAAGGAGTCATTGCGGAGACAAGAGCAGGGGCGTCTTGGATATGGCCAACCACCTAATTGCCACTGCAAGGAGTGGAAAGAGCCCAAGAAGAGAGCAGCAGAGAAAATGACAAGTCGCCAGCATGTAGAGGCGTGACGTATCCAGATGGCAACCATGGGATCGTCGCATTATGGATCGGGTGGCAGGGAGTCATGGGAGGCTGAGTTTGTAAGTATTATTTGATTTCTTTTTTTAAATTAAATTTTGTAATTTGTTTCACTTCATTATGTAGTGTGTTTTAATATGTTGTATGTTCAAATTGTTTTGTAGTATCATATCCTTGGTAGGATGCCTACTCCTAGAGAGGTAGGCTACCATCGAGGTCATAACCGGGCGTCCACTTGGCAGCATTTCTATGAGGAGGGACTCATCACGGAGGAGCAATATAATCGCGCCATGAAGATTCCACCACCAGAAGAGGTATGTTTTAGTCTTTACATGAAACGTATAGATAACTCTAATTTATTGTTTGTAATGGTATTTATATACTTTAATCCTTTGTGTAGGCGAACCCTGATGCAGTTGGTTTTAGCGAAGGGGGGGACTAGTAGTAGCAGTGGCGGCAACGGCAGCGGCACATGCAGCGATGGTGGTAGCGATGATGATGCCTCTTCTAAGGAGATATAGATGAGCCCCATGCATGCATGCCTCCCCTTGGCTTGTAATTTTCATTTTTGATATGTATTACTTCTGCTAGTGCTTGCGACCATGACGTCACAAGCACTAGAACTCATAATGTAAAAACGTTTCATCTATATATATGAAATTTCGTGTGCTACATACATTGTTTTGTTTTCAATATCCAATCTTTGAAATAATCTTTCTTTGTTATCCCTAAGCATACAATTTGATGTTGATGGGGGGAAAAAAACCAGAGAGCATATGGCTTTGCAAGCCGCATGCTCTCTGGTTTTTTTTTCATACCTCTGTTTTGCTCGTCTATCAGCGCGTCTAAATCGCAGGATAAATGTGCCTCTATTTTCGTCAAAAACTTTCAGAGTAAACGCGGTTTTAGATGCGTAGATACACGCTTGTATAGATGCACAATATGAATATATAAACTTTTTAAAAAATATGATTATATATTTACGTAGCGCGTTTATACACGCGTCTATAGGCACGTCTAAGTGTGCGTGTAACTCTGATCATAAGCGCGCTTTTAGACGCGCAAATAGACGCGTTAATAAACGCGCCCGATATTTTTTTCACAATTCAAATATTGTGTCTACAAGCGCGTCTATGAACCCTTTTTGTTGTAGTGGTAAGCCCTCTTGCTAGAGGTCATGGAGGGAGAATGGCCGTGCAATAGGCTGCATGGGAGAGAGAGGTATCCTCTCCTATCCTATAAAAACCCCCTGTGGGGGGGGGGGAGTAAGGGAGGAAGAGCCGTAATGCTGCGGGTTGAGAGGAGTGTGGAAAGGCTGATAGGTGTATGGAGTATGAAGAAGCCGTTGTAATGCTACCACGAAGTGTCGTGAGAGGAGGGGCTGAGAAGGAACTGTGTGCCGTGATGATGCCTCTGGTATCCTGAGCCGCCACCAGCTTCATCTCGAATTCGCTGCCGCCTGGCCATGTTGGCCGCTCTCATAAAAAGTCCATCTCCTACTACGTGCAATAGTGAAGCCTTGGAAGCTTCTTAGAAGCTTCTAAGGGGGGGCCTCTTTAAGGCCCTTTCCCTTGCATTCTTACACAAGGGGGTTTTAACCCCGGGTTTCTTCAAAATCCCTTTTTCCTTGCTTCCCCAGGATTTAAGCAACCCCTCCTGTGGAAATCCCCACTCAAGCTCATATTACTCCCGGTTTTCTTAAAACCCTTTTTCATTGGCCCTTCTCAAGCGGTTTTTACACCCCCCAGAATGAAGGCCTTTCCCCTTGCATCCTCGGGAATTGAGCACTCCCCCTTGCATACTACAAATCTATTTTTCTCCTTTCCGTGGATTCCCACACTAGCCAGTTTTAAGCCCCCTTTCCCCATTGAATCTCCTTAAGTCCACTTTATCCCTTGGCTTTCTTTTAGAGCCCTTCCCGTGGACTCACATAAAGCCATATTAGCCGAGTTTTAACCCCTTTCCCATTTCAACTCCCACAAGCCATTTTACCCCGGTATTTTTCTTAAGTCCCCTTTCCATGAGGATCAATTGTATTCTCGGAACTTCCAAAAAAAGAGGGGGAGTTCATAAGTTTCCATTTCTAAAGCCCGGTTTCTGAAAGACGGTGAAATTGGTCAAGGAAGTCGAATTTCAAAAGAAATTGCACGTGCGAGGGAGAAGGGCCAAGATCATAAGTCTGCGGCCAAGGCAAGAAGGTCGAATTCATGATGGCCCCTATAAAGGCAGAAGGCGCAACTACAGGAGGATCATCTCCTAGCATTCATGTGGACATTTCACTGAATCCACAAGTCCAGGTTTTCTTCTTAATTTTGGTTTACATCAAAAAATTGAAATTGTGCATGGATAATTTATGGAATTCGGATGCACTTTTCGGATATTTTAAAGGAAATAACTCACAATTGAAGAATCGATCATTTGTATTTTTCAAAGAAACGAACGAAAGAAGGACATAAGACATCTATGCATTCTGAGCAAGTTGTTTTTATGCATTGCAAAGTAACGAATTTAGACCATCTTTACAAAGTCGAAATTATTGTTGTACACTTCGATTATGCATGGAAAGATAAAATCGCATGTTGCATTATTAGACATCTCTTTCTTTGCAAGGATTCATTAAAGAAGGTTGCTAACAACCATAGGAATTTTCAAGGCACGGAAATGATTCTAGAGTTGCATGAAGTAGATTAAACTCTAGGCAATTGGCATAAATCTCAATCATCTACATAAGTAGATACGAAGGGTTGTGTAATGCTCATTCTGGGTACGAATAATTCATTCAGAAATGAAATTAGGAAAAGGCTGCATGGTTCATTTAACATAAACCCTAAAAGTTAGTAGCATGAATTGTGAATACATTAATGGAAATTATGTCGTAACTTAACATACACTTGGATCTCAACCAGAAAAGTTAGGGGTTGTAAATCTAATCATACATAGGCAATGAATCGTGTATGGTATCGTAATGAAACTAGTTTTTCTTCTCATTGATCAAGATAATATCTTCATAAATAGACAAGTATATTGTTTTACCCTAAACACCTAAACCACAAAGGACTCGTTTAGGAATGGTTAAATTGATGCAACATATACCAAGTGCTAACTAGGATTTAGCACGTTGAGGACGTGACCTAGTCGCACTTATTGCCAAGATGAAACTCTCATACCCTAAAGACTTGCCCACATTCACAGAATGTAGGGACAATAGGACATACTTGCAAGAAATGAGCTAGGGTTTCTACCCTAAGGATCACTCGTTAAAAGATGAAACTCGGTTTGAATTGGAACCCTAGGACCGACAATGTTGGCTTAGTGCAATCAGGAACGGATTGGATATAAAGACATCCTAACCATGTTTCCTATCTAATCATGATTCCATGATTAGAAGATGTCGTTCGATGGGTGAGATAGTCTCATGGACTAGATGCGACACTTGTGCAACAAGTTGCAGATTTGCATGATCTTGTGATTTGATCATAAGGGAATGGCCAAGTTCCTCGAAATGAGATTGGCAGATTCTTGCGCAAGTTTATCTTGCAAGAGAATAAATAGTCATCCTAATATAGTACCTTTCTTGGGAAAAGTGACTAAGATAAGGGGATTAGATAGTTGATTGGAAGCAAAAGACCAATCAATAGTTTGGAGCAACATATTTACTGTTAATAGAACTTAAGGTATTGGTTAAGTTAGATTAATAGGGTACGGCCCTAACCCAAGGACATAAGGGTTAACAAACAAACCCTTAGGGATCTTGCCAAGCTGCAATTGATCCCGGATCAAATGCTAGATGCATTCGGAGAGAAGGATTCACTCCTTAGCAGTTGGCCAAATAACGTGACCACTGGAAATGATTGTGCTTGTAACAGTTTAAAGAGCACTGTTTCGCTTTGTTTGCTCAAGGAATTAAAGGATGAAAAGATATCTAATGCTTCAGGTTGAAGGCCTGAAGGGAGAGGCAACCTCAGTTACCCCTGACTATCTGCCTGACCCTAACCAAAGGGGTTGTTAACCGCACCGAAAAAGTGGACCGAACTCCCCGTGAGAGGTCTCTCTCATGAGCGCTACTTGGAGTAGGAGGAGGCTTGGGTGCGAGGGGGGCTCTGGCCATAAATCCCTCACCTTCCGAGCCCTGCAAAAGAGGCCAACGTGACTCGGGATTGGGTCTCGAGGCGCGCATACTAGTCTACGGGTGGAATCTTGAATTAGTAATTTGTGTGGATTACTAGATAGCCTTTGAGCAGATTATGGATAATCCTACAGGCTAGACTTTATGAATGTATTCCAAAGATAAATATGATAACCTGTTACAAATTAGGAACTTGTTTGACACTGCTTTTCTATGTCAAGTGCTAAGATTACGTGAAGGAGTCGATGCCTAATGGGCTAATTAAGGAAGCTGCTTGATGCATGTCCAACTAAATGTGGTACGTAATTAGATAACTAAAACAACCTGAGGAAAGTGCGGTGGATGTGGCCATGGGTCTGTCCTACAGATGGGTGGTCCTGGTTGGCCGGGAACTTTTGTCAATCATGATGGATAGCAAGAATATCGTTTCAAAGGAAATGAAATGAATAGCAAAGGGCGCTGACCTAGATTCTAGTCTATAATAATCCTGATTTATGTTGTTTTAGGGGAACGGAATGGGGCTATGCCTTATGGCAGAGAGGTCGAGCTTTGTATCCCTCTCATTTCCCATTCTCCTTGAACCAAGTGCAGCATGAATCTGTTTCAGCCCTGGCATTTCTGCGTAAAGTAGTTTGCTCGAGGTTTGACGCTAGTTGCCGTTTAGGAAATGACTATTAGAGGAAGCCCTGATTCAGGTTGGTCCTAAGTGGGAACGGCCAAAATACTTCCGCTACTTGGCAGGTGTGGAAAGTCATAGATCGCAAACCTCGTAACATTCAAAGGGAGTGCCGAGCAGAGCTTTCTAGATCTCTTTTTGATGGACTGCTAAGACGTGTCCTAAAGGGAACAGGTGGATATGTTACAGTTGGCCTAAGTGAGAACGGCTAGAATACTTCTGCTACGTGGCAGACACGGAAAGTCCTAGATTCCAAACCCCGTAACATTCAAAGGGAGTGTCGGGCAGAGCTGTCTAGAGCTCTTTCTGATGGATTGCTAAGACGTGTCTTGAAGGGAACAAGTGAACATGTTATAGTTGGTATTAGAGCAAACCAACGAAGGATTTGTTTTTAAGAAATCTTAATAAGATGAAGTAAAGAAAATGTTGTTGTTCCAAACATTTCCTTACTTTCGATGCTGTCTTGCAAAATTATGAAGCATGGAACTGGTTCTTAGTGTTTTGGTCATGTTTATGACCACGATGCATTCCTCGTATTATTGACAAAGGGTTGAAATGATGAACATCCTAGATCATATCTATAGTCCATCGCCTTTGTACGTGGAACGAAGATGGATGGGTGACTCAGGAATCTACTACATAGCTGCCCACCGGTTTGCATACCTTCAAACCAACCTAAAGAGGTTCAAGTGGTTGGAAGACCTAAAGATCGTGAAGCTGTTCATTTTTTTGGAAGCTCACATAAACTCAACTTTATATATTCGAGGTTGGAGGGTTGAGTTAAACTCATATGTATATGAGGAAGTGACCCGTATAATCCCCGCCGACAGGATCAAGGTGTTGGGGCGCTATGAGAAGAATGGGTTCCAAAGGAAAGGATACCCTAATCTTTCGATGACTTATCGATTCGTGAAGATCCATGACTCGAAACCATACTATTGTC
This sequence comes from Lygodium microphyllum, assembly GCF_053477565.2. NCBI lineage: Eukaryota > Viridiplantae > Streptophyta > Polypodiopsida > Schizaeales > Lygodiaceae > Lygodium > Lygodium microphyllum. Next base: position 5,499,460 of record NC_141156.1, read on the forward strand.
TGGTTCTTGTAGATAAATGTAATACAACACTATTCTACCCGAACTAAATGTAACAGCTGCTTTGCCATACCAAGAAATATTGTACTCCGAAAGAGCTAGACCCATATAAATGCAATAAGACTTCTTTTTATCAATGTTTGTTTTGTCCATGAGAATTGATAAAAAGTTAAGTGGCTAGGATTCTTGGTTGATAGCTGAATTGGATATGAATTATAAATCATAACGATTAGCGCGTCATAACGTTAAGAATCCTTTATCCAGGCACAACCCCACGTATAGATTCCTAGTTCGCCTCCTACATCAAGTACTACCGTAATCCACGAGAAGATGTTTCTTCTCAAGCAAATTAAGCCGCTTGAATTTGATGGAAAAGGCAGATTTGTCCAAGCGGATGCTAAAATTTGGATTGAATCCATGGAGAATTACTTTGACACAGCCGATACTGCACCTGCCAACTAGGCTATGCTCGCCAAGCTGAAGCTCACCGACGAAGCCAGGCTTTGGTGGAAGCAATGGTGCAGAGATCAAGGGATCGCGGAAGGATCTGTTATCTGGGAAAAGCTGAAGAAAGCTGTGCAAGGAAGATACTTACCACCTGTGTATCGCACGCAGAAAATGAATGAGTTCTATGAGCTGAAATAGTCACTCTTGACGCATACTACTCTTAATTCATCTCACTTCTTAAGTATGCGCCACAGATGGACATGACACAGTAGGTGTCAGAATTTTTTGTTGGTTTAAACCCACCAATGAATACTCGTCTTGAATCTATGCACCCATCAGATCTTCAGGATGCACTCATTCGAGCTGCGCCTATAATTCAAAAGGTGCAGGCTAGGCCAAGAGGTAACAAAACTTGGTCTTATAGTGACGCAAACAAAGGAGTATATAGGCCTCAACTAAAGAGAGTTCAAGGTCTGAATCGGGGACAAAGAAAGAAAGCAAGGACTAATACTACCAACAACTTTGTCCCTACCCAAAGCAATGGTCAATACCTCTGTTGTTTCCACTGCAACGAGCCCGGTCATTTTAAGAGGCAATTTCCCAAGCTTGGAGGAGGACATCGCCAAGCGCCTTTCCAAGGAACTGGCCATGGCCACAGAGCCACTACCCGAGGTAGAGGAAGTACCGCCTGCATCGTCAACAAGGAAATGTGCGAAGAAGAAGATCGGACCATGGAAGCAGAGTTTAAAAGGGCGATAGTTCATGCCGCTCTATACAAGAAAGGCCCAAATTGCTAGTTCTCGGTGATTCAGACACCATCTGACTATCAAGGTAAAGGTTTCAATACCTTGATTGATTGTGGCACTACATATTCCTTTATCTCACCAACTTGTGCAAGAAATTTAGGAATAGCCATAGTAGAAGCACCTACCTTGCTTGTGGAATTAGGAAATGGTCGTGAGGTCACTAGTGCCAGTCAAACTACTAAGGTGGAATTCTTTTTGGGAGGAAAGACGAATTCGGTCAAATTCAGAGTCATAAACCTAGGCATCCATGAGTGTCGACTCAGAATGGATTGGCTTAAACCTAATGACGCCCACATTCATTGTGGAAAGGGCCTAATTTCCTTTCAAAACTCTCAAGGGGAATTGTCACAACTCAAGGTGAGGCTGGAAAGCCAAAAATTCAATTGGTCAAAGCATCTCAGATTACAAAGGGAGTTAGAAAGGGACTATCTGTCTACTTGATTAAGCTCAATAAGTTAGATCAGAAGCAGGAGTCTAGTGAAGAACCTTTATGGCTAAAGAAATACGCGGACGTATTTCCTGAAGTGTTGACAGAATTCCCACCTCAAAGAGAAGTGGATCATGAGATCAAGCTAGTGCCGGGAGCTGCGCCAATTGCAAAGAGACCTTATAGAATGTCCATCCCGGAAGCAATTGAGCTGAAGGAAAAACTCATGCAACTGCTAGATCAGGGCTACATCCGTCCTAGCAGTTCACCATGGGGAGCTCCAGTACTGTTCTAGAAAAAGAAAGATGGAACACTTCGATTGTGTATTGATTATAGAGTTTTGAATCAATCAACTATCAAGAACAAGTACCCTATTCCTAGAATAGATGAGCTTCTTGATCGTCTTCAAGGTGCGAAGATCTTCTCCAAGATTGATCTCAGGTCTGGTTACTATCAGATAAGGATCAAGGAAGAAGATATCCCAAAGACGACCTTCAACACAAGATGCTTCTTGATCGTCTTCAGGTTGCAAAGACCTTCTCCAAGATTGATCTCAGGTCTGGTTACTATCAGATAAGGATCAAGGAAGAAGATATCCCAAAGACGGCCTTCAACACAAGATATGGGCACTTTGAGTTCCTAGTTATGTCATTTGGGCTTACGAATGCGCCTGCCACCTTCAACAGTTTAATGCAGGATATCTGTAGGCCATATCTTGATGACTTCGTACTCGTCTTCTTCAATGACACTCTAGTCTATTCCAAACAGGAAAAAGATCATGAACCCCAACTTCGGATTGTCCTTGAGACAATGAGAGCACATAAGCTGTATGCTAAGATGAAGAAGTGTGCATTCTTCAAGCGTCAGATTGAATATCTGGGATTCATCATATCAGCGGAAGGAATCTTAGTGGATTGGGCCAAAGTCAGAGATGTTCTAGAATGGCCAATACCAACAACTGTCAAAGAAATACGCATTTTTCTTGGATTGATAGGATGGTATAGGTTCTTCATAAAAAACTATGCTTTGATTGCAGCACCTCTGATGGACTTACTGAAGAAGCAAACATCCATTACATGGTCAACTTCCGAACAAACCAGCTTTGAGAGATTGAAGCAAAGTTTGGTATCAGCACCTATCCTAAAACTTCCAGACCTCAGTAAGGAGTTCGAGGTAGTAACTTATGCTAGCACGCTTGCCTTAGGATGTGTGCTCATGCAGGAAGGTCATCCTGTAGCATACTCTTCAAGGAAACTGAAGAGCCATGAAAAAAATTATGCTACCCATGATCTAGAACTGTTAGATGTCATCCATGCTCTAAAGCTTTGGAGACACTACCTGTTGGGTATCAAGTTTTCTCTAGTGATTTGACTGATCATAAGAATCTCAAGTGGATCTTTACGGAGAACGAGCTCAACATGAGGCAACGTTGGTGGATTGAAGTGCTGGAGGAGTATGATTTTGAAATCAAATACCGACCGGGAAAGGAGAATGTATTTGCCGATGCACTCAGTTTTGCAAGCATTCCCTAATTCTCTAATCTTACAAAATCCATCAATAGCTAGATCTCTAGCCACAAAGGTATCCATGCCAAACAACCCAATACTTGAGCTAGCTAGAGAGGAAGCATGCCATGATCCAGCCTATTAAAAGATGCTAAGGGAGATCTCTATCAAGAACTAGGACCAAAAGCTACAGGCTAAGTATCATGAATTCTCTATCAATAGTGGACTTGTCTACTATAGAACGAGATTATGTATACCGGCAAACTAGTCACTTAAGTAGAAGATACTGTGGGAAGCTCATGATTCCCCTTTTTCATGACATCCTGGCTATGCCAAGACTCTCAATGCAGTCAACAGCTACTATTGGGAGAGGCTTAAAGGCGACATTCTCAAATATGTCACCGAGTGTTTGTCTTGTCAAGCTATCAAAGCCAAACATGTCAAAATGCCAAGAAAATTACAACCACTCAACCTTCCCCAAATAAAATGGGAATTCATCAGTATGGACTTTGTTGTTGACCTACCCCAAGTTCAGGGAGAATACAACTCCATCATGGTTGTGGTTGACATGCTTACTAAGGTTGCACACCTTATTTCAGTAAAGACAAACTATAAAGCCTCAGACATTCCAAGGTTGTTTATCAAGGAGATATTCAAGCTACATGGGTCACCCAGAAGAATGATTAGTGATGGTGATTCTCTCTTCACATCACATTTTTGGAGAGCTATCTTTGAAGCCATTGGGGCTCAAACCTATTTTAGCACAACTTACCATCCCCAAACTGATGGCCAAACGGAGAGAGTAAATCAAGTCATCGAGGATATGCTAAGGGCACACTACTGTCATGAACCAAAAAGGTGGATTCAATACTTGCCTTTGGTTGAGTTTGCCTACAATGCTTCTTACCAACAAAGCATTCAGATGACCCCTTTTCAAGCATTATATAGTAATGATTGTCGAAGTCCCCTAAACTTCTCAGATCCAACTTTGAGGGTTGAAGCTTCAAGGCAGATGTTGGAAGAGATGGATGACCAAATAAAGTCAATAAGACAAGACATCCAAGCTGCCAAGGATAGACAGAAGGCATATGCGGATTTGAAGCGTCAAGATAGAATCTTCGAAGAAAGAGACATGGTCTTCATTTGAGTACACCCAAAGAAGAGTTCCCTATCCTTACGAGACTGCAAGAAGCTAAGTCGAAGGTATTGTGGGCCATACAAGATCCTCAAGTGCCTAGGACCTAATGCTTATAGACTGCAACTCCTTGAGAACCTAAAGGTTCATAATGAACCCCTCATGTGGAAATCCCCACTCAAGCTCATATTACTCTCGGTTTTCTTAAAACCCTTTTCCATTGGCCCTTCTCAAGCGATTTTTACACCCCCCCAGAATTAAGGCCTTTCCTCGTGCATCCTCGGGAAGTGAGCACTCCCCCTTGCATACTACAAAGCTATTTTTCTCCTTTCCGTGGATTCCCACACTAGCCGGTTTTAAGCCCCTTTTGCCCATTGAATCTCCTTAAGTCCACTTTATCGCTCGGCTTTCTTTTAAAGCCCTTCCCGTGGACTCAAATAAAGCCATATTAGCTGGGTTTTAACCCCTTTCCCATTTCAACTCCCACAAGCCATTTTAACCCGGGGTTTTTCTTAAGGCCCCTTTCCATGAGGATCAATTGTATTCCCAGAACTTCTACGAATCAAGTAGACAGGTATTCCCTTTCTAACTCCCTTTATAATCTGAGATGCTTTGGCCAATTGAATTTTAGGCTTTCTAGCCTCACCTTGAGTTGTGACCAATTCCCCTTCAGAGTTCCAAAAGGAAATTTGGCCCTCTCCACAATGAATATGGGCATCATTAGGTTTAAGCTAATCCATTCTGAGTAGACACTCATGGACGCCTAGGTTCATGACTCTGAATTTGACCAAAGTCATCTTTCCTCCCAGAAAGAATTCCACCTTAGCAGTTTTCCTAGTACAAGTGACCTCACGACCATTTGCTAATTCCACAAGCAAGGTAGGTGCTTCTATTGTGGCTATTCCTATTTTTCTTGCACAAGCTGGTGAGATAAAGAAATGTGTACTGCCACAATCAAGGTCTTAAAACCTTTACCTTGATAGTCCAATGGTGTCTGAATCACCGAGAATTGGCGATTCGGGTCTTTCTTGTGTAGAGCGGCATGGACTATCGCCCTTTCAAATTCTGCTTCCATGGTTGGATCTTCTTCTTCGCACATTTCCTTGTTGGCAACGCAGGCGGTTCTTCCTCTGCCTCGGCTAGCAGCTCCCTAGCCACGACCAGTTCCTTGGAAACGGGCTTGGCGATGTCCACCTCCAAGCTTGGGACAGTGCCTCTTGAAATGACTGGGCTTGTTGCACTGGAAACAACAGAGGTTTCGGTCATTGCTTTGGGTAGGGACGAAGCTGTTGGTAGTATTAGTCCTTTCTTTCTTTCTTTGTCCCCGATTCTGACCTTCAACTCTCTTCATTTGAGGCCTATATACTCCTCTATTCGGGTCATTATAAGACCAAGTTTTGTTACCTCTTGGTCTAGCCTGCACCTCCTGAATTATAGGCGCACCTTGAATGAGTGTGTCATGTAGATTTGATGGGCATATAGATTCGAGACGGGTATTCATTGGTCGGTTTAAACCAGCACAAAATTTTGACACTTGTTGTGTCATGCCCATTTGTGGCGCATACTTAAGAAGTGAGAGGAATTTAGAATAGTATGCATCAAGAGTGAGTCCCAGCTGTTTCAGCTCATAGAACTCATTCATTTTCTCCGTGCGATACACAGGTGGTAAGTATCTTCCTTGCACCACTTTCTTTATCTTTTCCCAGGTAACAGATCCTTCCGCGATCCCTTCATCTCTACACCATTGCTTCCACCAAAGCCTGGCTTCGCCGGTGAGCTTCAGCTTGGCGAGCATAGCCTAGTTGGCGGGTGCAATATCGACTACTTCAAAGTAATCCTCCATAGATTCTATCCGAATCTCAGCATCCACTTGGACAGTCCTACCTTTCCCGTCAAATTCAAGCGGCTTAATCTGCTTGGGAAGAAACTTCTTCTCCTGGATTACGGTAGTACTTGATGTAGGAGGCGAACTGGGAATCTGTACCTAGGGTTGTGCCTGGATAAAAGATTCTTAATGTTATAACTCGCTAATCATTATGATTTATATTCCATACCCAATTCACCTATCAACCAAGAATCCTAGCCACTTAACTTTTTATCAATTCTCATGGACAAAACAGACATTGATAAAAAGAAGTCTTATCGCATTTATATGGGCATAGCCCTTTCGAAGTACAACATTTCGTGAGATAATAGAGCAAATGTTACATTTAGTTTGGGGAGAATAATGTTGTATTATATTTATCTACGGGAACTGGATGATAGTATAGTTTCGGGTCATGGATCTTCAGGAATTGGTAAGTCTTTGGAAGATTAGGGTATCCTTTCCTTTGGAACCTATTCTTCTCATAACGCCCAACACCTTGATCCTATTGGCAGGGATTACACGGGTCACTTCCTCATATACATATGAGTTCAACTCAACCCTCCGACCTTGAATATGTAAAGTTGAGTTTACATGAGCCTCCACAAAAATGAACAGCTTCATGATCTTCAAGTCTTCCAACCACTTGATCCTCTTTAGGTTTGTTTGAAGGTATGCAAACCGGTGGGCAGCTATGTAGTAGATTCCTGAGTCACCCGTCCATCTTCATTCCACGTAAAAATATGATGGATTATAAATACGATCTAGGATGTTCATCATCTCAACCCTTTATCGATAATCCGGGGAATGATGGCGGTCATAAACATGACTCGGAACACTAAGAACATGTTCCATGCTTCATAATTCTACAAGATAGCATTGAAAGTAAGGAAATGTTCTGAACAACAACATTTGCTTTACTTCTTCTTATTAAGATTTCTTATAAACAAATATTTCATTGATTCGCTCTGATACCAACTGTGACGTGTCCACCTATTCTCTTTAGGACACGTCTTAGCAGTCCATTGGAAAGGAGATCTAGAAAGCTCCGCCCAGCACTCCCATGGAATGTTAAGGGGTTTGTGATCTAGGACTTTCTGCATCTGCCACGTAGCAGAAGTATTATGGCCGTTCTCACTTAGGACCGATCTAAATCAAGGTTTCCCCTAATGGTCATTTCTTAAACGACAACTAGCATTGAACCCCAAGCGAACTACTTCACGCAGAAACGCCAGGGCTGAAGCGGATTCACGCTGCACTTGGTTCAAGGAGAATGGGAAACGAGAGGGATGCAAGGCTCGACCTCTCTACCATAAGGCATAGTCCCATTCCGTTCCCCTAAAACAACGTAAATTGGGATTATTATAACTTAGACTCTAGGTCAACGCCCTTGCAATTCATTTCCTTTGAAACGATCTTCTTGCTCTCCATCATGATTGAGAAAAGTTCCCAGCCAACCGGGACCACCCATCTGTAGGACAAACCCATGGCCACATCCACTACACTTTCCTCAGGTTGTTTTAGTTATCTAATTACCTACCACATTTAGTTGGATAGGCATCAAGCAAGTTTCTTAATTAGCCCGTTAGGCATTGGTTCTTTCATGTAATCTTAGCACTTGACATAAAAAAATAGTGTCAAACAATTTCCTTTTCAACAGTTTATCATATTTATTTTTGGAATACATTTATAAAGTCCAGCCCGTAGGCTCATCCATAATTTTCCCGAAGGCTATCCAACAATCCACAGGGACTACTAATCCAAGATTCTGCCCATAGACTAGTATGCGAGCCTTGAGATCCAATCCCGAGTCACGTTGGCCTCTTGTGTAGGGCTCGGAAGGCGAGGGATTTACGGCCAGAGTCCCCCTGGCACCCAAGCATCCTCCTACTCCAAGTAGTGCTCAACGGAGAGACCTCTCGTGGCGGGTTCGGTCCACCTTCCCAGTGCGGTTAGCAACCCCCTCGGTTAGGGTTAGGCAGACAGTCGGGGGTAACTGAGGTTGCCTCTCCCTTCAGGCCTTCAACCTCAAGCATTAGATATATTTTCATCATTTAATTCCTTGAGCAAACAAAGCAAACAGTGCTCTTTAAATTGTTACAATCACAATCATTTCTAGTGGTCCTTATTTGGCCAACTGCTAAGGAGTGAATCCTTCTCTCTGAATGCATCCAACACTCGATCCGGGATCAATTGCGACTTGGCAAGATCCCCAAGGATTTTTTTGTTAACCCTTATATCCTTGGGTTAGGGCCGTGCCCTATTAACCCAACTTAACTAATACCTTAAGTTCTATTAACAGTAAATATATTGCTCCAGATTATTGATTGGTCCTTTGCTTCCAAGAAAATATCTATTCCCCTTATCTTGGTCACTTTTCCCAAGAAATGTACTATATCAGGACGACTACTCATCTTCTTGCAAGATAAACTTACACAAGAATCTGCCAATCTTATTTCGAGGAATTGGCCATTCTCTTGTGGTCAAACCACAAGATCATGCGACTCTGCAACTTGTTGCACAAGTGCCGCATCTAATCCATGGGACTATTTTACCCATCAAGTGACATCTTCTAATCATGGAATCATGATTAGATAGGAAATAGGATTAGGGTGTCTTAATATCCAATCCATTCCTCATTGCACTAGGCCGACATCGTTGGTCCTAGGGTTCCAACTCAAACCAAGTTTCATCATTTTAGCGAGCAATCCTTAGGGTAGAAACCCTAGATCAATTCTTGCAAATATGTCCTATTGTCCCTTCATTCCGTGAATGTGGGCAGGTCTTTAGGGTATGAGAGTTTCAGTTTGGCAATAAGAGTGTCTAGGTCATGTCCTCAACGTGCTAAACCCTAGTTAGCACTTGGGGTATGTTGCATCGATTTAACCATTCCTAAGCGAGTCCTTTGTGGTTCAGGTATTTAGGGTAAAACAATATACTTGTCTATTTATGAAGATATTGTTTTAATCAAAGAGGGAAAAAACTAGTTGCATTACGATAGCATTCTCGTAGGCACACGATTCATTGCCTACGTATGATTAGATTTACAACCCTTAACTTTTTTGGTTAAGATCAAAGCGTATGTTAAGTTATGGCATAATTTCTATTGATGCATTCACGATTCATGCCAGTAAGTTTTTAGGGTTTTATGTTAAAATGAACCATGCAACCTTTTCCTAATTTCATTTTTGAATGAATTATTCGTATACTGAATGATCATTACACAACCTTTCGTAACTACGTGCGTAATTGATTGAGTTTTATGCCAACTAACTAGAGTTTAATGTACTTCATGCAGCTGCGGAATCATTTCCATGCCTTGCAAATTCATACGGTTTGTTAGCAATCTTCTTTAATGAATCCTTGCAAAGAAAGAGATGTCTAATAATGCAACATGGGATTTTATCTTTCCATGCATAATCGAAGTGTACAACAATAATTTCGACTTTGCAAAGATGACCATTAGTTGATCTAAATTCATTACTTTGCAATGCATAAAAACAACTTGCTAAGAATGCATAGATGTCTTATGTTCTTCTTTCGTTCATTTCTTTGAGAAATACAAATGACCAATTCTTCAATTGTGAGTTATTTCCCTTAAGATAGCCAATGTTTTCAATCGTAAAAGTGCATCTTGCTTCCGTGAATTAACCATGCATAATTTCAATATTATGACGTAAATCAAAAATAGGAAGAAAACCTGGACTTGTGGATTTGGTGAAATGTCCACATGAATGTTAGGAGGAGATGATCCACCAGCGGTTGCGCCTTGTGCCTTTTTAGGGGCCATCGTGAATTCGACCTCCTTGCCTTGGCCGCAGACTTATGATTGCCAAAGAAATTTCAAGAGAATAGGCCTTAAGCCAATGCTTACTTGCATCATTCAAGAAAAGAAAAATTCACATGCCATCATAGGAACTTGATAAGCTGCAACGATTAATTGAATCTTATTTCAATTCTTACACAAGTGGTAAACTCTACACATTTCATGGGTACAAGAGGGTTATTAAATCATGACCAATAGAAACAAGATGTCATCAAGACTTCCGAGTTTGACCAAACATATGTGGCCCCAGCTTTATTTAGGGTATTAGCAATGACAAGAAATCTGCCATTAGAAGACAATATCATGCTACATCCATACTTGGATAGGATCCTAACAGAGAAAGAACTCCACATTGCAAGCCAAATCTACTAAGGTGACCTCTTGACCAACATATTAACTTATATTACACGGGTGGGTATTTGTCCACAGGATATGGACTATCATGCAACACTAGAGTATAACCCAAATTTTTATTACTACCTCTTGAAATAGTGAGGCACCGCATTGAAGGCCCTAACACCTTTACTTTGACAATCCTAAGAAGGATTTTCATCATTTCCAAGGGGGAGGGCGTTAAATTGAAGGAGGTGAATGAAAAATTGAAATAGGAGTTGAACTTCAAAAGAAAAGGATGAATTGAATTTTCTTCTTCTTTTAATAAAAATTCTCCATGAAGTTCTTGGATGGAATGTGTATATTTATTGATGTGGAAATTCTCATTTCGTGATTTATACATTTCACCATCTAATAGTGTTTCTTTCTAATTTTTTTACATGTAATGTAAGAAATGCCCTTCAAAGAGAACTCATTGTGGACTATTATATGGTGACAGGAACCCAAATGGTAGTGTAGTAGGATAAAACCAACAAGTTCACATTGTCAAAGGAAGAACACTGAGAATACAGCTTAGCCATAGAGACATGCACCTTCAACTAGGTGAAATGCCATAGTATCCATAACCTAGGGGAGATGATGGCATCGGAAAAGGCACTCATGCGAACACTAGAACAATTCAATCTTGCTAAGTACCTATAGAAGGTGGGCCAAGACATAGATCATAGCAAATGCATGGAAATTTTGAAGACCTTTGATGCCCAAAAGAACAATGGCAAGGTGACAATTAGACAAGGAGGCCCGAAAGTCATGGAGAAGGCCTTAGGTTTGGTAAACAAGCCGAAAAAGAGACTAAAGAGAGATATCTATGGGATGCTACATATGGATAAGAATAAAGTATACATGAATGATGGAATCAACTTGACTGATTATCCTGGTCCCACCATCATTTTGAAAGCACTCATTGATAAAAGCATTGCACAAACCATTTATTCTATATTCACATCTAAGAGAGTTTTTTCAACATTACACAAATCATATATTTCATATTCATAGCAAAAAGAGTATTTTCAATAGTGCAAGAAATCATGTTTTTCATATTCACAACAAATAAGTTATCATTTGCAAGGTAGTGGTTGGACAACAAGAAAGATAGGTGCTCCATGAGATCAATCAAGTAATTGAGAAGAAGAAGAAGACATTGAATTCTCAAGAGTGAGTGCCTAATCTCATTAGTACAGAAATACAGACTGCATTTAATTTTCATACATGATTCTTATTTAGAAAATGCTTTTGGTGTTTGATCTTAATATTATTCAATACTAATCACACAAAAGAGTAGTAGTCTGATTTGTAGTAATTGTATGGATTGAAATAGTCATAATCAATGTAGTTTAACTCAAAATCAGAAATTAAGTAGGGAAAAGTTGAAAACCTATTTTAATTAGTTGGTCAGTAATGTGTGCCAACGTAACAAAAATCACCCATGAAGTAGAGCAGACACGGTGTGGAGTGGCGATCATTCACTGCCCTGTTGAATTACTGAAGCCTTGGAGCAAGATATCTGATTTGAAGATGCAGGTAGTTTCGGTCAGAATACTTTGATTTGAACCAGAATTTGCACTCCACAATTTGTTTTAGTTTGAGAAAATGAAACAGTGGAGAGCAGTCAAAGAAGAGGATGGGGATAGAACTGGCAAAGATTAGGACCCCAACACTTGCAGTAAGAGAGGGGTGACAGGATAGAGATAAAAACGCAGAGGATCAGAGATGCGAAACCTGCAACTCTAAAAACGAAATAGAGAAAACACTCAGGTTAGAGAGTTGCGTGGAAGAGAGAGGGAGGGGAAGAGCAACACATTTTGAAAAACATCATGATTAATTGTAAAGATTGACTCATGAAAGGAATCATTTAATGTATCATGCTATTCGAATAACCATAACTTGTTATAGTATACGACTAGATTTAGATCTTATTTTTGTATCTATTTTAAAATTTTATTAAATATTTCAAGTCGCAATTTTTTCAAAAATCACATAATGGCTATAGGATCGCCCTGGAACCCTGTCGTTGAGGGAGTTCCCCCCAAACCCACACCGGGGGCGCTACCCCCAAACCCTCGCTGGGGCCATTGCCCCCAGACCCCCAAAAGGGGGTGCTGCCCCTCCGACCCCCCATGGGGATGTTGCCCACAAACCCCCCATGGGGACATTGCCCCTCCGACCCCCCACGGGGACTTTGCCCCGAGACCCCCACGAGGGGGCACTGCCCCCCATGCCCCCCACCACCGGGGGTGCTACCCCCGGACCCATGCTTGGGGCGTTGCCCCCAAACCCCATCAGGGGCACTACCCCCAACCCCCTACTAGGGGTGTTGCCCGCAGACCCCCACCAAGGGGCGCTACCCCTCGAAACCCCCATTCGGAGCATTGCCCCAAAATCCCTACAAGGGGTGCTATCCCCGAACCCCAACTAGGGGCATTGCTCCAAAACCTTCACCAAGGAGGACATTGCCCTCAAACTCTCACTAGGGGCATTTCTCCTAGACCTTCTCCTTCCCCCTTGCCCCTCCTTAAGAACTCGCCATTTGGATATTGCCCCTATTTCCACAGCTAGAGATTTTACCTACATACTCTTTATCCTACCCTACTAGAGATTCTACTCTCAAACTATCATTAAGGTGGCTTCAAAATCCTCAATAATATCACACATTACATATTAGATACATAATCTTATCAAATATGATTTAATGTATTTTAATTATATTTATTAATTATTACTAAATTATATATATATATATATATATATATATATATATATATATATATATGATAATATATTCCATAATATGCACATAGTATGATATACTAATATAACATGATTTAGACTAAAATAGTATAACTTAAAATTAAATTGTAATATGATACATTTTACTATTATCAACAAGTAGGTAGTATAAGATTTATAAATATTTAACCACGATAAAAATTATCTTTCCTTCTCAAATAGTTTTTAATTGATGCTAAAATTTCCTTGACAATCTTTATAACTTTGTGTCATAGGGAATGAGATCTCCTATTCTTGAGAGGTCATTGTGGTTTCAACATTTAAGCACGAGGCCAAAGTTTCTCATAAAATATATTTATCCTTATTGTCATAAGGAATACATGAAATAAAGGTTTTCATCATTTAATAAAATATTTTCTAATGGAGATCACATATATTTTCATTCTTGTTGACATACAATAAAGGCTTTGACCATTTGGCTAAATCTTGTTCTATGGACATCACAAAAAATTATTATCCTTGCTGTTTTCTAGGTAAAATACACGTTTTGACCATATGGCTAAATCTTTTCTTGTGGATATCACAAAGCATTTTAATCCTAAGTCTTGTGTAAAATAGTTGCAATAGAGGTTTTGACCATTTGGCTAAATCTTTTTCCATAAAGATCACAATGAACTTTTATCATTAATGTATGTATTTTTCTTGAGTTTTTACTATTTGGCTAAATATTTTTTTATGGAGACCACAATGAACTTTATCATTTTGTCATGTGAAATACATACAACAAAGGTTTCAATCATTTGACTATGTTTTCTCCAATGGGGATCACAAATAATTTTTATATTTGCTATGGTATGGAACACATACAATAGATTTTTTACCAGGTGGCTAAATCTTTTCCTATACACATTATAAATAATTTTAATCATTGTTCTCGTGCTGAATAGATATAGTGTAAGTTTTGAATATCTGCTATATCTTTTTCCAATGAGAACACACAATGAAGTTTTTGCTTACTGAAAGAGTAGCTAATTAAATAAAGTAAAATCAAGGGCAACTAAAAATAATAGAATATTTTTTTATTATTTACTTTAGGGTGGCATATTTCATGAGAAAGTTTATTTTTGGCCATTTGGTCAAATCTATCCCCTTTCTATACGATGTTTCCATTAATCCTTTCTATTACAGGTGACAACATACAAATGATAAAATCTCAATTTTCTCACTTGTATAGGTATCATGAATAACTTTTGTTTTTTTAGAAATTGTGAATTTGCTAGTTAATCATGAGATTGTTGCACTTGGGAGAGTGCATGCAATATATCCAAATGTGACATGCCATGGAGAAACACTTGAAGATGGATATATTTCAATGGCTATTGATAAATGTTTGAATGTAGCAACATATTTGCCATTCCCAATAATTGATGCAATAAAGGTTCATGAAGTTGTAGGTGGTTTTGCAAAATGGGGAAAGAAAGATGTGGTGGTTGTTTCAAACTCAATAACAATTCATGACAGAGGAGATGATTACCAATCAAACCATGTCCTACCTTCTGAGGATATTGATGTTCTTAGCATTCATGAAAGTTGGAGAGAATGTAGAGTGATGCTACGGACAGAAGGCAACACTGTTTGTGTTGGGACAGGGGTTATATTATTGGCTTTTCCAGATGATGTGATATACTTTGGATTTATAGGAGAAGAGGATGTTGGTGTGGTGGTAGATAAAGCCCTTGATCAAACCACATGAACATACATAGATGACAACCTCCATTGTGTCACTTTGGAAAGATGGCCACAATCATACATGCAATTTGTCTCTACAAATGCTTCTGCCAAAAACATGGAAGATACCAATGAAGATTATGTTTTTGCAAAGAAATCAAATTTTTTTCAGAAGGGATCATATTGTATGGTCAATAGAAAGCCTCGAATTACTGCCCCTAAAGTTGCAAACTTGAGGACTTCTATGGACTCCATTTCAGAGGTTTCCATGATTGATTGTTGCCAAGAAAAGTATTGTCAGTTTGCTGATAGAGAAGAAATACAACAATTACATAAATACTTTTGGGGATTTCAATTTGAAGACTACGTAAACTATGTTTATGACAAGTTTTAATCATCATGCAGGATTGATTACTAGGGAACAAGGAAGTACAACTTCATCTTCAATGGACAAGTGGTATATGGAAGGGCATGGTATGAGATTCATGGAATCCCAAAGATATATTTTTACAAGTACAAAACACAATTTGAGCATGGCATGAGGAGAGCAATGCATGGAAACAAGGGGTAATAAGAGAAACTTGGGATCACACTGAGATGGGAAGAGAAATCCTTAGAGACTTTGTTAAGAAGAATGCAGAGCAAATTCCACTCAAGAATAAAACAATGCAAGATGGATCAAGGGAGACAAAATTGGTCATCCGATATGTTTACAAGCATGTAGATATATGGGCAGAAGTGAATACAACATTGAGTGGTGTTGGATGTAAGAAAATGTCATTGTCCACCTTTAATCATATTTGGAACACAGAGTTCAAGCATGTAACCTTAGCAAAGACAAGTGAGTTCTCCAAATGTAGTATTTTTTCAAAGATTAAAGAGCAACTTGCAGCAACAAAGTGTCTTCAAGAGCGAAATGTGCTTCTAAAGAAGCATCAATGTCACATGCTACAACAACAAAGTTGTCCGAACATATACTACAATTGGCGCTTGGTCTCAACATTAGATCGAGATAAAAACTTGTGCGTCATACATGATCAAATGGACTAGCAAAAGACAATTATCCCTAGGTTAAGGCTTCAATCAAAAGAGACTAAAAGATCTACTCAACTACCAATTTCTTTAACAGACATGATTACACATGGACATGGAGAAGGTAGATATGGACATTTCTCACTCAATCTATGGCCTCGTGATCCTAACTTCACAATTTCCTCATTGTCGTTGTGCTTTAGGAACTTGGAGTGACTACACAAGTATGAAAATGGTGATCTACAAGTAGATGGAATGCGGAGATCAACCTATGTGTGCTACTAAATGCCCTCAACTCAAAAAAAGCATTACACCACCATCAAGGTATTGCACAAAATAAATCATGCATGGAAGATAATACACCACAAGATGACCATCATCATTTCAAATGATTGCCAGAGAACTTACTACTTCAACTTGATAATTGTAGATCAAAAAACAAAAATCGCTCTCTCTTTGCATATCTATCATTGCTTGTTGCATGAGGAACATTCAAGATGATCCAGCTTGGGTTTCTCATGGTGGGTCACACACATGAAGACATCAATGCAATGTTCAATAAATTTTCAGAGAAGCTAAGGACAAGCATGACGTTTACTTTTCCTCATCTTATGTAACATTTCCAATCATGTTAGATCACAAGTCCTACACCTTTCTTATTGACACCTGACTTTAAGAGATACATTGAGGGATACTTGTGTGAATCCAAAGATACACTTGTTGGTCACTCAAAACCTCTTCAATTTTGGTTTTATATGCAAGTAGATACACATGTCATGCAATATAAGATGCAACCAATGTCCCCAGATTGGTTACCAAGAGAATGTGGCATTGAATTATGGAAGAGAGACATTGCAGGAAAGCCTACTCTTCCAAAGGGTGTTCCAATGTTGCTGCCCATGTTTGAGTACATTAAGGATCATCAAGAAGTAGTAAGTGGAGTTGAAGATTATTTGAAATATTGGGAAAGATGGTCAAATGTACAAGGACCTAAAGTAGAGTTCAAAAAGTTTATAAAACCAGTGATTGATTATTGGAAACATATGATCTACGCTCTTCAAACTCCAATTGTCCAAGAAGATTTATTTTTCATAGATTTTTGGCCGAGAACACAAAGTGATGTAACCAATATAGATGTAGATAATGCAGATGACTTTATTGGATTAGGAGAGTTGAATGATCATATTGTGGTCCTTGGAGAAAACGACCCAAACATGCGTTTGAACCAATGCTTGATTTTAAGAAATATGATTTTGTGATTGTTAGAGCTTCAGATCTAGTATATCGAATATGGTTTGGTGTTGCACAAAGCGAGATCGATACAAATAGAAATTCCAAAAACTTCAATAAGGTACATATACAATATTGGGCACCAATTTGTAGTCGTAAAAATGCTAAAAATGTAGATGTGCAACAAAAAAGATCCTGAATGATGAGAAACAATAGATAGCATTGTCTTCTCTTGGATGAAGAAAGGTACAAAATGTCCCAAAAATTTTAAAATTCCCCTTTGTAGAAAGAGGTATGGATCCAATTGTGATTTGAGATAATAAAATTGAAGATTACAAGCATAAGATCATAGGTTGATATTGATCCTTAGGCATGATTTTTCTAAATCATTGTACCTAGAATGATGAATTTAGAGAAGGGAAGGTATATAGATATCGATACTCTTCTTTATGGAAGTACAAGCATAGAAACATAAATGGTCCAATTTGGTCTAGTCTTTCTACATCAAGTAAGATTTGTAGAGACTAAGAGAGCGTTTTGAGTACTATGTTGTTTGCCTTTTAGGGATAGGCAATGGCTATGACAAACCACCTGGCTTATGGGTGCTATCCTTGTTCTACTAATAAGGTATACACTTCATGACATAGTAATCCTTTTGAGTGGAATCTTTTGTTGATCTTATCATCAGTCTTAAACACTCCAAAATGTTCAATTATAAGTTAAAAATGCAACTCGTCAATAATTTTAAGCTTGAAAGAAGAACTAGAGTGAATAACAGTCTTTGTATTAAGCCAAATTAAAGTTTTTTTAAGTTGACAATGTGAACTTCCTCCACTACTTGTTGTAATTTTCGAAATACATGGTTGAGCTCATCATCCAAAACATAGCCCTCCTGTAACTCCTCAATCCAGCCACCATGCAACTCAGTCATAGTTGAAAACCCAATATATCCATATTTTAGGAAAAAAATCGGCTACTACATTGTCTTTGCCCCTTGAATGAGTACTGTCAAAATCATAATTTTGCAAGGTAGCTATCCACCTATGCTGCTTAGGGGTGAGGTTTTACTAAGTAAGAGAATAATTTAGGACTATGTGATCACTTTGAAGTTTACATTAGCTACCATATAAATAGTGGTGCCATTTCTTTATCACTTGTAGAATAGACAACTTCTCTTACTCATAGACATTCATATCCATCACTTTTTCAACACAAGCTTAAAAGTTTTAATGGTAATAACTCCATGCACCAAATTTGACTATTAAGAAAGGCCAAGGTATGCTAAAAAAAGAGTTTATTACTAGTTTCTAGCAAGTTATTTTTATTGGTCCATTGTATATATCAATGTATGATAATTTTATTAGTTAGTTATATGCAACATTATGTAGTATCCAAGGTACAAAGAATGTTGAGATGGAAAGATCAATAGGTGTGGACATTGATGATGGACCACCTGGTTAGATTTTTATCTATACTTAGCACATTTATGGTTATTTTGATGCTCACATGTCCACTAACTTATCACTTGTTGGATTTGGTTAGCTATACCTATCTACAATTGGTATATTTATAGCCCTAGCTCATTAGTATAGTTGGCAATGCACTATTTGATGTAGTATGAAACATTCCTTTATGTTATATAATATCTATACTTTGTGTACATTGCATTGTATGAGGAAGAAAAAAGAAAAACTAGCAAGAAAACATTTTGGCCTCCATCTCTCTTCTTGTGTTCTTGAGTGAGCTTTCTCTTTTGTGTGTTGTGTGTGTTTGGCATAGCAACTCAAACAACTGCGATTCGTGACATGGTAGCAGAGTGGCATCAATAAGAGAGACTCGTTTTAAACACTAAAGTATAGGAGAAGGACTAAGAACTCATGCAAGAAATCAATCGGTAAGAAGCTCTCCATTCTTTGTCTCTTTCCTTTGGATAATGTCTATGAAAAAACTAAAAATAGCAAAAACTAAAAATTTCTATGTTTTTAACCATTTGAGGAAATTTTAGGTCCTCTTTTAGCTTGGCAAGGTTCTCGATAGTAGTTGTAGAGCATACAACAATTTCAACTATGTTGGTCATTCTCAAGTGTTGATGTGAATGGCATACAATAATTTTGTTTGTGTCTGTTGTTCTCAAGTACACAGGTTATGAAATTTAAATTTGTAAATTCTAAGATTTTTATCAAGAAAGAAACACAAGTTTTATCTATAAAAAGGTTGTAGATTGTATGTATTATTGAGCAATCTGTAAAGAAGACCCCTTGGTTTATTGCTGTGCATATCCTATAAAAGGTTGTAGAAGACCTTTTTGTTGTTTACTACTCAACTCTTTCGTAATGGCTGAGACAATAAGATTTCTATTATTGAGAAGCTAGATAAAAATAACTATCCATTATGGAAGTTTTCATGTGCCAAAGTTTCTTATTGGAAAAGACCTCTTTGTGTTTGTTTCAAGTAAGGAAAAAGAACTAGAGCTAAGTGATCATGTGACTATAGAAGAATTAAAGGCATGAAAATGATTGGATGCAAAAGATAAAAAGATAATTTTTTGATATTTTTCTTCATTGATAATACTATGCTAGGGTATATTAGAAATGCAAAAAATTCACATATAGCTTGGAGAACCTTTAAGAATATATTTTTAGTTAACACAAAATACAAAAGATTCAATGCAAGAAAGAGTTGAATATTTTGAAGAAAGGGAAGATGTTTGGAGATGAGTATGTTTTCAAGGTTGGGAAAATTGCAAATACCTTAGTAATTATCGATACAATGCATGAAGATAGTGATTTGGTTTCATGTACTTTGGGTGGCCTTAACGAGAAGGCTTGAAAAAATTTTATTACCTCTATCTATGTACAAATTTTGACAAGTTGGTCTCTCTCATGATCACCAAAAATACCCATATGCAAGGTGAATCATATAAAGAATCGATGAATAGATCCAAGCATTTTACTCAAGTTCAGGAAGGTAACATGGTAGATTCTCTTTAAGAGGCCCTGGTATGGATCGTATTGGTGGTAACCAGAAATAGAGTAAGTTAAATAAACAATTGGGTGAATATAGACTTCAAGAAGCCTCGGTAATTTTAGAGATAAGGGGAGCTCTAGAGGAAGAGGTGGATGGAAAAATAGAGGTTCTTACAAGTATGATATTGTTTATCATTATTGTGGTATCTAACATTCACACTTGCAAATTAGAGTAAGAAAATTATGCATCGCCTTCAAGATAGAATGATGATAAAAATAAGCATTTGTTTGTCATGGAACGTATTATGAACACTATTACAAGAAAGAAGACATGTGATAATGTATTGTATATTAATTTAGATGCATCGAATTAAATGACTAGTTATGTCAATGGTTTGAAGATATATAAGGTTTACATAGTCTAGGCTATGTAGAGACTAGTGATGATGTGTGTCATCCAATTTTATATATTTGAAAAGTTCTTCTATCATTGTATGATAGTTAGACAAAGTGTTTGTTTGATGTTTTACATGTACCATCCATCACAAAGAATTTAGTATCAATTGAAATGGTAGAGCAAGGGTTGCAAGTTAGATTTAATGCGAATGGTTTTTTAATTGAAGACTTGAGCAATAAGTGCAAATTGGCTGCAAAAGGAAGCAAAGTTGACTGAATGTTTGCTTTGATAGTAAAATTTCTTCTATAAATGCTCCTATATATGCTAAAGAAAAAGATATGGTTGCAAGAACTGAAATATGGTACAAATGAAAGCTAAAACTAGTGCAATTCAAAGGAACAGTTGTAGGTTTGTTTACATTCAAAGTTGTAGAATTACATCAAGTTTTTGAAGCATGTGAATTTGAGAGGCTGGAATTGCAACAAATTTCACATGATAGAGATGTGAACAAGAATATACCTAATGTTGTGCATACAAATGTTTAGGGACCTAGCTGAAATGTATCTCCTAATGACAATAAGTATTTTATTACATTTCTTGATAATTGCTATAGGAATATTTCATTAAAGATAAGAGTAAAGTATTTAAGCACCTCAAAATTTTTAAAGCTTTGTTGAAATAGAAAGAGGATTGAAACTTAAGTGCTTGAGGTTGGATGGAGGGGGAGAATGCCTCTTTAATGAGTTCAATTATTTTTTAAGGTCTCATGGGATAAAGTGATAGCTCATATATAGATATATCTTATACCAAAATAGGATTGCAAAAATGAAAAACTGACATATTATAGAAGTTTCACGAGCATTGATGACTGAAGAGAATAAGCTCAAGAATTATTAGTCTAAGATTGTTCACACTTATAAAAAGGTTTCCCACAACTATAGTTCATGGTATGACTCCTCAAGAATGTTTGATAGGCAAGAAACCTGATGTATCACATTTGAAAGTGTTTAGTTATGTTTCATGTACCTAATGACTTAAGGAAAAATTGAACCCAAAGGTTAAAAAATATATCTCCATTGCGTGGGTAACTAAAAAAAAATAGTATCATTGTTATAACCATATTAGTGGTGAGTTTTGAGCTAGCACATATGTTACTTCTAATGAGATGAGCAGTTGGTACGCATCTAGTGGAGATGTATCGGATGATGTTGATGATCATGATAGTCAAGAGCAGATAGAAAAGTAGAAATAATAGAATCTTATTGGACTAGATACATCATTTGGTAGTGAATCTATAGTGATTTCTTAGTCTATGAAACTAATGAGAAGCTCACATCTTTAGGTGCATTTACTAGTGTTGCAGGTAATGATAAAGGGAAGAAGAAAGTGTTAGATGGTAATATTGCATCTACTAGTTATACTCTTGATGGTGACTCTAGTAACTCAAAGAGATTGGATGATGAGCTTGGCAATCCTTTAGTTAGATTACTAGGTATACATAGAGCACATGGTAATGTAAAGTCTTTATTGAGTCATCCAATGGTACACAAGTCTAGTAGATATCCTATTAGAAGATCTAGTTTTGAGGGTTATGTAGCTCACCGTTATGCTTATATGGCAAAGGAAATTAAGCATGTGGATCCCACTTGTTTTGAGGAGGCTATTGGTCAAGCTCATTGCGATGCAACAATGGATGAGGAGATAGTTGCATCAGAGGCCAAGAGGACTTGGATCTAATATCATTTCCCAAGGGTAAAAAATTTATTGGTTGTAATTGGAACTATAAAATTAAGCATAATGTGAATAGTTCTGTTAGCTATATAAGGCTAGGCTCATTTCAAAAGGCTATGCATAGATATTTGGCATGACTATGCATAGATTAAAATTGCTGAAATAGTGGAAAAAAAGTACCACACAACTATGCTTTCACCCATGAGGAAGGGTGATGTAGGTTTGGTGATCATAGTTATCTATGTGGATTACTTGATTATTATAGGTATTAGTAACCATGTGATCACTAATATTAAGGTATTTTTGAAAAAAAAAATTGAGATGAAGGATCTAGATGAGATGAGATACTTTCTTGGTATTGGGATGATCTGACATGTTGATGGTATATGGCTATCCCAAAGGTATTATGGCTTGGATATGTTATCCAAGTATAGTATAACAATATGTAAAACTCTTTCAATACCATTGTACAAAAATGTGAAGTTGAGTACTAATGTTGGGGATGAGATTGAAGACCCCACAATGTTCACGAAGATAGTAGAAAGTTTGATCTATATGATCATCACAAGGCCAGACTTGAGCTATGTTATTAGACTTGTAAGTCAATTTATGCAAGTACCTAGAAATCCTCATTTAGATACAATTAAATGTATATTCTAAGTATGTGAATCCTACCTTGAATTGAGGAATTTTTTATGAGGAAAATAAGGATGTGTAGGAGTTTTGGTACACAGATGCAGATTGAGCTAATAGTATGTCTGGTAGAAGATCTACTAGTGGATTCATGTTCTCCCTTCGTAGTGCAATGATTACTTAGAGTAACATAAAGCATTAAAAATTTCATAATTATGTATAGAGGCTAAGCATAGAGGCATCACTATGGCAACATGTGAGGTGATATGGCTGTAAAAGCTATTGGGTGATTTTGATGTGCAGGGGGATAGTCTAGCTATCATTTACTATGATAACATGAGCAATATATAGTTAGCTAGGAACCCATGTTTCATTTTAGGAAAAAACACATTAAGTTATATTACAATTAGAGCCTATCACCAATAAGATAGGAACCCCTACCAATGCTCATTTTCCTCTATCTCCTCTAGATTTATATGAGTGAGGATTTTTTTTACTCATGACTCATTAGAAAAAAAATTGCCTACCACTAAGCTCTAGGTCACAAGGGTATTAAAATGGAAAAGTCTTTGTTAAACCTACAACAAGCTCAAACTTGGGCACGTGGAGATTGTAAATAAAACATAGCTAGGACCAATGCATTTATGTAGGTGATGGTGCTACAACATACGAAAAAGAATCTAAGCATGCTATCAATGGTGGCATATTGTTCTTAGAGTAATTGTTATCAAGCTAGAGGCTTTATTACATGTGGTGTTGTGCTACTATGTTGTAGACATATAGTGAAAAACCCTTGAGTCCATCATCATCCTAATTTCTTATTAATCTAGATAGTCAATGCCATGTTAGTCATTAGTGTTAGTGTCCATAGTATGGATGATTCAAAATTATGGGATTTTTGGATCATCTTAGACTACATTTGATATTTTGGATATTATTTCTTATAATATCCTTAAAAGGTATAGTAAAATTCTAGAATAGGGTGTAATGCATAAAGTAAGTTGCTTTTTAGCCAATTTGGGAGGTTGTATGAGTTTTTAGGTAGCAAATAGAACTCTGGAAGGGAGGAGGGGAGAAGCCATCTAGGAGACTTTTGATTAGGTGTCCCAGGTTTTATCCCTGTTTTGGAACCAATGGAGTCATTAGATTTTCTGTCTAAGAAGTAGAGTACAAGCTAGTATTTGGTGCAAGTATTTGGATATAATAGGATGAAACAAGACATGGTGAAGGGGAGAGTCATTGTGAACAAGTTTTCTTAATTGACGATTGGTTTTCAAATACTTTGAGCCTATAATCTCTTGCATATGTGTTGTTTCATCTCTCATTGATATCTACTCTATATAATCACTATCATCGTCTCTACTCTCATACATGAATTTTCCTAATCTCTTACTACCATTGATCCTCGCTTAAGAATCTCTCTAACATCATATACATCAATCTATCCCTTACTACTCTTATTCACTCCCACAGCCAGAGACCCAGTGTCTTCTCAACATACACATAGATTATCTTGACATCCTATTGGTGAACCCAACGTGAAGGTTGAGGTGAAGAGTGAGGTATGGATGTAGATGCACATATACTTTTGGGACAAGATATAAAGTAGGTTATAGAGTATTCTCAACAGCTGCTTGAGCTCAGATACATATATGATGTAGTTGGGATGTAACTTTTGGGTTTTATGTCTAATGATCCTTGTAGCTTACACATCCACGATGAGAATGGATGGGTCTATGGATGACCATACACTTTGTATGTGAAAGATAAAAAAAATGTTGGATGTGATTACCTCGTCATTACAGATATGAGTGAGGTTGGATATGCAATTTATGTCACTTATGAATTTTGAAAGAATTTTGAGGATATATATAAGAGGCTTATTGCAACATATAAGTATAAATAGTAGCAATGGGAGAAGCAAGAAGAGGAAGAAAAAAGGATGTGGAACATGAAAGAAGCAAGAAGACAGATAGAGGAGGCATTTGAGATGTGGAAAGAGGAGAAATTAAGGATGTAGATGCAACTAGAGAAGGATAAACATGTAGTGGAAGCACAAGCTTCACTACTTGCTACCAAGGAGACTAACTGATGACCTACTACAAATATTTTTAATGTAGTTACTAAAGATTTGAGCACTTATATAGTAAGTGGCTATGTTGAAAGTATAGAGCTTGTGATTTGCCTTATCAAGGATGCTTTTTCTAATGGTACTTTGAGTTTCCATACCAATGAGGTCTCTATAGCTACTATGGATGTTTCACCACACAAATGATGTTTATGTAGATACTTTTGATGTTGTGACTATTCATGTGAATGATGTCTTGAACAAGCCTAAAATGGATGACCAAGAAAATACATATGTAGATTTTTTGAGTACTTGTGAGAAAGCCTATGAGGCTCATGTGCTATTGGATATATTAGAGACTATTGATGTATTGACTAGTCATACCACAGATATGTTGAAAGAGCATGTAGTGAAGGATTCATCCATTGCTGGCTTATGAAGCTCATGTTTTACTTGATGCAAGGACTCAGAGGGAAATTGGTGACTTATTGGATGTACATGATTTGTAGGACATAGTTGTTGTCTTTGAGATACTTCATGAGCTAGAGGCTATGTAGATAGAGGATCTTGTGTATGATGCTCCATAGTTGAAAATAATTCAGATGCTTTGTCAAGGGCCTTGAGAGGCAATTCAATTATAGTTTAAGATATGGGATGCTTCACTATTTCTAGTGATGGTCAGCATGTGTTGGATGCAAGTGAGGCTCAGTTTATGTTTGATGTTATACACAATTGTTCATATAAGCAACTTTCCATGTGCTAAACTCTGAAAGAGCAAGAAAATTGCTAAGTATTTGTTGATGGGTGCTTTGTTAGCATGTATATGGAGATTCAATAGCCTCTAGTGTATGATATGCACCCAAGGCCTTACGACCCTAGAGTAGGTGCTTGGTATTGTGCTAGAGTTATGCAAATGCTAGTCATTTTGATCTATGACCCTAGGGGAGGCCTACTTATGCGAATAATGAGTGAAAAGTTGCTTATATGGGTGTTTAATCCAAGTGGATGCATCATTGACACATCCACATGATGTGTTAGTTCAGAGGGGGTGGATGTTGTGCAGCTATGGGGACAATGTCTAAAAATCCCTCAAGTGCATCATCATTTGAATGTTTTTATTAATTTAGAGAGTCAATGTCATATTAGTCATTAGTGTTAGTGTCCATAGTATAGATGGTTCAAAATTATGAGATTTTTGGACAATTTTAGCCCATTTGTGAAATTTTGGATATTATTTCTTGTAAGCATTCTCAAAAGGTGTAGCCAAATTCTAGAATAGAGTGTCATACATAAAGTAAGTTTCTTTTAGCTACTTTTCCTATCGCAAGCATTCATAATTTTCAAGTACCAAACAATACTCTGGGGACAAGAGAAGGAGAGAGAAGCAATCCAAGGGAATTTGGAGCAGGTGTCTTAGGGTTTTACGCCCCTTTCAAAACCAAGGGAACCATTACATTTTCCATTGGAGTAGCATAGTAGAAGTTATTATTTGGTGCAACTTTTTGGGTGTATAATAGGGTGAAACAAAAATCAGTGAAGGGGAGACTCATTGTAAGTAGGTTTTCTTAATCAAGGATTGATTTTGGAATACTTTGAGCCTCTAATCTGTTGCATGTGTGTCTTTTCATCTATCATTCACCTCTACTCTATGTAATCTCTATCATCATCTCTATTCTCATACAAGAATCTTATACCTAATCTCTTACTACGATTGATCCATACTTCAGAATCTCTCTAACATCATATGCATCGATCTATCCCTTACTACTCTTACTCACTTCCATAGCCAGAGACCCAATGTCTTCTGGTGGGCATACACACAAATTATATTGACAATGGTGTAGTGTTAGAGATGATACTAAAGATGGATAGCATGAAAGTGTTAGCTTACCTATGTTATTTATGCTAATTGGTTATCTTCTAGTTATGAGCTCTTCTCAAATTCTAAAGGAGACATAGGATATCTAACAATTTAGGTGCATCTTCCTAATTTTTTGGCTTCATGTGTGCATTTCCAAGTCACTTATTACTTTCCACAAATTTCCTTTAAAACTTATCAAACATTGTCATCATCATTGGGATTTTTTCAAGATCACCCCTATTTTTCTAGCATTTTATTCTTTAGTGACTAACATTTATTGTTGGTTTTCCAACATTTATGGCCTCTCTTGATACAAGTAGGCCAAATTTTGGCATTTATGGCTATTTATAGCTAGCCTCCCACTTGGTAGAGACACACACCCTCTTTAGTCTTTAGACTTCCCTTTGTAAACATACACTCCAATACTCCCACTCTCTATGCTTGGTGCTGAGCATCATCAACCTAATCTAGTACCCTTACTAATGCTTTGGGTTGCGTGCACAAAAGGGATGATCAATCCATCATCATTATATTAGCATTCTTCTTTAATAAATGCAATATTATTCCTTCATCTTCTACTTTCCTTATTTCTCTCTCTACTTTTCTCTATATTCATGTTTCTCTTCCATTGCACATTCTTAGAAAAAGAAGATTGAAGTGGTAGCTTCATTCTATCTACAATGCTTCATTTCTTATATAAAACATATTCAAAAACAAGAAAACAAAGTGATAACTATGTTGGATCTATAAGGTTTTTTAACCTTGAAACCATTATCCCATGCTTGATCATACTCTATTTATAAGGAAAGGTTGAAATCTTTGATGGAAGTTGATAGAATAGGATCTTAAGTGAATTGCAAGGCATTGCATTGCTATTTATATGGTATAAAGCATGAGGATCATCTTGTTATTCATGGGCTGCATAGATTTTTGTGTAAAATACTTAAAGGATAATTATTCATGTTCTTAAAAGTTTTTTCAATAAGGGCTTGGAACTATCATTTTTGACCTAAAAATGAAACACAATAAGAGACATCAAATACAATTTCTAACAATGCATGCCAAGATCCTTGGGATTTTCTTGTATGTGGAATGGGATAAACTAAACATATTTATAAACATGGTGTTGATCAAAACAATTGCTCTTAACTTGCATTAAGAGAAATATTGACTCTCTTTTTTGCCCCTTAAGGAGTTTATAAACAAATATAGACCTAACCAATGAGAGAGCTAGGATTCTAGAGTCGTGTAACATGAATCTTCTAGCCATATCTTGGCCCAAATCTTCCCTGAACAATAAAATAAGGGGAAATGTGGGAAAGAAAATGCTAACACTTCCTGGAAGTTTGTGACTCGAATTTTCATTTTCTTATTTTTTAATGTTTGACTTTTCATTCTCCCCTTTTTTGTTTCCCCCTCTTTCTTAGGCGGAACTCAAATTTATCTTATCTCTTTTCCCACTTCTTCTTTCCTGACAAAATTTTATAGTCTCATTGTTGCTTGCCCTATCTGTAACCCTATGAAATTTCATTTCCTCTACACAAACACGAAGTGAGTTTCACATGTTTTATGAGAGCAGAGCTTGTTCTACCAAAGCCCTAAGATTTTCTTCACAAAACTTTATAGGTATATTGTTCTCTTCCATGGATGTTCTATGGTAAAGTTTTATCTCATTTGGACAAAACCTGTGCAAGTTATGTGCATTCTCTAACATGCAATTTCTTTTGTTTTGGTGCTTTAGGAGTCTCTTACAGTTCAGAACAATGATCTTTTGAACACTCAACTTCTTCTTCAACATCTTAAGGCTTCTTTGTAAACAAAGTTACAAGTATGTTGTCTTGTTTTTTTGCTGCTCCATAGTTAAATTTTATCTCGTTTGGACAAATTGTATGAAAGCTATATGCATATTGAGTTTTCCTTTGTTTTTTTACTCCAAGAGTCTTTGAGGATGGAGGACAATGATTTTTCAAAAACTCAACAAGAGAGCCACAGGTATATTGTCACTTTTTTCTATTAATCCATGCTTAAGTCTCAATTCATTTGGATAAAGCCTATGTAAGTTATCTTGATATTTCTTTTTTTTTTGTACTCTAGGAATTTGTCAGTGAAGTAACAATGGTCTTGTTATAAGTTAACTTCTTGTTCAACATCTCTAGGCTTGTTTCTAAAAAGAATTACAGGTATAATGTTTTTTTTAATTTCTCCATTTAAATTTAATTTCATTTGGAGAGAACATTTGTAAATTATACACATGTTGATAGATAACTTTTCTATTTGGTTATTATAGATGTCTTCACGGAGAAAAAACATCAGTAACATATTTGCAGTGGAGGTCTTCAATAGGAAAGATAGTAGTGGTAATTGGATTTGTGAAAAGTACTATAAGTTGGATTGGATTTTGATGCGCCCAAGTAGTCAAGGGAGTTTGAAGGTCAACCATAAGGATATTGCAAACCCTAGCAAACATTGGAAAGGTAGAATTTTAGAGTTCAGAAAAGTGTTTAATGGAACAAGTACAGTAACAAAAGTGCTAATCCAACATGTTTATATGCACAAACAAATCTCTGTACACTACAAGAACTAGATTGCAAATTATAAACAAAAAAAATAAGTTCTTAAATTTTATCATTGTTTATTCTTTTGCATCAGAGTTGTTTTTAAAAATCTTTGTACTGTTCTAATTCAATGTTGTTTTACTGATAGCTCTATATCCATCAACTTTACATGAATGGCAGAATGTGGAATGTTTGAGTAGCAACATACATGTTTGGCATGAAGACATAGGTTATTTGATCTATGATAATAACTTTACAAGTCAACTTGTAGCTCAAAATATCTATTTTTATAAGTCATTGTATGTAGTAGAAAGCCAGAGATTGTAGAATGTCCCATTGCCGCCACTATCTAGTGGTGAATGGTTGATTGGTAGCTTGGAGTTGTCAGGAGCAAGTAAGTGTAAGATAAAATTTGACATCAATAATTCTATGAAACCCACCATAGGCTCCAAACATGCGCATCTTAGTTGGTTTGTTCCATTCTCATTGTTTGCATATTTAGTTCATGTGATGTTCTGAAGAAAACAAAGATTACTTATCAATGCAAGTGTCCATCCAAGGAATGGATGAGTCAGCTATTGGGTGAGTCTTGGCAAGTCAAAAGAACACATTTTGACGAGATGATTGAGTGCAGGGTCAACCAATATGATCTCACATTCAGGTAAATCTTTTTTACTACTTTGAATGCCTTGATTTAATTGACATAGGTCTTGCTTAGATGAATTATTATGTTATTCACATTTACTTACCATTATTATTTTTTTAACTACGCATATTTTATCGTTAGACAAACTCTTTGCATTCACTTTCGTATAGAAGATGGCAACTTTTGCAAGGGGAGTGGATCAACTCGGATCAAGATACTTGAGATGAGACATATACAACTCTCATAGATGTGGTTATCTTGTGGAATGGTCATAATTATGGTCAGTGCTGCAGAGCGTCATTGGCCCATTTCTTTTCTAAGACAAGAAATTCAATTAATATCCAAAGATCCCCTTTGCAACTTCTATTTCAAGTAAGATAATAGAAAAGTTAGGATTCGTAGTGAGCAATCCATGACATGTAAACAATGTGCTTCTCCACATATCCTTGAGATAGTGGAATCCTTGTAAATTTGTTTTTATAAAGAACGATCATAAACCTCTAAGTACTTTCAATTTAGATAGTCTTGGTTTACTATGATCCAAATGTGTGATAATACATATTGTAATTAGTCAATCGTGCTGGTTAAAATCATAATTAAATTGCAGTCTATAATCTATGCAGTATTGTCTTTGCATAATGATATATTGTAGCTCATCTCTTCTACTTATTTCTTAAAATTAAATATTAAATTGATTCAAAGGGATTTTGAAAGTATTTTATATTTCTTTTTTTTTAATTTTCTATAATTGTACTTGAATTTACTCAGTGATCCAAGTATATTCAAGGATATAATAATGTAGAATGAAGCATTTGTTTGTATGAGCAATTTAAATGGTTACTTTAAAGTATTGAAATAAAGAAACTAAGGTAAGAGTTTTAATTTGAAACTTTAGGGTTTAAAAATAACCTTTATTTAAAACCCTAGATACATAAAAGCTATAACTCCAAACTCATTTTCACTTTTATTCTCTACTTCCCTACACTTGTGCTCTCCTTCCTTCTCTCTTTGTGTGCCATAGCTACCACTCCCACCTTCACCACATGGATTAGCTCCACACACTACGCACACATAGGAGATCAAATATACCCTAGATATGTGTGACCTTGAGTCTAGAGAGCTCGCTTTCCAGTGTAGACCCTAGCTCTAGTATACTGGCATCATCTTGTGATGCAGCAAACCCTCTCACCTACTATATTCTAGACTTTGCTCTCAGATGGGTCCCCATAGATTTCTTATATAGTTTACGTGTTGGATCAAACCATGCAAAGGTAATAAATCGAGCCCTCGTGCATGTGGGGTAGCATCTCCATGCTAGAGCAGTGCCTACCTCATCCGAGGACCATGCCACAATGGATCTCATCGAGCGTGATGTAGCATTTGCCATATATGTTTTGTGCACTGAGGTGCAAGAGGACAGTGAAGAAGATATCAACACACCCTCTCGGCCATAGCTAGGTGGCCACAGCTACAGTATTTGGAGAGGGAGCCTAAGGAGATCACACTCAATCTGAGAGTAGAGGTAGCACAAAGCTTAGCCATTATGCACCCATCTCGTTGCCATGTTGAGACGCCAACAAGTGATGAGCCACCTCCACCCCTCGCTTTTCTCCATGCTATCATCATCGATGGGGTAGAATATTTACTTATGTAGGCATGAGTGTCGATGACATCTTTGCCATTGTGAGCATCCAAGAGTAGATTGAGAATATAGCACCACAGTATGAGATCTCAGATAAGGAGTTTGAGCAGTTGCAAGAAAGCATTTTTGGACCTCGACTCGACTACGAAGTACCTTCCCAATAGAGAGACGAGGGTAGCCCAGTTGTAGGAGCAGACCTGGATACTCCATTACAATAGCTAATAGATGCTGCAGAGAAGGTAATGTTTTGGATTAATGTTATTGGATTCGTGCAAACATTTAATAGTAGGGTCTCTAGGGCCTCAGGAGTATACAGAAAAAATTTTGCCGGGATCGAGTGCAAACTCCATGCATAGTGAGTTTGACACTAAACTCACGTGATGCAGGACATTGTCTATATAGATGAATTTTCATCTAGACAAGGTGGAAGATCTGATAGCCAAGGAAGGGTGCAGGACTCGACATTAAAGGAGTATATCGGCTAGCTTGTGAGCAACATTATTTTATTCCATAAGATATGCTCTTCGACTTTTGTTGAGGACTTCTTGAAGTTTAGAGCACTAACGAAGGCGGCTAGGCCCTTCAAGACTATCCCAATGAACTCGAGCTTGGAGAAAATAGTGTTTCTTTGACGTTCAAAGCTCCTCTACTTATTCTCTAGTATTAGGTCTGGGCCACTTTTTTCCATGGTGGCTCGTGGCATGGTTGCTGGTGTTGAAGAAACCAATGTCATTAGGCAAGAACTACTAGGGAAAAATGTGTTGCTACCTATGATTAAGAATAGCTCTGACCATAAGGAGTGTGGCTCAAAGAAGCCTAGGAGAGAGTAGATGTACTTAGTTCCAGATAATATCTCATCACCAATGTAATGTAATTTGTAATCCTCTCTTGAAGTAATGAAAATCAAAATTTCTTGGATTTGCGTGCAATGTATTTTGTCATACTTGTTGTTTATTATTGTTTTTTACTTAAATGTTACATTTCTTTATCGGATTTATACACTATGATTCGTACCCTAAATCTAATACATAGTGCTTTATCGAGTTTGTGTGCAACATATGCTCATTTGAATGCATGTAACGATAACTCAAAGACATAACTAAAACAAATAACAAGTGATTAAACAAAAATAAGACGCACCAAAAAAATTGTATTCGTATTCATAACATTTTACACATGATCCATTACAACCAGTTTTTAGAAAATCTCTTTGGAAGCTACATTCTGTATATGTTTTGGTAGTGTACCCCTATAGTTGTTGATCTCCGCAAGGACTATCCTTCCATCGTCGGAAGAACCTTATTATCCACAAATCCCTATTGGTGACGGTAAATCTCCTTGCATGTACTACTGCATAGACCGAGTCTCTGAGTAAGTCGATGAGGTAAGCTTTGGCAGCTTCTTGTAGTGCAAGGAGGGCTTTGGCAGTCCAACAATCAGGTTTTTTCAAGCTTGTTCCATCTGGGAAGTGCCTCCTATTGTTCTTAATGAGTATGCCATCCATAATCTCACGCCCTAGCTTCAAGAATGGAACCTTTGGTATCAAGAGGTGCATGGTCTTCTGGTAATGGCAAGTCTCACAAAGAGTCACTATGCCTAGCTTCCATCGACACTTGCAACGCTGCTGTGGTGGTGGTGGAGCTGGGGAAGGTGGCCTATGCATAGAATTTCTAGGGGGTATCTTCGGGCCGCTTGCTTAGTGTGTGCCATGTCTTCTAGGAGAGAAAACTCAAAACTCAAAAGTAAAATGTGTAAAATGAGGTGAAACTTTAAACTTATAGTAGAAATTTTAAAAAACCCTTAAAACTGAGTTCATGTATCCAAGCTTTGAAAAAATATGACTAGTGATCCGATTGATGTGAAATTTTACATGTGGACTCCTCTAGGTTACATCTACTATCCAAAAAAAATTTGGCATGGAGCCCCAAGAGGAAAACCAAGGAAAAGGGAATTCTCTTGCAAGAAAATCTATCTTGTAACATCAACAAGCTTTTATTTCATTCTTTTGATTATCAAAACAAAGAAAACAACAATTCTTCATGCAGCATCATAGTAGATTTCCCACGGATTTGATAGAATCAACCACAGTCTCCAACATCTTCACAAAATCCATCAATAGAAAAAAGAACAAAAAGGAATACACCATCTTTGAATGGAAATACATCACATATTATTCATCTTCAATATCTTCATAGTTCTCTCTCTTAATCTCTCATATACAATCACACTATTTTGATAGATTTGTCTATCTCTGACTCTCTCTCTCTCTCTCCACTAATAGTACATCTTCTTCCCACTACAATGCTCTCATAATAACCCTAAATAATCCTTCTTAGGTCGTGGATGCACCTCCCAAGAGGTATGTCTGATATGAAGAGGCACTAGAGCCACTACAGTGACTCTTCATAGCTCACCACTGTCACTTCACTCTAGTCTTTACTTGAGTCTTCAGCAGCTACTTCTTTGACTTCTTTTATCTCTTTTGCACTTTTATTCACCTCTTTCCAAGGCTAGAAAACTTTCCCAAGCTACACTCTCATCCAACAGAATGCATATAGAGGCATACAAAAGGTCTACAGAGGCTCACAGAAGCTCAACAGAGAGTTACAGAAGGTCAACAGAAAGCATCAAAACCGAATAACTCATACCAAAACCATTCCAAACCATCAAAAATCACTCAATAAGCTTTCAAAAAATCTCAAACCCTATCAATCAATACTTCATCCTGTTAGATATGATCAATGCCCCACCCTCATTAGGTGCTACCAATGATCCATGCTGCTCAAAGTTGTAAGGCCCCCATTATGAGGAGAAGCCAAATGTGAGCCCGGACATTGGTTGAGTCCTGACTTGTATATCAGATGAGGTCTATGTGACCGGATGGCAAAAAGGTGACTGTTGTGGGTCTAATCTTTGGGTTAGACGGAGTGGTTAAGCTGGTAGCAACTCAAGGCACATTGCATTGAGTTGCGTGGTAAGGGAGTTAAAAGGGGCCCCTATTGTGGGGTCCGGGGGCCGCGGAAGCGGCCCCTGGCTGGGGGGTCCCAGGGGGGCCAGCGGCCCCCCTGGCGGGGGTCTGGGGGCAGCGCCGCCGGTTCGATGGTAAAGGGAATATTCCCTGGAATATTCCCTGGCCGACTAGTGGAGGCTCATATGGTAGGTCGGTCAACAGGCCGACCTAACGACCTTCGCGGGCTATAAAAGCTAAACCCCTTCGTAGCCATCTGACACTCATCTTTCACCCAGTCAGAGTTGTTGTTCCAGCTAGCCTTAAGCTCTTCGCCTATCTTCTGTCTAGATCGCCATCTAAGCTTCACTCAGTGGAAGCGCACGGGTGGACAGAGCCATCTTTGTATCAGTTGTTTGAAATTAAAGAATTTACTGATTCTCCTCTTATCTGTTGTGTACTCTCTATCTCTTTCTCAGATTCTGTTCGCTGCGCCGTGTAATATTTTACACATCCTTCCATACAGAGAGAAAACAGAACAAAACAGAAACTCAACAGAAGCTATCAGGACCAAACAGAATATATCAGAACATCAACAGAACTTTACATCTCTACTAATAAATATCATGAGCTTAATAAAACCATTCCAACCTATCCAAAAAACTCTCAAACCACTTCCAAACCAATCAATCATCTCATAAAATCAACCATTCAGCTCTCAAAAACAACAAAAATCAGCAAAAAAATAGGTCATTTCAGCACTCAACATATCCCCACACTTAATAAGGAAGCGTCCTTGCGACCTAGGAAAAAGGGAATACAAGTTCATTCAAGAGCTCAATTTTGATCTTCAATAAATCTTCAAAAACAGTCCATCCAACCACGACCCTAACTTATAACCTGTATCTCATATTAAAAAAATACAACGAAAGGAAAACCCTTTATACATTAACACTTCTTATCAAACTAGAAATCACAACAAACTTGTAAAGGATATAAGAGGTTTCTTCTTCTGCATCAGCATCTTCAACTATCAACCAGCAACACCATCACCGCAATTCTCCAAAAATGTAGCTTGCACGAAAGCAAATCGAATAGGCAACTACCACGATCTTATCACATAAATTAACCCACAACATAAACACTACACACAACACAACCATGTGAATGACTCCTCCAAAAAGAGAGATTTATCATTAAAAATCATCCACAATACATTGCAAAGGTATCAATGAAGATGATCCCTTTTGAAAGCTTGGTGATTTCGAAAATGATCCATGGACAAGGATTCATCTACAAATGTCTTGGGAGAATTCTGAAAAATTTGAAGGCAGCACATCCTTTCCAACAAGACAATGTATATGCTAGGCAAATAGAGGGCATGAAAGTACAAGACATCCAGTTGTTGGGAATCAATGCTCACATTGACATTCATGCACAACTTTGGAATAGGTTTTGAATCATTATGAGAATGCCTATGCATATATGCCAGGTACCAAGTAAAATGAGCAGTTAAGCGCACACAAGGATCTGCAGACTGAGAATATTGCTGAGCAAAATGCAGATAATTCTGATAAGCCTGACTAGCACTTATCCATTCTCCTGGGATCAATGGCCAATTGATTTGATGTCCGGTAAGGAAATCATTTGAACTCCAGCCTCTTCTTCGAAGAATCTTCTGATCAAAACCTTGATACCCACTCACCAACTGAGGAGGATTAGGAATAGAAGTGTTAGGAGACGAAAGAGGGACTAATGAAAGAGGATGAAGCGATGGATAGGCAAAATCATAAAATGAAGAATGGATTAAAGATGGATTTGCTGAAAATTGAGGAGATTTGGTTATGAAAGGCATTAAAAGATAAGCAAGAAAAGTTGATACAATGCCAGGGGATGGGGAAGGACAAGGATCAGGAGGTAGAAAAACTCGATCTTCAATAAAAGAACAATGGGTAAATATAGGAATTTGAGGAGATCCTTGAGGTTGGAAAAGAAGGGGTAAAATGACCTTTGGGTTAGATTGAAAAAGGGAAATATAAGCATCATACCTATGAGCCATTTGTTGATTATGAGTTAGGCATGGTAAGGACGGACCTAAAGCTGATCTACGATGATAGGCTTCAAAGAAAGAAGTATCAAATGGGGGTTGGTTGGAGAGATAGGCTAAAAGATCCACCCTCAGTTGGTTAATGTTCTGGGCATGAGCAGAAGCTTTGACCTGACGGTGATTCAAAATGACAGCATCAACCATAGTATACCATGAAAACTCAGGACACTCAACCACCTTTGAAGAATATCAGTGGAACATCTCATCAATCCTCAACTCCAAATGTCGGACATACAAAGAAGCTTGCAATACCACATCTTTGACATACCAAGCCAGATCTTCATCATCTGGAATCAGTAAATCACCCCTCAAATACATATAGGACAGAAGCATCGTATCTGGAGTGATAGAGTCTTCAAAAACCATCCTCACTACTTCTATCAGCAAATCAGATGACCAGGCCCTACTCCATCCATCCTTTGGAATAGGTAAATCCATCATGGAAAGTTTTATATAGAAGGCCAGTTTCTGTTGTTGATAATGGAAAAAAAAATGAATGATCTGGTGGAACATATTCTTGATACTGCTCAAAAGAAGACCATAATAAATCCATGCGAGATTGCAATCTTTCCACCTTGGCATGAAATAAGGGACACAATGTAGCCTGTCTCTGAAGAGCTGCCAAGTCTGCAGGGGATAAAAGAGAAACTAGTTGTATAGGACTCTGTGTATTAGACCGAGATTGAGCCAACTAATCTTTGAGTTGCTGGATTTTAGCATTGCTCTGGTCTAAGATAGCTGTGGTGGATTTAAACTTCTCTGCTTGGGCAGCTATCACCTCCTTCATCTCTTGACTCTCCTTATGTAACTTATCCCTCTCCTCTGTTACAGCAACCACTTGAGACCTAGCTTCTGCCAACTCAGCTTTCAACTTAGAGATTTCAACTTCTGAGTATCCATGAGCTTACTCTGCTGCTCCATTTGCATACAAAGGTCAAAGAATTTCTCCTGAGCAGAGGCTAATTCAATATTGGTCGTATTCAGTTCCTCCTTAGACTGCTAAACTTCATCATAAAATGAAGAATATAATTGCTGGATACAGGCAGTCATCGAAAGTTTAATAGAACTCTGGATATCCTTGCACAGGAACGGAATAACATCTCTTGTTACCAGGCGGTGAACAGAAGAAATAGTAAGTTCTAGCATCCCGTCTCTATGGGCTCTAAAAAGATTTGGCGTCTGAAGGAATGCATGCAAGGTGCTGCAAGACTGGCTAGGAACTGTCACTGGAACTAGAGGAGAAGGAATAGGCACTGACTCAGCCACCCTCTTGAGGTGTTTTCTCTGAATGACAAGGGGAGGAGGAGAATCATCATCCTCAATTATCACATCATCATCTTCATTATGAGCCAGAGGAGGAACTTCTATAGGATCAATTGGAGGGAAAGGAACTTCCTTTGCAAGGGCAGCATGTAGCAAGAAGACATACAGGAAGGACCCAAATATAACATTAGTCACATTTCCTCGAGTAGCTCGGATAAAGTGGTGATCCATCTTGAAGAGGAGGTACGTACTCCAATCAATAGTTATGCCTTTCAAAATCATTCGTGAAGCTGTAAACAACTCCTTGGAAAGATAATGAGATGGGAATTTTGCAAGCATGAACCTGTCCTGAAGGAATTGGCATTGTTGTTTCCATAGGGGATTGGAAATCATGGAGACACCGACTCCTAACGTGGTAATGACCTTCTTTGGATCAAGAACATATTGAGTCTACTTCTGCAACAGCTTCAAAATATCGTCATTGGCGAACAACTGTCTAGCAACAGGGACAGACTCCCCACGATATGGTAGACCAAGAGCCTTGCCTAGACTCTTCGGTGTCAGAAGAATAGTAGTGCCATGGAATGGAGCGGACCTCTTACTGTAAGAGGTTAAAAACTCATCACAAATGGTAGGATCGTTTGGAACCAGTGGGAAAGAAAGGCTCATGAACTTGGACAAGCCCGCTTTAGCGACAACGTTCGAATCCAGTAACAAAGAATAATCATGTAAAGCCAAAGGAACATACTGAATCGGGGGAGAAGTACGAGAGGGCGCCATTCAGATGGTTACACACACACACCACAAATACAGACAAACCAAGAGAATGCCTGCAAAGCAACAAACGAAAACCAAGGATAAGATATCAACCAATGTGGTAAAACGTGACTCAACGAACTATCCCCAAGCAAACCACAGCCTAGAAAAAATTTGACATGACCTCTACACATATGTGACCGAAAGCTTCATGCTATGCAACATTCAAACACCCAAATCCCCATATCAGGCAATAAAGAAAAAAACTACACACCATACTCGTAATCGTAACACATGGACAAATCAGACCACAAAAAAAAAACGGACATCAAGACTGGACCATAACTTGACTATCAGTGTCAACTAATAGATTTGTATGCGCCCATCCCACGAAGCGAGTTCATTAAAAAGGGGAAATAAGTGCAGTGAGGGAGAATCACAAATTAGAGTTTCAGAAATTTTCTTTTTTTCTTTTCCTTTTCTTTTCCGCCCACAATTTGCGTTGTCGATACAGATTGTGATCCGTATCTCACAGACATACCGATCCCGGGTAATGATGATGCCCGATCCTCGATTCGATGGATATTAGACAAGTTAGCATTAGCCATTTTTGAGGGTCGTTCCAACTCAAAAATCTCACCCAGAATTAATGGTTATAGGGGTTAATGAAGGGTTCATTTTATGAATTATTAAGAAATAGGTGAGTTTTTAATTAAGTGTTAAACCTTAACAAGAAAACTGCGGTTCCTTCTTAAAATTTTAATTACAAATTATTAGGTTGGAATGGTGCATTAACGCAACCCGGACTTTGATACCAGACTGAGGTCTCTAAATGCAAATTCATTTATTAAAAATTAAGGTGATGTGGAGCGCTTTTTTGCCAGCGCGTACTTTTGTGACGGCTGGTTCATTTTTATTAAAAATATAAAACTGCCTGTGAAGCACATGTAGTGCATGCTAAGTGAACGGCTAGTTGATTTTAATTAGAAAAATGTGTGTTTGGCGCGAGCGCGCATGCCATGGTAGTGTTTAGGATTCATGTTAAAAATTAAGCGTGAATTTTGGGATAGCACAAAAAACAAAAATATAAAATGAAAAATACCTGAAAGTGGGTGTATGTGTATGCAATGAATACGCACGTCTCAATCCCCAAAATG
The DNA here is from genome assembly GCF_053477565.2 of Lygodium microphyllum. Classification (NCBI taxonomy): domain Eukaryota; kingdom Viridiplantae; phylum Streptophyta; class Polypodiopsida; order Schizaeales; family Lygodiaceae; genus Lygodium; species Lygodium microphyllum. The sequence continues at coordinate 5,539,306 of NC_141156.1, forward strand.
TAGGTCAGCAATCTAAAAAGAAAAACCACGGACTGAAAATAATTGGACACACGACATAGCAAGATTAGTGTATATAAATTTGTTTGGATGACTAATGGCTTATATGCTATTGTTGTTGTTGTTTTTTTGTTTTTTTCTAAATAAAATAATGCGTATTGTTGATTGTGTATTTTGGTTTTTATGTGTTTTTGTTTGTTGTAATGTTTTTTTTTTCGTGTTTTTGTTGATCTTTGTGGTAAAATTTTGACAATGAAACACATATAAAAATGTTGAAGATTTTCAGCATCAATCCACTACGTGTGACCAAGGTATCTAGATTTTACCAGATTTTTCAACTTGTGTTTGAAATTAAGGAGGATTTTTCATGAATTTAGGCATTTAACGAAGCATTTTTTCCATAAAATAATAATTGAATAAATTGACACAATATTTTCAACTTAGGAAATATTAAAAAAATAAGCTAAGAAGTTGATGAAATTTTCACGAATTTTTTTGTGATTAAATTGGTAATTTTACCCATTTTAATGAATTTTTACTCATTTTGTGTGTATTTTTTAAAGAATTTTTACTTTTAAAAATTTTTGAAACTTTCTTGAAATTTTCAGTTTGGAAAAATATTTCAATTGACTGTAAAAATATTGTAAACTTTTTAAGATTTTTTGGTAAATTTTTTGAATTTTAATTGATTTTTAATGAATTTTTGAATTTAAAAATGTATTTTTAGGGTTTTTCGGGTTTGAAAATTGAAAATTCGAGAATATACCCGGGAATGGATTGCGTGTCAGCTGCGTGTGAACAACTGGCTGCTGCACACCACCGCACGGACAAGCTAACACGCGTCCCCGTGCGTGAATAGCCGCTAACGGACTCCCGCACGAACCCGCACACACCTCGTGTGGGACAGGGGGTTGAGAAGGGTTTCTGCGGGTTTCGGTGGGTTTCTTCAGGTTTCTACGGGTTTCGTCCTGTTTTACGTTTTGGAGGTCTTCGACGGGTACGGGGCGTAAGAGGGACTGGGGGGAATGGGGGCCTGTGGGGGGTTGTTGGGGTTTGTGGGGTGGGTGGGATGGGGGGTTGGGAGGGGGGAAGGGTGGATTGGGTGGGATTGGGGGCTTGGGGGGGTAGGTGGGTTGGGTGGGATTGGGGGCTTGGGTGGGGTAGTGGGGTGGGTGGTAATTAGGGTGGGAAGGGGGGCTTCTGGGGGTTGGGAGGTGGGAGTGTGTGTTGGGGTGAATGGGTGGGACTGGGGGCGTGTGGGGGGTGGGGTGTGGGGTGGGATTGGGGGCCTGGAGGGGGGTGGGAGTGTGTGTGTGGAGGGTGTGGGAGTGTGTGGGGCAGGATTGGGGTGTAAAGGGAGGCGTATGGGGGGGTGTGTAAGGGAGGGGGGAATAGGAGGAACGGCGTGGCTGGGGGGTGGAGGCTCGACAGGGCAGGCGGCGAATGGCACAGCGTCCGGGGCGAGGCACGTTCCAGGTGGTAGTGGCCAGGGCGTCAGAAGGCCCAGGCTATGCGGTGGATAGGGCGAGGTGGCGCCACAGGCGGCAGGGCGTGAGCATGGCGGAGCCCAAGCGGGGCTAGGCGGCCAGCGAGGGGGCATGATAGCGACCAGGACGTCAGAGGCACGGGAGCAGAAACGCCAGGCGCGCGGCTACACAAGACGCTAGGCGGGAGGCCACAGGAGCGCAGGCAGTGTGTCGCGGTGGCAGCATCCGGGGTGGGGGAAGAGGAGGGAGGGAGGAGAAGAGGAGGAGGAGAGAGGAGATGAGGAGGAGGAAGGAGATGGAGAAGAGGAGGAAGGGAGAAGGGAATGGGAGGGAGAAGGGGACGCAGAGGGGGAGATGGGGAGGGAGGTGGTTGGGGGTCGGGGAGAGAGAAAGGGGGGTGGGGGGGATAGGGGAGGGTGCCCGTGGGGAAAGGGAGGGAGATAAATGTGTTTTTTTTAAATAATAAATTAAATAAAGAAATTAAATAAAAGAAAGGCGTGCCCCCGTCCCGCGCACGTGCGTGGGGCGGGGTAAAAAAATTTGCCATGATGGGATCGGAATGGCGTCGGGACGTCGGTACGGGGCATGGGGACGCGACCAGGGCGTGTGGAGACGCGTAAAATCGAAAACAGGCATGTTCACGCGCGGGACAAGTCACGCGAAACACGTAAAAATAAAGAAAAATTAATATCTCCCAATCCGGGCATCGAAACGAAATGACGTAAAAACAAAAAGTGTGCACGACGGTAGGGGGAAGACAGGGCGTTCACATGCAAAAAACGCAAAAAACGAGTCCAAAAATGCAAACGAAAATTAATATCGAAAGATCCGTGCATCGGAACAAGGCGCAGGAAGAAGGAAAAATGTGTAGAAAAACGTGCCCGATAATCCTAGCACATCAAAACATGGTTCCGACTGAGATAAGATGCGTTCACATGGAAAAAACCCAAAAAACAAACCTGAAAATGGAATCGGAAAATCATATTGGACGAACCGCTTGCCGGAATGACATGTAGTAAAAAGGAAAAATGTCTGCAGGAAGGGGTGGCACAGGGTTGTCATGTTAAAACACAATTCCGGTGGAAGTAGGAGAGGTTCACATGCGAAAAACACAAAAAATACACCTGAAAACGCATTTAAAAATTAATAATTAAAAATCCAGAAGTTGAAAGAGAGTGGAGGAAAAAGGAAAAAGGTGGGGGAAGGCGCGGTGGACACGGCTGTCAAATCAAATTAAAATTCTGATGCAAACAGGACAGGTTCACATGGAAAAATGTCAAAAAGATACATGAAAAAGTCTCGAGAAATCGCAAAAATTAATAGTGGACAAACCGTGCTTCGAAATGACACGGACTAAAAATAAAAAATGTCAAGGGGAAAGTGGTTGCCAGGGTTATGATGTCAGATCACCGTTCCGAAGCAAGCAAAGTGCATTCACATGAAAAACCGGATAATGTGCGCAAAATGCTTCAAAAATTAATAACCCGAGAACCGTGCACCGGAACAAGGGTAGGTAAAAAGGAAAATTGGACATTTCGAAGGGACGAACAGGTTTATAAAGGTAGATTGGAAGTTTGCTAAATGTAGGGTGCGTTCACATAGAAACACAGAAAAATAAGGGAAAACGAGAAATGGAGGAGGAACAGCCCCAAGGGAGGGGTGACAGGAGACGGGTGGGTGGGGAATGGACCCAGGAGTGTAACAGAAAGTCATGGCATACATGCATGAGCAAAGTGAGGAATATGCAAGACGGTAGGCAAGGTAGACGCATAGGGACGCGTCCCCACACTTAAACCTTAACGGGTAGGGTTGACCGAGCAACAGGGACCTAATACCACACAACAAACCAACTGCTAACGTCCCCACACTTAAAACATGACCATCAATGACCACAGAAGGTGTAGGGTTAGAAAAACTTGGCCCATATTGTCGAGAATCAAGGTTGATTGTCGATGGCACGTCCACTGTCATTGTCGGCTCTGTAGGAGGTACCAAGGTTCGCTCCAGCACACGTCCTTCGTGGCAGGGACCACGCGGCAGCACCCAGGGAAGTAGCTGGTTGAAAGAATTGCATAAAATTCTGAGAGCGAAATTTTGGTGCCGAGAAGTGCTTAAAAATAGCTAAAAACTACGAATATCAAGGGAAAAATATTCAACGTCGAAGGCGGCGGCTTAATCTAGGACGATTTTAAGCATCAAAGTGCTTTAAAGGCGCACGAGCGACACTTGTTGATTTTTCATAATTTTTCAGACTGTGGTGCGGGTTGACAAGAGTTACCGACCAATGCGAGATGTCAAGCCGGATGCCCAGGATTTTTCAGAGCTCGATTCAGAGTCCGGATGGGGAAGGAGCCAAGAAATGGGCAAGATTTGAAGAGGTGGACCAAACTTTGGTCAAGTGGTCATGACCTTTGGGGGGGGGACATGCAACTTTTAATGTAGCATGAAATTTCACATGAAGGAGGAGAGGAAAAACGTGAGGAGAGGGTGCATCCTGATGGCACCGAAAAATGCGCTTCTTGGGAGAAGAATGGAGATGGCAGCCTCAATACACCCTACCCAATCGGCATTCGGGCTTCATTCCCTCCTTCTTGCTGATCATATCGCTGCCTCTCGCCCGAGAAATGTTGGCCTGGTTGGAGAATTCTGAATATAGTCTTTCTCTCTCCTCCCTCTATCTCTTCTAAGGGCAGATTCATGTGGTGGAAAAGAAGAAGAAGAAGAATGGATGACGGATGCTTGTCCAATGAAGACCGGATTGCTCCGTGGTTCAAGAGGAATGAAGATTGCTGATTGTGGGCTGTCATGAGCATTAATGGCTGCTGGAAATCAGTCCGGAGACATGGCAAATAAAAACCCGCAACCCACAAAGAACGGTAATCTCATTTTTACAAAGGAAATTGATGTTTTATGCAATTTGCTTCATAAATACTTGTTTCTATGGGATGATTATGCATTATAATGTTGTTTGCTATGAGTTTGATCAGTTTATGCTTAGAAAATCAGAAAATCATAAGTGTTGTGACTGAAACTAATAGTATAAAACCCGTAAAACACGCGAAATATGGGAAAATTGGGTGTTTTTTATATATAAATGGAAAATATAATAAGAGACACCAACTAAATTTGTGTTTTTGCTGAAAATGAACCTAAGGGCCACAGCCCACAACTCATGTTGTATTTTCACTCGTTTAATATTGCGAAAAAATACAAGAAAAATAGGAAAAATGGAGAAAAAATAGGGAGAAAATGGATTTCGAGTGCCGAAAATTAAGAAAAAATAAGAACCATGTTTGTGGATATATGGGGGGTCTGAAGTATGAGGTTTAGCCTTAGTTCAGCCCTACCTTTATGTTCTAGTGAGTTTTTATTGCTTTTCATACAATAAAAACATGGAAATGAACCCTAAACCGATCAATAATGCACAACCTAAATGGGTGAGGGGGTAGAGTGTATAAAAGGTGTTCAAATGCTGAATGAAATGATGAAAAGCTTGCTGGTTTTTTTTGCATATCACATAGATCGGTCGTTAATTAAAAATTAAAAACCTAGTAGCACGGGGTTTTCTCGGTGCTAGGTTCATGCAATGCAGCATACGAGCAATAGTCAAAATCATTGAAAGAAATGTTTTCCACATGTGCACCATGATGATTTTTCTTTGTTTGAGCACATGGACATTCACAATTTGCATGAATCATAAAGAAATTTAAAAGGTATCAAACAATATCTCCTGGATGCATGGCAATTGCTTTCTAGAGGAATATGACCAACGTTGAGTGAGTAAGGTTGTCCGAGTTGTAGGCTAGGCGTTGGGTCTAAGGGGGAAGAAAGTGAGGTAAGGTACATTCCTGGATACGATCAATTGGTACCTTGAGTGGAAATGTGTGCGATATTATGTTATATATGTTTAGCGACGTATCGAGGGGCCAATCCCCAAGATGTAGGAGAGTCGCAGTGAGGTAGCGGCAGTGAGCCGTGGGAGGACCTCCTATGTTTGTACTTCGTGCTATTTGGCAATGTGCTGGGACTCTCTATGAGGAGTGTTAATTGGATTAGAGTTGGACTACAAGACATGATACAAACGCAAGATGTTTAGGAAGATGATGTATGTGTCATCAATGCTCCTGGTCCGCGAGGCCGTGGGGTTGTTGAGCGCATGATAGAGGTCCGGCTAGTGCATGAGCCAGTGCCGACCCGTTTTAGGTCCCATCAATGGTGCGTTTACCGAGAGCCGCTTAGAAGTGGTGGTCCTCTCCTGGTTGTCTAGGGACTAATTAGTAGTTTATGCCAAAGGATACTGAGATTGACCCATTATTCATTGATAAGCATCGTCTAGCCGAAATCCAAAAGCAAGAGAGAGACGCAAGAGCTAGGCGACATGCTGAAATTCTTAGGAGGTATTCCCCTAAGCGTAGTGGTGCTAAACCCTTACAGGGAGTGGATCTAGTGGTCTTGGTGCCACAAGCAGTAAGTTAGGAGAAGGTGGAAACTCTAGTGCTCCCCTTTCTTTCATAAGGCAGTCTACATCAAGTGCAGGAGGTGTAACCTCACCGTCCCCTATTCCTAGTGTAAATCCAATTTCCAACATGGTGCAGCCCATTGCAATTCCTGCAGGAACGATGGATTTGCCGGCTCTAGGTTACCCGCTACCCATTTTTAATGGGCTAGTTGAGGAAGATGCGGAACTCCACATCAGGGAGTTTCAAAAGCTGATGTTTAACTATCGCATCCAAGAAGAAGGACATTTAATGATGTTCTTCAACATGACTCTCAAAGGAAGAGCTGCCATATGGTATCATGGTTTAGAAGCCACAACCATATTGAATATTGATTCATTTTATGGAGCTTTTCGAAGGGAGTTTTCCCCTGAAAGGGGTGGGCAATATTGGTTGCATGTACTCAATGTGACCCGCCAAGAACCACACGAGGATATTCGTGCTTATGCGAAGAAACTAAAAGAGGTTTTCCGTAAGTTGGACACCTCTATTCCGATCCTCACAGCTACCCAATTGCAATATTTTTTACATGGTTTGGACTTTAATATCCAGTTGCAGTTGAGTAGTGTCCCTTTAGGGGATATAGATACTGCCATTACATGAGCACAAGAAGTGGAATCCCGACTACAAGCAGCCTATGCCTCTCGAGGCAATCGGAATATGGGTCTAGCATTGAGAAATAATATGGCGACGGCCAATGGCAGTAGTAGCCAAGGGATAGCGATGGCTAATCCTAATGGGAGAGGGAACATGATGTAGAATGTGCCTTTATTACCAGCTCCCCCTAGCATGTCGATGCCTACGGGCAGTCAAATGGCTCCAAATGGTGGAGGCCAGGTAGCTAATCCTAATACCATGCCTGTGGTTCAATAACCAGTGCCTAATCGAATCGTTAGGCCGATGGAACGACAGGGTAATGATCAAGGCTACGAGTCGAGTGCTTCCAATGTTCTTGGCGAGGTTAAGGACATGATGAAGCATTATATCGACATGATTACGGAGCAGTATCGATAAATAGTGGTTGATGTCAACTTCCTTAAAAAACAACAAAATTTGATAGGAAGTAGATACCCGGATGAGGGTGCGCCTTCGAGGTTTAGCTGCAAATGGTGGTGGGCAACATTATCCACGAAATTGCCCAAATGTCAAGTGTGACATCTGTGGGAAATACAGCCATTTAGCAACCACTTGCTGGAGTAAGATTAGTTTCCTTCAGCGAGGGAGTCGGCAAACCAGGGCCTGTTAATCATCGTGCGCAAGGAAATGATTCCCAGCGAGAAGACGGACCTATGCAAATACTCCAACGACCAAAGACTACAGTGGAGGAGCTGCCTAGTGGTAGTGGGGTTAGTTTGATTGAGGCTGTGCGTATTAATGACGCTAAAATCTCTAATCTGCGAGCTGTCCTTACAAGAGGTCAAAAGGGTAGAGAGGTCGATAAGGATAAGCCTGTCGACAGAAACCCTAAACAGGGCGACAAAGGAACGCAAGTTCTGGATCCTGCCATGGAAGGGGAACCTCTGAAGCCCGTGGAGAGTAAAACCGATGTTAAGAAGGATAAGGAACCACCGAGGAAGAAGGTGAAAGTTAAAAAAGAGGCAATAAAGCCAGTTCAGCGACCTAAAGAGCGGATGGTTTGGCGTGAAAAGTGAACTCTACCGAACTATAATGAATTCGATTTGGTGAGCTCTCTTTGCGAAGTCAAGCCAGATGTGAACCTTTTACAGCTTATTAAGCTTTCCCGAGGAGTACGCAAGGAATTTAGAAAGATCCTGTGTACCGGGTATATCGTAGAGCCTTTGGGTATTGCGCGAGTTGGTGATGACTGGTTCGAGCATGCTGAGAAGCATTGCCCAAGGGTTGCAGCCTATGTCGATGGGATATTAGTAGATTATGTCATTGTCGACATGGGATCATCTGTTAACATTATGAGCTCTAAACTGATGGAAAGGTTGAGTCTTGCGATCCAGAAAGATACCTCCACAATTCTCAGAATGGCAGATGATAGTTTGAGACAGTTGGAAGGCTGCATTACTAAGGTCCATGTCACTATTGCAAATATAGAATGCCTGTTGGACTTTAGGGTAATTCGTTTTGCAGGGTGTCCAAGTTACCAAGTATTACTTGGATGACCTTGGATCTTGCAAGCGAATATACCCGCCGGTCGGCTGATATTCGGCAGAGGTGCTCAGCACGTGGTGATTGATGCCTATCTTGAGTCCTCGCAGAGTGAGAGAGCTCCTTTATCTTCTATAGAATTGGAGACATTAGAGGATTTATCCGACAGTGAGACATCATCGACTGATGAGTCCAAAGAGGGATTCACCACGGAAGACATCTATCAGATCACTTTGAACGAGCCGATAGAGGCCCAAGATTATATAAGAGATGCAGATGTTATCAAGCTAGACCTTGGCACGCCAAATGATTCGCGGCCAATTAAATTAGGTTCTATGCTCAGCTCAGCAGAAAGGGAGGACTATGTGTCCTTGATTCAAGAATTCCGCGACATTTTTGCTTGGAGTTATAATGAGCTGAGAGGCATTCCTCCCAGCCTGACTGTTCATACTATTCCTGTAAAAGAGGACAGTCGTCCTGTGCGTCAGAAAGTAAGGCGTATGCCTTTCGAAGTGAGGGACGGGCTGTTTGAGGAGTTACAAAAGCTTCGGAGAGCGGGTTTGATTTTTCCTGTGCAACACACGGAATGGTGTTCACCAGTTGTGATCAGAAAGAAGAAAAATAATCAAATCCGATTATGTGTAGATTTTAGAGAGCTGAATAAGCATACGGTTAAGGATTACTACCTGTTGCCATTCATTGACCAGATTGTGGATCAATTAGCGGGTAGGGAGATATATTCGTTTATGGATTGCTCTGTAGGACACAACCAGATGGCAATTGCAGAAGAGGATAGGTTGAAAACAACTTTTATTACTGTCTTTGGTACTTTTACGTACCATGTGATGGCCTTTGGTTTATGCAATGCGCCTGGTTCGTGGCAACGAACAGCAGATAAGACATTCGGTGACATATCCCCTGAAGAGTTAAAGGTGTTTATTGATGACTTAGGGGCAGCCACCGTGAGAGAAAGGTAGTTGATTATTTTGTGAAAATGTTTTGAGCGGTGTAGGCAATTTTGCATTGCTCTAAACCCATGGAAGTGTGTTTTTGGTGTACCTTATGGGCTATTGCTGCACCATGTGGTCAGTTTGGTAGGTATTGCAACAGATCCTGAGAAGGTCAAAGTCATAGTTGCCATGGGTCCACCACGCACTCCGAAAGAAGTTCATAGCTTTCTTTCTTGGGTTGGTTATTACTGTAGATTCATAAACGCCTTGGTAGAAAGAACGTTGCCGCTTACAAATATATTGTCCTTTAGCTGTTTGTTTGTATGGGGTGACCCTTGTAAGGTAGCTTTCGAGGATGTGAAGCAGGAGCTAGTAAAAGCTCCCGTTTTAAAAGCACCTAAAAGAGGTGAGATGTTCTATATATTTTCAGCAGCCACCATGCATAGTATCAGCTGTTGTTTAGCCCAATTTTGGAAGAACAGTGGTATCATCTGATAGCCTTTGCTAGTCAGAAATTGGGCATTTCAGAGATCAATTATACCGAGAAGTTGTGTCTTGCGATGGTCTTTGGGACCAAGAAATTCAGGCACTATATCCTCTATGAGAAAGTTTTGCTTTATACGAAGGCGGAGAGGCTTCGATTATTGATGAATAAGCTGTAGCCGCCTGATCGTCTAGCGAAGTGGTTAATCACTTTGCACGAGTTTGATTATGAAATCAGGAGTAAGCCACTAAGGTTACATGGTATTGTGGAATGTCTTGTGGACTTTGGGGAGCTGAAAGAATTTGTGGTTGAAGGTAGTGACATGGAGTCGTTATTTAAGATAGATACGGCATCTATTGCCTCCTAGTATGCTGCAATAACACATTATTTATCGACAGGAGAGGCTGGATCCGAACTATCTAAAGATGAGAGAAGGAAAATTAAGCACTAGGCATTAAAGTTTGCTTTGATCGCAGGTACATTATATCGGCAAGGGATTGATGACATCTATCGCTGATGTGTGATGCTTGACGAGGTGCCATTCATTTTGGAAGAGTGCCATGATTCTGCTTGCAGAGGTCATTTTGCTGGATGGCTTATAGCACAAAAGGCTTTAAGAGTAGGTTACTGGTGGCCTACCATCTTCTAGGATGCGTTTGCGTATGTTAAGAGATGCGATATTTGTCAACGACATGATAGTCCAGAGAATAGGAAAAGACTACTCACCCCTATCATGGTGATACTTCCATTTGTGAAGTGGGGAATAGACTTTGTGGGTCCTATTACTCCTTCGTCGACTGCGCAAAAGAGGTATATTATTGTAGCAATTGACTACTTAACAAAGTGGTCAGAAGCACGTGCAACAAGGAAAGATGATGCTAAAGAAACTGCTAGTTTCCTTTTAGAGCAGATAATATGCCATTTTGGTCCCCCGAAAGAATTAGTGTCAGACCATGGAACCCATTTCCTGAATAAGGTGATCAAAAGCTTGACTGAGGCTTGGAAAATCAAGCACAATAAAACGACTCCTTATAATCCGCAAGGAAATGGACAAGTTGAAAGTACTAATAAACAGCTTGTGGGTATCTTGTCCAAGATAGTCTCTGAGAAGAAACGAGACTGGGAAAAGAAGCTGTATGTGGCAGTATGGGCATATAATACCACGTTCAAGCGAGCCACTGGCCACATGCTGTTCAAACTAGTTTATGGTGAAGAGTGCATTTTACCCTTAGAAATTGAGTTGCCGACCATAAGATTTGCAATAAACCATTCTTTGGGTAATGAGGACGCCCTATTAGAACGTTTCACGACTTTAGTGCACCTCGATGAAATTAAGTTGCAAAGCCTATTACACCAAGAGGTGGCTAAACGTCGCATGAAACAGTTTCATGACCTGAAAGTGAAGAAGTATACCTTTAAGAAAGGACAACTGGTTTTGTATTACGATGTGCATAGGGAACTGTTCCCAGGGAAATTGGAACCTAAATGGGATGGGCCCTACAAGATTGTCAGGTTAGGGAAGTATAGGTCTACAGCCCTATTAGCTGATCTACATGGAGTAGAGTTTAAGAATAAGGTTAATCTTAATAATATTAAACATTATTATTTCTAAGTATGCTAATATATAGAGAAATGCATTGTAGGTTCGTGCTAGAGATGATTTGAGACCTGCGGAAGAGCTAAAAGTTGGTGGATGGGTCGGTTAATCCCTTATTTGGAGCACCCATATCTAGAGCAGAGATACCATTAGGGGAAACTCATTTGGTGGAGCAAAGGGTATAAAGTGATTGATCAAGAAGACGAAACCTTTGTGTGGGAGAGTAAAGTCTTTTTCCATCACTGTTTACAACTGTTGATGAGTATCCCTGTTGAGTTCAATGAAGAAGGTGGGATGGAGCTGTCAGTACATCCTCTCAATATGTTAAACTTTGATTACCATAATTACGAATAGAGGAGTTTGTGATGGCCGGCTGTGTAAACCCATTATGGACGTACACATTATATTTTGACGGAGCGTCCAGGGGCCCTAATAGAAAAGCGAGTGTTGGAGTAGTAATTCGAGACCCCCGACGTAGAGTTGCGATGAAGTTAGCTGCTTATCTCGGGGTAGGATTCACTAACAATATGGCAAAGTATAAAGCCTTGATTATGGGACTGTATATTGCCAAACAAGGTGGTATTTGTCGATTGTTAGTAAAAGGGGATTTCCAGTTGATCCTAAATCAGCTAGATGGGACATACACAGTGCGGAGTCCCATTCTTTGTATGTATCATCGGACTGCGATGACCCTACTAGAGGAGTTTGAGAGAGTGTCTTTTCAGCTGATTCCATGCTACTGGAATCAGTTTGCGGATTCATTAGCAAATCTTGCTTATGAGGAAGACCTCTTCTTTAATTGTGGTCCTAGTTTGGATATTGTTATCAATGATGAAACAGGACCCGGTCGCTTGTGGGGTATGTTATCAAAGCATGCGATATATGGCAGACAATGGTTGATATGGGTGATGCAAAGAGTGGCCGAGACCAATCTACCGTTATTATCTGGGACCCATAGGTTAATTAGACAACATGTTATGCGTACGCCTCTTGCTATTTATGCAGGAGGGATATGTCATAACCTTATGCATTTAGTTTAGGGCTACGAGCCTGTTTTTCCTCCTTGGAAAGGAGCTTATTATTGTATATCTGGATTCTTCCAAGGAAGGATGTGTAGGTGCTATTCTGTTTGATCTCGTTAGGCCAAGCGGGCTGATTCGGTTTGGTAGCGAAGTGCTTTATTTCATTAGGCCAAGAGGGCTAGTTGTCTGTTTAGTGCAGGTGCGGTTAATGGTTTCTTGTTTTAGTTTTGTGCTAGACAGGTTTGAAGAAGAGCTTGGAAGGAGCCTTTTGTTGCGTGGAAGCTTCTTGTGGCCCTATCCAGGTGATATCTCTCCTTTATGAGCACTGTGGTTTTCATGTTATATGTGTTTGTGTACTTGTTAAGGGGGGTTTTTCGTTTCTTGTTGGGGACCGACGTCCAAGGCATGAAGTCCCAGGATTAGGTTCAGTATGTTTGAGGGAGGTCTGAGTAGTTGCCTCCTGTAAAGACATTGTCAAGCCTCAGAAGACCTGTTTTAGAAGGGAGTCTTTGTGACCCTGTTCTACTAGCCTGCTAGGCAGCCGTTCCAGAGTTCTTGTTAGTTGTGAGGTAGTTAGAGAAGCCCGTCGAAGGAAAAAGATGATAAAGGACAAAAAACCCTGAATATCTTAAAGCTAATAAAAATATACAAAGGTGTGTAAAAAGAGGTTCTAAACCCTATAAAAATCAAAAAGGAAAGAAAGAGAAATTTATGAGCAGTTGATCATCGCCTAGCGAAGGCCTGGTAGGTTCCTGGGGATGAGTCAGACCCGGGGCCGATACCTTGTCTTCCTAGGGGTGGCCTCTTGCTAGAAAAGAAGAAAGTAAGGAAGGTTGGAGTGAAAAAAAAGTGTCAGAAAAGGATTAAGTGTCGCCTTGCGAGGGCTTGATAGGTTCTTAGGTACCGAGACAGGTCCTGAGGCCGATGCCCTATTCTCCTTGGGTCACTACGCTCAGCTCCCTCCTTTTTACATACCCGTGTATGTCAATAAAATAAAACCCTAAAAGAAGAAATGTGCTGAAGGAAAATACTTCTTGATCAGGCTATAGGAGTCCTCACCTAGTAGGAGTCCCTAGTTGTGTTATCCTTAGTTAGGTAGGTAGTTCAGACCACCACTTGGGGAAACCTCTTGGACAATTTTTTTAGTTTGGCCGTGTTTGAGCAGTTGGTTGGTGACTAGCTTCGGACTTTTATCAGATTATGCTAGGCCTACTCCTTATGGATGTCATGCCTTGGTTCTGTCAGGGGGTAGGGTGAGCATTGTGATGTGTTTATTATGTATCTATTTTGTATCAGCTTGATGCTTCCTTTGGTTGTTTTGTGTAGATCTATTGTGGGATTCGACGGGCTGAGTCGCCCTATCCCGTAGTCGCCAATGAGAGAGGAATTTTGGTGCCGAGAAGTGCTTAAAAATAGCCAAAATTTACGAATATCAAGGGAAAATATTCAACGTCGAAGGCGGCGGCTCGATATAGGATGATTTTAAGCATCAAAGTGCTTTAAAGGCGCCCGAGCGACACTTGTTGATTTTTAATAAATTTTCAAACTGTCCTGGGGGTTGAGAAGAGTTACCGACCAATGCGGGATGTCAAGCCGCACACCTAGGATTTTTCAGAGCTCGATTCGGAGTCCGGACGAGGAAGGAGCCAAGAAATGGGCAAGATTTGAAGAGGTGGACCAAACTTTGGTCAAGTGGTCATGACCTTTGGGGGGGGGATATGCAACTTTTAATGTAGCATGAAATTTCACATGAAGGAGAAGAGGACAAACGTGAGGAGAGGGCGCATCCTGATGGCACCGAAAAATGTGCTTCTTGGGAGAAGAATGGAGATGGCAGCCTCAATACACCCTGCCCAATCGACATTGGGGATTCATTCCCTTCTCCCTACTGATCATATCGCCACCTCTAGCCCAAGAAATGGTTGCCTGGTTGGAGAATTGTGAATATAGTCTTTCTCTCTCCTCCCTCTCTCTCTTCTAAGGGCAGATTCATGTGGTGGAGAAGAAGAAGAAGAATGGATGACGGATGCTTGTCCAATGAAGACCGGATTGCTCCGTGGTTCAAGAGGAATGAAGATTGCTGATTGTGGCTGTCATGAGTATTAATGGCTGCTGGAAATCAGTCCCGAGACATGGCAAATAAAAACCCACAACCCGCAAAGAACGGTAATCTCATTTTTACAAATGAAATTGATGTTTTATGCAATTTGCTTCATGAATACTTGTTCCTATGGGATGATTATGCATTATAATGTTGTTTTCTACGAGTTTGATCAGTGTATGCTCAGAAAATTAGAAAATCATAAGTGTTGTGATTGAAACTAATAGTGTAAAACCCGTAAAACACGCGAAATATGGGAAAATTGGGTGTTTTTGATATATAAATGGAAAATATAATAAGACACACCAACTAAATTTGTGTTTTTGCTACAAATGAACCTAAGGGCCATAGCCCACAACTCATCTTGTATTTTCAATCATTTAATATTGCAAAAAAATACAAGAAAAATAGGAAAAATGGGAAAAAAATAGAGGAAAAATGGATTTTGAGTGCCGAAAAGTAAGGAAAAATAAGAACCATGTTTGTGGATGTATGGGGGATCTGAAGTATGGGGTTTAGCCTTAGTTCAGCCTTACTTTATGTTCTAGTGAGTTTTTATTGCTTTTCATACAATAAAAACATGGAAATGAACCCTAAATCGATCAATAATGCACAACCTAAATGGGTGAGGGGGTAGAGTGTATAAAAGATGTTTAAATGCTGAATGAAATGATGAAAAGCTTGCTGGTTTTTTTTCATATCATATAGATCGGTTGTTAATTAAAAATTAAGAACCTAGTAGCATGGGGTTTTCTCGGTGCTAGGTTCATGCAACACAGCATACGAGCAATAGTCAAAATCATTGAAAGAAATGTTTTCCACATGTGCACCATGCTCATTTTTCTTTGTTTGAGCACATGGACATTCACAATTTGCATGAATCATAAAGAAATTTAAAAGGTATCAGACAATATCTCCTAGGTGCATGGCAATTGCTTTCTAGAGGAATATGACCAATGTTGAGTGAGTAAGGTTGTCCGAGCTGTAGGCTAGGCGTTGGGTCTAAGGGGAAAGAAAGTGAGGTAAGGTACAATCCTCGATACGATCAATTGGTACCTTGAGTGGAAATGTGTGCGATATTGTGTTATATATGTTTAGCGACGTATCGAGGGTCCAATCCCCAAGATGTAGGAGAGTCGCAGTGAGGTAGCGGCAATCAGCCGTGGGAGGATCTCCTATGTTTGTACTTCGTGCTATTTGGCAATGTGTTGGGACTCCCTCTGAGGAGTGTTAATTGGGTTAGAGTTGGACTATGAGATGTGATACAAACGCAAGATGTTTAGGAAGATGATGTGCGTCATCAATGCTCATGGTCCGCGAGGCCATGGGATTGTTGAGCGCATGAGGTCCGGCTAGTGCATGAGCCAGTGCCGGCCCGTTTCAGGTCCCATCAAATTCGTCGATGATGAGAAATGTTGCACTCAACTCACAATCACTCAAATGGAATGAAAGAACGGTCACTCACCCCATTACTAATATCACTCAAGAAATAATGATTGAAGCCCATATCTCACACCCGGTTTAAGAAAGTGACAAGGGAATGGTGCAGAGGGAGTATGCCAGGGTGCAGAGTTGATGGTGCATTAGTGCGTCCAACCCGTCTAGCATAGGTGTAAGGAGGAAGGCAAGGGAGCCTTATAGTGCAGTGTACAGAACAGGGCGACGTGTCCTGTGCTGATGGCAAAGACCCATCCCGTGGGTGCATAGGGAAAGGAGAACGTACCTGACTCCAAAGATCGTAACGTCCCTCAATCCTCACCTCTCGGTAATTGATTGAAGAAACTCCAGTCACACTCAGCCCACCCTCTGTCTCACGCTCTCTTGAAAAATACAGAGGGCAACCATGTCCTGAAACCCATTGATGTAATCCTCATGGTCACTTGTACACAGGTTGTATGCCTTGTGTGCATTTGATGGTGCAACTGTGCATCCCACCCTATGCTGGCATACGGTGGGAGAAGGAAGACCAGGGAGCCTTATAGTGCATTGTACAGAAACAGATCGTTCTTTATGCATTGAGAGGCCCATCCCGTGCATGCAACACTTCATTCACACTTCTCACCTCTCATTTGATTTGAAGGAAAAAGACTAGTCTCTTGCCCCACCCTCTGTCTCACACTCGTTTGATAGTTACAGAGGGCAACCCATACTCACTTCCCCATCCAGTGAGGATGAATGCTCGCATCACTCAATTGTTTGTCGATGAAGATCATTGTGAGTTGTTGAAGAGGCATACCCAGGGAGGTAGCCATCAGATCTGATACTTCAATTGGTTGTAGAAAAGATCGTTTGCGAAAGGGGGTAGACAAACTGATGAAGTTGTAGAGACAGCGCACCAAGGGAGGTGGCTTCAAATTTCTTCTGGATAATTTTCTACTGGCGAGTCAGTTATTCTGAACTGCGGGGTGTTACCACCTTTTCTACAGCCAGCTTCCTGTCCAAGGGTGTTTACCACCTTTTCTTGGAGCGAGGCCTGCTATGATAGGGAATTGCTTCATTTTCTCCCATAACAGTTTGGTTTTTTTTTCTTTTCTTTTTCTTCGTTTCTTTTTTCTTGTTCTTTTTTTTCTTGTTTTGTTGTTTTTTTTCTTTTTTTTCTCCTATTCTTGAGGGTGTCTCCACCTTTTCTCAAAGAATAGGTCAGCATGACAGGGACCTAAGTCCTTTTCTCCCATGACCGATATGTATATATTTTGTTCTTTTTTTTTAAAGGAAAGGAATGGTAGAAAGACCATATATCAGAACCAACCTCGCCACTGCCGCTGGTGGAAAATAGAGGATAAGAGATCAGGGCTGGAAAGTGGGGTTGAGGGAATAGAGGGTTGTGTTCACCTCATCAGGAGTGGCTGAAGAACGGCTATCAGAAGTAGCATCATAAAAGTTACAGTGCCACGTCAATGGGGGAAAGGATCAGGTGACTGTGATTGTTAAGATCCCCAAGGAGGAAAGTACTTCTTCCGGAAATATCCATTGATCAAGAAGGGATCATCAGAGGCATCAATGGTTTGCACTTGGACAGAGCCATTAGGGTTGACAACAAGTACCTTATATGGACCCATCCACCGCTATTGAAGCTTGCCACGAAACTTGCCAAATCGTGAATCATAGGCTAGGACCAAATCACCTTCTTTGAGCTCCTTGTGCTTGATGAAGCTATCATGGTAAGCCTTACGTCGAGCTTGAATGGCTTCCATGCACTGTAGAGCCATCTTGCGAGTTTCGTCTAAACATTCCAAGTGCAGGAGACGGCATTGCAGTGAATCATCGTCCCCCAAACGCTCTTTGATAGCCACTCACAAAGAGGGTGATTCCAGTTTAACATGGAAAATAACTTCTGTACCATACACCAGCTGGAAGGGTGTCTGTCCTGTTTTGCTGCTTTATGGGAGGTTCTGTACGCCCAGAGGGCCTCCATAAGTTGATCATCCCAATCATGACAATGTGCGGCAATTGTTCTTGTTAGAATCGAGCAAAGGATGTGATTTGTGACTTCGACTTGGCCATTGGCTCTGGGGTAATAAGGAGTGGACTTGCGATGGTGGATCTTATATAGCTCTGTCAACTCTTCCATGACTTTATTAATGAAAGGAGTGCCTCTATCACTTACCAACTCTAGGGGACTGCCAAAACGGGTGATGATATTCTTGTACATGAACAGGGCCATGCTCTTACCATCGTCTCGCTTTAGGGCTTTAGCTTCACACCACTTTGTGACATAATCCATACATACGAGGATGTATTTGTTCTGTTTCCTTCTGGTAGGAGGATCGATTGGGCTAACGAAGTCGATGCCCCACTTCTCAAATGGCTTAAGGGGAAGAATGGGTTGAAGTAGCATAGCACTGGTCTTGGTAGGTTTCCCCATTCTCTGACATGCATCACAACGCTTACAGTAATTATAGGCATTCTTGTGGATGGTCTGCCACTAGTAACCTGCTAACAGAGCTTTCCTGACTATAGCTTCTCCCGCAAAATGGCCTCCACATGGCTTGTCATGGCAAGCCTTCAGAACAATCCCAATCTCATCTCCTGCAACACATCCTCTGAGCACTTCATCTTTGCCTTTCTTGTACAGTGCACCGCCTAATAGGGTGTAGGGGGTTGATTCTAACATAATCTTCTTCCTTTTCCAACTAGAGATGCCAGAGGGTATTGTTTGGCTGCTAGCAGATTGGCAATGTCTACATACCAGGGAGTTACAATATCAACCAGGAATAGGGAAGCATCAGGGAGGTCTGGATCATCATGCTCCTTTTCTACAGTCTACGGGATACGCGACACATGATCAGCCAAAATATGGAAACGACCAGGTTTGGTAATTACCTCAAAGTCGAACTCCTGGAATAGAAGGAGCCATCTCATCATTCATCCTTTCACATCTGCTTTGTTCATCAGGAAGGACATGGCCTCATGGTCCACATAAAATTTAAAGTGAGTGGACAACAGATAGTGGCAAAACTTCTCTAGGGCAAACACCATTGCCAAGCACTCAAGCTCTGTCACTGTATAGTTCTGTTCCCTATTAGTGACTTTTCGACTTGCATAGTAGATCGGTTGATCTGATTTCGAGGGGCCCTTTTGATATAGGACAGCGCCTAGCCCTTCAATGGATGCATCAGTGTGTACATGAAACTCCTTCATCCAATCAGGAGGCTGCAGAATAGGTGCCTCAATCAAACACTGCTTCAGAGTGTTGAAGGTTGTGTCACATTCTTCCATCCAAATAAACTCTACATATTTCCTCAAAAGCTTGTGCAAGGAGGTTTCGTTTGTTGCAAAATGAGTTATGAACCTTCTGTAGTAACCCATGTGGCCTAGGAATCCCCTCAACTGTTTGAGGTTGGTGGGTGGTATCAGAGCTGCAATCTTTTCGATCTTTGCAGGATCTATTGATATCCATTGTGCAGAGACAATGTGGCCCAACAAAACTCCAAAAGAGACCTCAAAGATGCATTTGTCGAGGTTGAGGGAAATCCCATACTCCTGGCATCGGTCAAAGCATTGTTCCAAATGTCCCCAGTGTTCACGGATCAAACTATAGACACAGAAGTCATCCAAATATACCTCAATAAAGTCGTGCAGATGATTTTGGAATGCGGCCATCATGACTCGCTCGAAGATAGCAGGGGCATTGCAGAGCCCAAACGGCATCACTCGATAAGCGTAGGTCCCCCATTCTGTGGTGAAGGTTGTTTTGGATTGGTCTTCTTCTGCTATCTGCACTTGGTTATATCTGCTGAATCCATCTAGAAAGGAATAAAGCTCATGTCCTGCCCCACTGTGTCCAATAGTTGGTCTTTGAAAGGGATAGGAAAGTGATCCTTCTTCATCTTGGAATTCAACTTGCGGAAATCCACACATATACGAAGCTTGCCATTCTTCTTGGGTACAACCACGATGGGTGAGACCCATTCACTATTTGCCACTGGATAGATGAACTCAGCTTCCAAAAGCTTTAGCAGCTCTGCTTTCACCAACGTGGAATAATTCGGGTTCATTCGCCTCTGTCGTTGCTGTACTGGCTTGGCATCAGGCTCCAAATCAATATGATGCTGACATATTGTGGGATCAATCCCCTTTAGGTCTTTGTAGGACCATGCAAACACGTCCAAATTCTCTTTCAATAAGTTATGCAGGATCGACAGTTCCTCTTCTGGCAGGTTGTTACCCACCTTTAGGTGGTGTTCAGACCCATCTGCATCCACAAAAGTCAACTGTCTTTCTCCTTCTTCTTCACGGATGAAGGTCCCACGGACCACTGCTGGGTACAAATCCCACTCCTTCAATGGAGTGGTGTCATCATCTGATGTTCCACTTTGACTGTCTTCTTCTCTTGGTGGAGACTTAGGTTGCCCCTTGAGATGTTGAAATGGGATTAGAGCCATTTTCGGTTTGGTTTCATGATTAGTTACCTCTTGGCTTGAAGACTCATCTTCTGATGACGCATCCAGGAACATCACATAACAGGGACCCTCTGATGCCTGTTGGAATCGTGAGACTAGTGCTTGTTGGCACGGTACATCATCATCATCTTTTCTTGGCAAAGGTGGGTGAGGGCAGCATGAGCCACTGCTGAAGGACGGCTTGTTCTTCTTTAACCATTTCTTATAAAGATTTTGCATATGAGAAGATCCATTTACCAGACCAAATGGTACCATTGCCATTCTGTCCCACAGTATGAGCTCGTCAGCTTCTGGAACTTCTTCTTCATATGTATCCTCTTCGGGTGGGATAGATTCTTTCATCTCACTTTCATAACCTTCTTCTTCAATATCATCTCCATCCTCTTCGGTCTCTGTCTTTGTCTTTGTCCCTATCTCTGTCTCTATAGGAGCTCTGTAAGAGAAGAACAGGTTCTCTGTTTCATCTTCTGCCTCTGTCTATGTCTCTACTATGGCCATGTAACAGGGAGAGCAGTACATCCATGCTTCTATCTCACTGTCAGAAGTGATTTCGGAAATCGTTCCTGGTTCAGGCAAGAAGTATTCACCCATTGACAGGGACTTTGCATCTTTTGGGAGTTGGCTTACAGTATCCCCTATTAAGGAACGTGCCACTGTTTTCTTAGGAAGGATCTGTTTGACAACATCTTCATCTACTGATGTTCCATCTGTAGTCTCATTAGGGGAGTCAAAAGATAATTCCAAGGATGTGGATCCATGTCCTTTTTTAGCACCATATAACTTCAACACCACTTTATTAGGTCCTCTACCCAAGATCAAGGTCCCTTTGAACCAATCCGTCCTTGCTCTGGCTTCAAAAATCCATGGTCGGCCCAGTAACAAAGGGTAGGATGTACCATAAGAGTTTGGCTTCACCACCAAATAGGTTAGCCAATAATCTTTTCCAGTCACTGTAGTCTTCACGTATGGGAGAATGCCCAAAGGCTTGATTTTGCTTTGATCCACCAGTCTGATGAGCCATTGGGTTGGTTGCACACCTTGTAGGCCTAGATCCTTCATTGTCACATCCATCATAATGTTCACTGATGAACCACCATCAATCAGTGCATTTGCAATAAAGCAGCCTTCTATCCACACACTAGTCTCTAGGGTACTTGGATCTAGGAAGGCGTTAGCCATGTCCACCTCTTTTACAAGCTCTCGA
Organism: Lygodium microphyllum; assembly: GCF_053477565.2. Taxonomy (NCBI): domain Eukaryota; kingdom Viridiplantae; phylum Streptophyta; class Polypodiopsida; order Schizaeales; family Lygodiaceae; genus Lygodium; species Lygodium microphyllum. The sequence goes on from NC_141156.1 coordinate 5,560,665, forward strand.
GCTTTGTTGGACTTTGTTGCTGTTGAGGGAGTAATCCTTAAGCCACGTCTTCTTGTTAGTATAATTTTGAACCTTTTTCGGCAACTGCAAGACAACATCAATAATTGCTGGAATGTAAGGTTTGGTTTAAAGGTATCTAGATCTCTGACCAGATCGTATTCCTTAATAGGATCCACTGGCTTCTCTAACTAGTTAGGAAATGGGACAATACCCATTTTCATTTTCCTTTTTTCTTCCAACAGGGGAATCATGGGGACTTCTTCTGCCATTTGTGGCACCTCCTTCTCTTCTATCTCCTGGACCTCTGGTCCTATGTCTGGAATTGTCTCTATGACTCTCTGTGGCACTGTAGTGCTCTGTATGGAACTGTAAGGCTCTGTTCTGTTCTGTTCTTCTTGTGGAAGATTGAACTTCATTGTTCTGGCAGGAGGATTATTTTCTTTCTGGATAGGTGGTTCCTTCTTCTTTGCATGCGTGATGGCAGCAACTTCCAATTCCACTAAATTGGAGGTAGGCTCTTGGGCCTTGGCCGGATTATCCGTAGCACTATTTTTCACTAGGGCTGGGCTTGGACAGTCTTTTGCAGTGTGGCCTTCTCCTTTGCATCGACTGCATAAGGGCTTGTAATCCACTGACCTTCTGGGATTTGGACAATTTGTTGAAATGTGTCCCTTTTCTCCGCATCTATAACACTCCACTTCTGATCTCTGACCACCGCCAGACTGTCTTCCTTTGTAACTTTGAGAGGAAAACCTCCTTGGACCGAAATTAGGACCAAACTCTCTAGGCTTGGGTCCAATATCCCGTATTGTCATTTTGGATGGATTGTGGCCACTGTGGATTTGGTACACTGTACTGTGATACTGAGGGCATCTATTGGTAGGGATAGGGGACAGTCCCTAGGATTGCATTTGGTGGGTACATCATTCCTGGCATCATAGGAGGTAGGACTCCTCTTCCTGGATTCATCGCCAATCTAGCTTCCACTTCATCGTATAGTCTTGCACCTTCTGTTGCAGCTTGCAGTGTAGTTGGTCTTTGCAGCTCTACAAACTTACAGACTTCTGGTTGTAATCCTCTAAGAAACACTCCCTTCTGAATGCCATCATCTAGATTATGGTTAGTCCATCTCTTCAGGATGGATTCCATTCGTGAGACATAAGCTTCTACTCTTTCGCCAGAGGACTGACTTAAATCCATAAATTCCTCTCGCATCTGCTCTTCAAAACCTTCACGCCTGAATTTGGTGAGGAAGGCCAACTTCAGGTCGTCCCATGTGCCAAAAGTTCCTACTGCTTGTCTCTCATACCACTGAAACGCCGCGCCCTTGAAAGTGGCAGGGAATATTGCCAACTAATGCTGAGGGGTTCTAGCATTGTTAGCCACACATGCTACCATAAACTCTGCTACATGAAGATCAGGGTCTTCATTGTACTCTCTCTTAAAAATTGGCAATGGGACTACATTTGCTGGCCTGTATTTCTAGGACGGATCTGGCTTGGGAGTGGACCTCCAGCAAGAGGAGGAAGGGCTTGATGTGCCATTGGGACTAATGTTAAGAGTTTTGCAAGGGCGTCAAAGGCAGCTTCTGCTGCAAGCTCGTTCTTAGCTTTGATTCTTGCCTTCTCTCTTCTCACGTACCTCTGGACTCGTTCTAACGGTTGCCTCTTTATTGCGTCATTCATCAGCGGATTGGCTCCACTATGTTGTTAGTGCTCCACAGAGGGATAACAAAAGGCTTCAGTCTCTGGAGGACTCTCTTGCTAACATTTCTTCTACTTCTTCCTTTTCAACGTCTCTGAATTTTGATTTCATGCCACTGCACAAAGGAAGATATTCGATTCTGAAGGTGTCAAAATGCATATGTCTAAGCATTATGGTGGTGCCATTATCATAGTAATGCTAGCTTCTGATGGTTTCAATAGTGTATGTTGTAAAGAACACTCTGTCTACCAACTTCCAGTGGGTTTCTAAATGAACAAGCAGAAGATTATCAGTGCACTAAGCATCCCATGTATCTTGCTGCTGTTGAGTATCCACTAACAAATTCCAACTCTTTTCCTTCTTGTCTTCATGAACCTCTACAGACCAAGACTCCTGAAGCTTCTTGACTATTTCCCACTTGATGATGTCTAGAAACTTCTCAATGAATGCCAAATCTTCCATGGATGGTCATTCTCTCTGTTTCTGCTCTTCAGTTTGTTCCCAAAAGTTTGGCACCAAGATGCAACTTTGTGCTGCTTCAACAGGAAGAGGAAACTGTCCACCACATAGAGCATGCATCATGATGGTGATATGTTTCCGCCATTGTGGGATGAACTTCTTGTGGAAAGTGTCTTTGATAATGAGAAATTCCAACTCTTCAGTGGAAGAAGGAACTTTACAAACATCCATTGAATTCTTCTCTTCTTGGCAATGCCATTTCCTTCATTTTCAGCCTCTTCTGGTGCTTGTTGATGGCAAGTTTCCCCGGCTGCGCACCAAAAACATGGAGCCCCAAGAGGAACACCAAGGAAAAGGGAATTCTCTTGCAAGAAAATCTATCCTGTAACATCAACAAGCTTTTATTTCATTCTTTTGATCATCAAAATAAAGAAAACAACAATTCTTCACGCAGCATCATAGTAGATTTCCCACGGATTTGATAGAATCAACCATAGTCTCCAAAATATTCACAAAATCCATCAATAGAAAAAAGAACACAAAGGAATACACCATCTTTGAATGGAAATACATCACATATTATTCATCTTCAATATCTTCATAGTTCTCTCTCTCAATCTCTCATATACAATCACACTATTTTGATAGATTTGTCTATCTCTGACTCTCTCTCTCTCTCTCTCCACCAATAGTACATCTTCTCCTCACTACAATGCTCTCATAATAACCCTCAATAATCCTTCTTAGGTCGTGGATGCACCTCCCAAGAGGTATGCCTGATATGAAGAGGCACTAGAGCCACTTTAGTGACTCTTCATAGCTCACCACTGTCACTTCACTCCAGTCTTTACTTAAGTCTTCAGCAGCTACTTCTTTGACTTATTTTAGCTCTTTTGCACTTGTATTTACCTCTTTGCAAGGCTAGAAAACTTTTCCAAGCTACACTCTCATCCAACAGAACACATACAGAGGCATACAGAAGGTCTACAGTGGCTCACAAAAGCTCAACAGAGAGTTACAGAAGGTCAACGGAAAGCATCAGAACTACATAACTCATACCAAAACCATTCCAAACCATCAAAAATCACTCAATAAGCTTTCAAACAATCTCAAACCCTATCAATCAATACTCCATCCTTCCATACAGAGAGAAAATAGAACAAAACAAAAGCTCAACAGAAGCTATCATGACCAAACAGAACATATCAAAACATCAACAGAACTTCACATCTCTACTAATAAACATCATGAGCTTAATAAAACCATTCCAACCTATCCAAAACACTCTCAAACCACTTCCAAACCAATCAATCATCTCATAAAATCAACCTTTCAGCTCTCAAAAACAACAAAAATCAGGCAAAAAATATGTAATTTCAACACTCAATATGGCATTATCAGAAGTCTTTGGGACACCTGTCCGGAGGCTTGCACATGGGGTTGTCTAGGGCCCTGAATCCTCAGATTCAAGGCCTCAAATGCAAGCCTCTAGGCAGGTATCCTAGAAACTTCTAATGGGGTCAATTTCTAAATATTCATGAGTTTTTATGATGCCTAGCATATGGGTGAAGTTTCACCAGATTTCAATTTATAAAATTGATGGTTCAATCATTTTTTGAAAATGCATTTACTGGATTATACTTCAGTGATACTAGAAAACTCACCACCACACCAAGTGTGTGCAATTGCGTATTAAATGTGTTGTCAACCAAACTACACAAAATATTGGAAATTTAAAAACTCACAAAAAATAAGTAATGGGTCAAATGGAATATCGCATATCGGATAAAGTGTTACCAAACTACTGAATACAGTAAAGGTAGAGTGCATGGGTCCATGTACAATATCGCTGATGTGTGCATGATTTCATATTGAATTTATCCTCAACAAAAATACTTTCAAAATTAGAAACTTGGAAATATACACAATGCAAATCATGGGAAAATAGAAGATCAAATGTCAAATTTGGCATTACAAAACCATTAAATATACGGTAGATAGTGCGTTGCACCAAGTACAACCAAAGCTAGGAAAAATTTAGCTCCTTTTTTTAGACTATTGCTATTAAATACTTGAAATCCTACTAGAAAGATGAACCAAAACTAAGCTCCTTACAATCTATAAGCAAACGTGAGCTAAAAACATAAATTCAATTACAAGGTAGCTTCTTAAAGCATATTGTTAACATTAAGATTAAATGCATCCTTGTTGTTGCGGATCCTACAAACAAGAACCATATCTATGGGCTTAATAGTGATACGTCAAGCATGAATGGCTAAAATTTGATAATCACCCATTAGATCAATCAAGTAACTTCCAGGTGCTTCTTGGAGAGCAAGCAAGGCTTGGCTTGACCATCACCCCACATTCCTTGCCTAGTTCCTTGAAAAAAACTTGTGATGATGTCCTAACTATAGATCTTGTAGTATTTCTTGCACCAACCTATAGAATGGTGCCTTAGGAATAATGATGTTGACACTCTTTTGGAATTTCCTTATCTCATGTACCATAGTTGTGCTTGGTCTCCATCTTTGCTTCTTATGTGTTGAAGGATGTGTATTACCAATTGGAGTAGTAGTGGGAGATGGAGCAGCTAGAGCATGTGGACCACCATTTCTAGACAATGGTGAACCATCATTATTGACCACACTAGGGCCACCATTGTTGGACATAGTAGCACCACCATTATTTGCTGCAGTAGGGCCACTGCTGTCGGCCACCAAGGGACCTTTGTCACTCATAGTATGCTCACTAGATTCAAAAGAGTGTTGAGCTCTTGTTCTTGTAGGCATCTTCTTGATAGGAAGCTTGGAATGTACCATGGTTATAATGATGAAGGGTAGAAAGGTGGAAGGTAGAGTGATGAGTAAAAGGAAAAAATGAAAGGAAATACTTGAATTAAATACAAAACTTTTAAACTTACTGTGGTGTAAATGAGCTTTAAAATTATCATTTCATTTCATTTCTCCGCCATATCCTTGCATCTCTTTGTCTCCTACCACCCCCCTCATGCCACTTTGTGTCTAGGCCAGTGAATGTTCCAAGGTTTGGAATTCTCATATCTTTGTCTTAGGATCTTGAAATTGACTTTTTATAATTAAAAAACATAGTTTGAAATCAAATTTGAAAAAAAAAGTGACAAACCTTCAAAATTTTGAACAAAATTTGCAAGATATCTCATGTTAAAGATAGGAGTATTGATGTGTCATATCCTAGGTACCTATGCTCTCTTGTAGACTCTAAATGCATCAAAAGTATTATCTTTTTCTAGGTCTCCATTTCTTTCCATCTCTCTCTTGGGTTGCCAACCATTCTACATGGCGTTGTCTAGTTGTACTATTTTCATATCTTGCTTTTCTTACTTCATATATTTCCCTACTTATAAATTATGCTTGAGAGGTTTTGGACTTCTTTTCTTTTCCCTCATATCGTATCTCTAATCTCCTATACCACCATTGTAATAATTTCCTCATAGAATTGGAATCATTGATGCCACCTCCATGATTATTTGTCTTTTGAAAAGCACAGCGACCTTGCCAATGAGATTGTTCCATGCCTTGAGTTGACCATACTACCAAACTTCCTTGATCAGCAAAGTATAGACCATGTGCTTCAAGTATATGCTAGACAAGAAGAGAAATTAGAAATATAAACTAACTCAAAATGATGATTTTTTTTGTAATGGTTACAATATTGACCATGTAGTGTGTTATACTATTTGTAGTCCATGCCTCCACCATGGACTTATGAAATTTAGCAATTGTCTCTTTAAATGTATTGGCATCATCATCCCTAAACCTCAACTTTTGTAAGAGAGCTGCTAATCTATCTAGGTGTATCCAGACTTCTGCCTTTGGAATCCTTGTTCATCCCCCATTGCTCCAATCCAAAACAACAAGGTGCAACTTTTTCCACTCTTCATATTTCTCTAGTTGTTTTACAAGTATATTGCCTTCCTCATCTCATGGTGGAGATATAAACTTTCTAGCCCTGGGTTCGCCAAAGCATGGTTTACAAGAGATATTTTCGCTCTTTTCCCATTTTTTCTCATCTTTTTTTATTTCTACTTGGCCCCTGTGTAATCCAACTTCAGAGAGGACTTGTTCTACCTTCTTTCATGTAGCATCAACTTCTAACACAAGCTGCATCTTGTATGCAAAGCATATATATTCATATACTAGCTTCTCAATTATTCTAACGAAACAATGCCTAGTGCAAAACTGAACCCTTGTTAGTGGTATTTCCAAAATAGGGCACCATTTTGGATCCACTGGAACTAGCATTCCATTTCTCATGACTTTTTTATCACATGTTGGAGCACCTTGTTGTCCTGCCTTAGCAAATCATTCTTTCTTTCCATCTTTCCCTTTCATCCTAGTTTGGATGTTGTATATGCACAAAAATTTTTCATTTGTTGCATTTGATAAACTAAACATACACTTTAATATTTATAAATCACCTACAAGATTCCATTCAACTTGATAGTCCCCAAACCCCTCGATGAGTATATTTGCTCCATTATTTTATTGTTGAATAACACTTGGTATATTAGTAAGGTTAAAAAAAACTTTAAGTACTTCATGGTCCTTCTTTGGTACTTCAAATGCTACAATCCACTATATTTCATTCTCTGATTGTACACGTTCAAGTTGGGATGGTTCTCATTGATGTTGGGATCCAATGCTCGATTCATAAGTGTTATACTTACACGTTCAAGTTTTTGCCTCTTAATAATCTCACTCTCATCAAGTTTGAGGACAAACTTAAACTTGGCTCTATATTCTTCCATAGACATACTATAGAATTGACCATAGCAATCTGAACCCTACATATATCCAATACGAATTTGTTGGATGCATTTAATACAAATGCAGCTTCTTTGGAACCATACTTCAATATATGTGTATTTTCTAGATGTGTTGGCTCACCAATTAGTTCTAAAACTTTCTCATTTAGTTATTTTCAAGCCTTCTTCACATGAAATGGTATTGGCAGAGGCATTACTCGCTTAGTTTTGAAGACTTGCTTAAATCCTATGTCCAATTGTTGATAGAGCATACTATATGACTTAGAACTCATTCCCACCTTCTCACATTATCCCTGAGCATCTCTAGTAGTAAACAAGTTGCTCACATTCCTAAGATGTTCATTTGCAACACCATCTATAATGTCCTTGAATTTACTATTTTCCAATGTATTTTTTATCATATCCTTGCTTAGGAATTTAGCAATAGTATCATTCTCTCCAGGAGGGAACATATTTAACTAGTCACATGCGCCGACGTGCTTCTTTGGTTTTTAAAGTGGGCCCAATCTCCAAATGTTTTGTGAGCTTCCTCTTTATGTTTTGATTCTCCTTCTCCAAGCCCATAACTTTAGACTATAACTCCATATTTTGCATGTGTGTAGCTTGCACAACATCTTCAATGATAGACATTGCTTGTTGTAGGCTTTGGTTCTCCCTATCCTTCTCAGCCAAGAATCTATCATTTTCCATCAAGCATTGCATATTCCCTTGTAATCTTGACTGCATATTTCCCAAGGCTTGATGAACCCCTAATAATCCTTGTGTGACAAGTTTGGATGTGTATCCATACAATCTTGCATTGTCTTCACAAATAAACTTTACAAATCAAATAAGCCCTTCAAATTGTGGTGGCCTTTGAGTGACTAGATCGGGTAGATAAATGTACCCATCAATCCAAAGGCCCACAATTTTTTTATCCCTGCATTTCTTTATTGTTGCATCATGTATCTTATTACATCATCCCTTTCTACAGTTCTTTTGAACATTGGTACATATTCATCCTCCAATTAAAAGTGAATATCTCTCTTTCTCTTGGTACATCCTACACCTGCATCCTGTAAAGAAAAATATATGCCAATTTTAACTTGGATTAACAATAAAATCATAGAATTACACCCCTTTGATTCACTGTATCTGTGTTCTTTTTTACCCAGTTGAATCTTGTCTCTTTCTCTTGATTTCAATCGTGATAGACCCTAATCTTCCTATAATCTTAGCTTTTAATCTACCTCTAGTTAGCATCCAATCTTATCTCCTATTCTATCCAAACTATTCTCTCTCTCTCTCTCTCTTTCTCTCTCTCTCTCTCTCTCTCTCTCTCTCTCTCTCTCTCTCTCTCTCTCTCGCTCTCACTCTCTAGAAGAATTGATCAAAGATATTTAAACACATTTATACAGAAGCTTGGCTAGTGGAGAATAATAACATTATCTTATCTTCTACCCTAATTTACTCTCTATCACTCTATTACTTATCTTCTTAGTTCATCTCACACGGTCCTCTCTCTTCCCCCCTCTCTCTCTCTCTCCCTCCCTCCCTCTCTCTCTATGAATTGACACTTAAGGATTAAACAACTATGAATAGTAGTAACATCACAGAGATTTAAAAAATAAAGATACCTCCATTATCACTTGATTTCTTGTAGTGCAAAGTGTTGAAGAAGAAGATATCTTATAGCATAGTATTGAAGATGGAGATTGCTTGTAGCAGGGCAGAGAGTGTTGTAGATAGAGATTATTTTATTTTAGCAAATGCTATCAAAACCACTCCTGAGATTGCTTGTAGCAAAGAAGAGAGTGTTGTAGATAGTACTGAGTGTTGCTTTAGAAGAATTCGTATGCAAGAAACCATATTCCAGAGGAGGAAACGAGAAGAGTACACAAAATTTTGGACAAAACTAGAGCTTTAAGAGGGAATGAAGAAATTCCCAAAAATAGGCATATACTTGTCCAAAAATTATAAAAATTTATAAGAAAACTCTCGAGTCAGAAAGGTGTCTTTGGGTAAAAAATAATCTTAAAATATGATGTGTACGTCACTTTATATCATTTTTTAACTTCCACCCTTTTAAGTCCTTTGAAGAAGCAAGAATGAGAATGATTCTAATGAAGTTTCATTTTGAAAAGTATGAGGGCATTAAAGAGTCATACATTAATGATTGGCTCCGTTTTTTAAGAAAATAAAGTTGTATTTTTTTAGTTATGAGGATTTGAGAAAAAATAACTTTATCCTATATTTTGAGAATAAAATAATAGGTGAAATCTATTGAAAATGGAAATACAAGATTTGCTTGATTGTAGAATATCTTTTATTCTAATATTATTTTGGAATCTCTTTTTAGAGAGAGAGGTGAGAGAAACCCCTTAAGGGGAAAAAAAGAGAGTCCATATTCCTCCTAATGATTGAATCTTTGATATTGGGATGATAAAGTATTGGGGTATTGAGAATAGGTTTTAATACAAGGATTTAAATATTGATTTTGGATAATAAAAGTATCCTTCATCTTCTTCTCCTCCTCCACTTTACCAATTCTCCCAGTTAGAGATCCCCAACCATGCTTATACAAATTTTTTCTTGCCAGCATGGAGCTAATATGGGCAATCTCAAAGGAAATGGTCTAGCCCATGCAATTACTCGAGGACAAAAGAGACAAACAATAAGTAGTACTTCTTAGAAGTGGTCATATCAGAGGTTCACAAGCACCGATGGCCTTATTTACATGCACTCTTTTTATTCTTTATTTGGTAATTAGGATATCTATTTTGTGGTAGGACAACTTCTTTATTTTTGTCTATAAAAGGAGAGAGTGTGTAAACAATCCATTGTCCATTTAGATACTTGCAAATTCTTAGTGCGGAGAGAGGGAACTTGTGAAGTATGTGATCTAGTGGTTAACCATTGTACTCTTGTCATAGTGGATTCCTATTCCTAGTTACATCTTTTCAATTTCCTCTTTCATCAATATTGTATTCTTTCATTGTTTCACTTTTTCTTTTGCTCTTCTAACATGATATCAAATGTTTAGGTCTTGGTTGAAGGAGTTATTCTCATTGGTGTAGATTTATGACAAAAAATAGGGTCAAAATAGGGATGTTAGTTGTTTACATTGATGTTTGACTCTTGGCTATCCTCATTGACCTTTGTATTTGCATTTTTCCCATTTGAGAATGTCTCACATTTTTGTGCACAAGCAGTTTGATTCTTACATTTTCATCATTGTCTAACTTGCGTGGTCATAGCATTGAAGTGTGTTGCTATAATCTTTTGTTAGCAAATGCCTTGCACTTGAGAAACTCCTATTTTTGTGAGATTTCATCAACCATACTTGTCCTACATCATTTCTATGATCCATGACGTCATGTAAACCATTATTGCTATCATATTTGCAAGAGTTTTTGTTCCCATTGCTAATGTAGATGATGGGTATCGAGACAAAAAATAGGCATGCCAATGTCTTTAGGGCTCTAGCCAAGGCTTCCTAAACTCCCCTGTATAACCCTAGGGCCTAGCCACTAGGAGTGTATAAACACCATGAACTAATGTATTGAAATAATGCGTTTGTAGATATAATCTCTAAATCGCAGTCTAACGTGGTGCCCTATTCAGGGTTGATATGACTATGTTTTTGGTTGGATTTTGGGATAACTTTAGTATGATTTGAATGATAATTGATTGTTTTAGAAGTGTTTGATAGATTTTTGAATGAGGTTGAATAGGTTTGAGAATATCATGATGTTTTTCAATGGAGATATTATGTGCTAAAAGTTCTATTGAGTGCCTGATAAGTTTCGATTGGTTTTGGTTAGCTTTTGTTTTCTTACTAATTTATTTTTAAATGAGAGGTTAGAATAATGATTGATGGAGTTTATGGGTGTTTGGAAGCTTATTTAATGACTTTTGATGGTTTTGAATGGTTTGAGTTGAGCTTAATACTTTCTAATGACCTTTTATATGGTACTGTAGACCCTCTCTTGAGCTTCAATGTAGCCTTTGTTTCTATTCTATTTTGTTATCTATGTCTTTGTAAAGTGTTCTATGGAATGAATGTGTAACTTGGAAAATTTTTCTAAACTTGGGAAGAGATAAATACAGGTTCAAAATAGCTTAAAGAAGTGAAAGAGGTAGCTACTAAAGAATCAAGTAAAGACTAAAGTGATAGTGTCACTCTTGAGCAACGAAAGGACACTATAGTGGCTCTAGTGACTCTTCGTATCACACAAACCTCTTGGGAGGGGTATTCACCAACAAAAGAGGGATTATGGAGTGATATTCTTCATTATTCCAATGGAATATTGAAAGAGAGTATTTGTAAGAGTGATAGAGTAGGAGAGATAGCCACTTTTCTAAGAGAAACATTATCATTATCTATATGAGAGAGACTATGAAGATTATGAAGATGATGAAAGGTGCATGCTATGTGATGATTTTCATTCAAAGTTGATCTTTCTTTTGTATCATTATGGTTCTTTTGATGGTTTCTATGAAGAATGTGTTAAACATTTGTAGTGACAAATCTGTGGGAGAATTGTTATATGATGTTGCATGAAGATTTGAGAAGATTAATATTATTTTTCTTCTTGTGGTTGATTAAACTATGAATAACATGCTTGTTGGTGTGACAAGATATATTTTCTTGTAATAGATTCCCCATTTCCTTGGTGTCTCTCTTGGGGCTCCATGTTTTTGGTGTGTAGCCGAGGAAAATTGTTATCAATAAGCACCAATAAAGGCTGAAAATGGAAGAAGTGGCACTATTAAAGAGGAAGAAACACAATCATTCCAAAGTCACTTTCTACAAGAAGTGCATCCCTCAATGGCGAAAGCATATTACTATCTTGATGCAGGATCTATGTGACAAACAAATCCCACTGTCTTCTCAAGCCACAAAAAGTTGTATCACAATAGCCAATTGTTTTCCACAAAATAAAAAAGAGAAGTAGAAATAGAGAGAATGACCATCCATGGAAGATTTGGTCTTCATTGAATAATTTTCAAATATCATCAAGTGGGAGATTTTAAATAAGCTTCAAGAGTTGTGGTCAATAGAAGTTCATCAGAATAAGAAGGAAAAGAGTTGAAATTTGTGCGTGGATTCTCAACATCAAGATACATGGAATGCTTAGTGTACTAATAACCTTATGTTTGTCCAATTGGCTACCCACTAGAAGCTAGTAGACAAAGCGTTCTTCACAACATATCCTATTGAAACCCTCCGAGGTTGGCAAGAGAGTCCTCTAGAGATTTAAGCCCTTCTAATTTTGTTTTGTTGAGTACATACATTTGGGTAGAGCTAACTCCCTAATGAATCATGCTATCAAGAGGCAAGCACTAAATTGAGTCTAGAGGTACGTGTGAAGAGAAAAGGTAAAAATCAAATTTTCGAGAACAAGCTAGCAGCATAAGCCTCCTTTGTTGGCACCCTTGTGGCACTCTTTACCAAAGTTTCTATGGAAACTCAAGGTCCCCTACCTAGTCACATTGGTCCTGGAAATATTTATGAGGCCAGTAAATGTAGTTCCATTGCCCAGCTTGAAGGGAGAGTACAATGAAGACCCTTGATCTTCATGTAGTCGAGTTTATGGTAGCATGTGTAGCCAATAATGCCACAATCTGCGAGTATTGATAAGCATTATTCCTTGCCACTTTCAAAGGCACAGAGTTTCAATGGTATGAGAGACAAGCAACATGAAATTTTGGAACATGGGATGATCTAAACTTGGCCTTCCTCACTAAATTTAGGTGTGAAGGTTTTGAAGAGCAGCTGCAAGGGGAGTTAATGAAATTAAGTGAGTCCTTTGGTGAATAGGTGGAAGCAAATGTCTGTAAAATGGAATCCATAATAAAGAGATAGACCAACCATCACTTGGATGAAGGTATCTAGAAGGGCGTTTTTCTTTCAGGCCTGCAAGGAGAAGTTGGTAAGTTTATGGAATTAAGAAAACCAGTCAACTTACAAGCTACAATGGAAGGTATAAGACTCTAGGATGAAGTTGAAGCAAGGCTGTCAATGACCTCAAGAAGAGAAGTTTTACCTCCTGCCATGCCACGAATGGTATACCCACCAAATGCAGTCCTAGGTTCTATTTTCTGCCCCTACCCTTAGATGCAAATAGTGCCACAGTATAGTGTACTAAATCCATAGTGACTGCGGACAATTGTGGACAATAGTGCCTCAAATGATGGTTCAATCACAATAACAATGGCCTCAAATAGTTCCCCCAATGGCAACTCAATGAAAACAATGGAACCTTACCAACTAGAATAAATAGCTAGTAGTCTCAATAAAAGCTCTGAATCAGGATTAGAAGAGAGGACCCTTTGGACCCAACCCAACCACTCTATGTAGTGATTATAGAGGCTTCATAAAACCCTACTATGAGTACTCCGGGAGGGAAAATTTTAAGAGACTATATTTCCAATTTAGTTGCAAGCATAAAGAAAGAGCTTATGGATGTGGTTATAGAATAGGTACACACATTGAACATAAATACCCCCAATATATCCAGTCTTGGAAGAGGTGAAAGAGATGTGATGGGATCTAATACATGGTGCAGAAAGTGTCATCATGTAGGTCATTCTTGGGGGGGGTCACTCATGAATCTATGTATATATAACTTGAGTTCAAAATAAGGGGTTTTTAAAACACCATTTTTATACATTTTACACATACAGAAGGGTGTCATATAAAGGGGTTACTTATAGATTGAATAGAAAAGGGTTGTGTTTTATTCAAGAAAAATTCACAGATTAGGATATTTATAAATAGGCCATGAATGCACGTTATATAGAGAATCTATATATAGTCAACCCCCCGAGAGGTCATTAAGCCACTGAATGTACCCAAAAACCAACTATTCCTAGAGCCTTCTATTTGTACTGCTTAAGGAAGGACCATACCGAGGATATTTGCTCTCTGAAAAGGAGATGTATAAAAAAAGGAAGGAAGATGAAGAAGCAAGATTCAACTTATTGGAATCCAAGATGACAACCCAAGATATTGGACAAAAGCCTATAGATTTTAGTCTTAGTTTTGGCCCAAGGAGATTTACTCTCAGATTTTCAGATGATGACAGTCTAGCGGTGGCCCGAGATCAAAAGTGGAGTATTATAGATGTGGAGAAAAGGGATATATCTCACCAAATTATCCAAACCCTTGAAGCTCCATGGACTACAAACCCTTATGAAGTCAATGCAAAGGAGAAGGCCACACTATAAAAGACTATTCCAATCTAGTTCATGTGAAAGACAACACCACTAACAACCAATAAGAAAGTCAAGAACGTACCTCCAACTTGGTAGAATCAAAAGTTTCCACAATAATGCATGTCAAGAAAAGAAAACCCATAGTTCCAAAAGTGAATGTTCCCTCTATTAAAATGGCAAAGTTCAATCTTTCAAAGGAGAAATAGAATTGTATAGAATAGAATGGTACAGTATAGAGTGGCCCATTACCATAGAAGGATATAGAGACAGTTATTAAAGAGAGAGGACCGGAAGTCGAAGGGATAGAAGACACAAAATTACCCCCAATGACAGAAGAAGTGCATATGTTGCCACTATTAGAGGACAAAGGAAAAATAAAAGTGGGTATTGCCCCATTCCCTAGCCAATTAGAGAAGCCCGTGGATCCTATCAAAGAATATGACTTGGTCAAAGTTCTAGATACCTTTAAACAAAATCTACCATTCCGATAGTTGTTGATGCTATCTTCAAACTACCAAAAGAAATTAAAAATCATATTGGCAAGAGGAGGAGGCTTAAGGATTGCTCCTACAGCTGTCCTCAAGTCTAGTAAGGCCCCAGAGCTTGTAAGAGAAGTAGATGTGGCTAAAGCCTTCTTGGATCCTAGAACCTCAAATATTGGTGTGTGGATTGAAGATTACTTTTTTGTAGATACATGGATTGATGGAGGTTCATTAGTGAATATAATGATGGATATGACAATGAAAGATCTAGGCTTGCAAGGTATCCAGTCTACATAGTGGCTTATTAGACACGTAGACCAAAGCATAACTAAGCCTTTGGGCATTCTCCTATATGTGAAGACAACTTTTGCAAGACAAGACTATTGGCTGACCTATCTAATAGTGAAATCTAATTCCTATGGGACCTCATATCCTTTGGTTTTGGAAAGAGAAGCAAGAGCACAAACAAATTTCTTCAAAGGAACACTATGAAATGATGTATTGAAAGAATGTGTTTGTATGCAAACCTTCATAAGAAAAAAATTAAGAAAAACAAGAATTTCTTTAGTAGTGGCTCTTGTCACCCTAAACCACTCTTCTCAAGGAAGGATGATGATGATGCACCTTGCCAATAACCACTGATTCGGTAGTCCAAGTAGAACTCACATGATTCATGTTGCATGATTTTCATAGGCGCAACCTCAAAAGAGGAGTCCTCGAGCCAAGATACAACTAATTCCCAAACCAAACCTAAAACAACCATGATACAATTTCAATGTCCCAAAGAGCAATCCTAGTCCTCATTGAAAGAAGTCACTTCCAATGGAGCATTAGATGAGAAGGCCACTCTCTTGAAGGAGTCAGATCTATACCTATAGAGGTAGTTCATGGGACCTTACACTTGCGAAGCGGAAGGTGAAAAGTAATTAACTTTTGTGGATGCAGATGGTACTGAATGTCACCTCAAGATGGGAACCAGTCTTCCAAAAGAGGAGTTGTTGATCATGCATGAACTATTTAAGGAGAACTTAGACATGTTTGGATGGTCGTATAAAGATCTAAATGGGATTGATCCCATGGTGTATTAGCATCACATCGACCTAGATCCTAATACCAAACTTGTGAGGCAAAGATAGAGGCCTATGAATCCAAATTACTCAGCCTTAGTGAAAGTTGAATTATTAAACCTCCTTGAATCCGAGTTTATCTTTCTAGTGGCCAATAGTGAATGGGTTTTGCCCATCAGTGGTCATATCCAAGAAGAATGGAAAGATGTGAATATGTATGGACTTCAAAAAGTTGAACTCTAAAACAAAGAAATATCATTTCCCTATTCCTTTCATAGACCAACTGTTGGACACAATAGTAAGCCATGAGCTTTACTTCCTATTGGATGGATTCAATGGATACAACCAAGTCTAGATCGTAGAGGAAGATCAATCTAAAACAACCTTCACAATAGAATGGGGGACCTATGCTTATAGAGTGATGTCAGTTAGGCTCTATAATGTCCCAATCACTTTTCAAAGAGTAATGATAGTCATATCCCAAAATCATCTACATGATTTTATTGAGATGTACTTGGATGACTTTTGTGTTTATAGCCTAATCTGTAAGCATTGGGGACACCTATAGTAGTGCTTTGATAGATGTCAAGAGTATGGGATCTCTCTTAACCTAGATAAATGCATATTTTGAGTCTCTTCAAGAGTTCTTCTAGGCCATATTGTCTCAACACAAGGGATAACAACAAACCCTAAAAATATTGAGAAGATTGCATCTCTAATAGTACCAACCGACCTCAAATAGTTGAGGGGATTTCTTGCCCATGTGGACTATTACAGAAGTTTCATAGCACACTTT
The DNA here is from genome assembly GCF_053477565.2 of Lygodium microphyllum. Classification (NCBI taxonomy): domain Eukaryota; kingdom Viridiplantae; phylum Streptophyta; class Polypodiopsida; order Schizaeales; family Lygodiaceae; genus Lygodium; species Lygodium microphyllum. The sequence continues at coordinate 5,577,180 of NC_141156.1, forward strand.
GCAACAAAGGCAATCCCCTTGCATAAGCTCCTAAGGAAAGATGCAGATTTTGTGTGTGATTGTGACAAGGCATTCAACACCTTGAAGTAGTGTTTGATTGAAGCACCCATCTTGCAACCTCCTAGTCGGACGAAGGAATTCCATGTATGATGCATTTGTGAAAGGATTAGGAGAAATCCTATGCCAAAAAGGGTCCTTGAAGTTAGAACAATCTATCTATTATCCAAGCTAAAAAGTAACTAATCCAAAAAGAAACTACACAGTGATGAAGCTCTAATGCCTCACTATGGTGTTTTCCTTGGAGAAGTTTCAATACTCTCTATTATTGACACATTTTAAATTCTATGTGGACCATCAGGCATTGTCCTTCTTGATGAACAAAGCAACTAGGAAGGAAAAAATGATGAGATGGCTCCTTCTATTCTCAAAGTTTGATTTTGAACTGGTGACCAAACTTGGTTGCTCCCATGTTCAAACTAATCATCTATCACGAATCCCTCAGAGCAACATGAAGAGAAGAAGGATGATCTAGACCTTCTGGATGCTTCTCTCTTTTTGGTTGAGGTTGTAACCCCGCGGTATGCAAATATTTCTAACCTCTTGGCTACTTAGCAATATCCTTCTAGTATCTCCAACCATAAAAAGAAGAAGCATCTGTTGAGATGAGATTGGGATAGTTCTAAAAGCATGTCATGAAAAGCCTTATGGAGGACACTTTGCAAGAGAAGCAATAGTCAAGAACTCTCTACTCATAGGCTACTCGTGATCGATCCTCTAGAAGGATGTCTATGACTACTCCAAATGTTGTGATGCTTGTCCGTGGATGGAAAATCCTACCAAAACTAGCACTATGCTCTACATCCCATCCTTTTTCTATTAAAGACATTTGAGAAGTGGGGCATTGACTTCATCGGCCCCATCGATCCACCAACTAGAAGGAAGTAGAATATATACATGTAGATGGATTGCGTGATGAAGTGGTATAAAGCTAAAGCTTTGAAGTGGGATGATGGCAACATTGTGGCCGGCCCGATTTCTCTATGAGAATATCATCACCCATTTTGATAGTCTAAAAAAGCTAAGAAAGATAGAGATAATCACTTTCTCAACAAGATTATGAAGGAGCTGACAAAGCTCTATAAGATATGCTATTGCAAGTCCACACTGTACTATCCCAAAGCTAACAGCCAAGTTGAAGTTACCAATCCTATCCTCTATTCAATCTTGAGAAGAACAATTACTGCATATTATTTTGATTGAAATGATTCACTTATAAAGGCCTTCTACATGTACATAATCTCCCAGAAGGCTACTAACACCCTTCCAATTGGTGTATGGTATAGAAGCCATCTTCCCTCTTGAGTTAGAGCTACCATCTTTGTGAGTGGCTATTAAAGAAGGCCTAGGTGATGGCGAGTCCTTAGAGCACCATCCCGTGCACTTGAAATGTTTGGAGGATACTCGCACGATGGCCCTACAATGTATGGAAGCTAGCTAGGCTTGATGGAAGGCTTACTATGACAACTTCATTAAGCATAGGGAGTTCAAGAAGGGGACCTAGTCTTTGCCTATGATTTGAGATTTGGAAAGTTTCTAGGAAAAATACAATAGCATTTGATGACTTCTATAAGGTACTTGCTGTTAATCCTAATTGCTTTTTCTAAGTGTAGGCTCTCAATGCTTCTAGTGATCCCTTTCTGATTAATGGCTTTCACCTGAAGAAGTATTTCCCTCTCTTTGGAATCTTGACAATCATAGTCGACTGACGCTTTTTATTTTGGATGTCACATTATATCCTTTTCATGCTGCTATTGATAGCCATCATGCTCATCCTGATGAGATGGCCTCATTCTTCTAGCCTCTCACAACCACCTTCCACCCCTACTTTGCTCCCTTTTCATTTGATCCAATAGAGGTGATGAGGATGGTTCTAATACATGGTATTCATGCCATTCTCCTCTTAGAATTTAAAAAAATGAAAAAATTAATATATATTGGTCATGGAAAAAAAGGACTATTAATAGTCATTGTCATGCCCACCTATTCTTCCTAAAAAGGTGGAAACACCCTCTCAAGAGTAGGGAAGAAAGAAAAAAAAAAGAAAAAGAAAAAACTATTATGGGTTAAAAGGAAGACATTCCTTGTCAGTACATGCCTCATTCCAGGAAAAGTTGGCAAACACCCTTTGACAAGAAGCTGACTGTGGAAAAGGTAGCATCACTCTGTAGTTTTCAATTGAACTTCCAATATGTAGTGCTCAAACCGCCTCCCTTGATGCACTGTATCTTACAACTCCATCAGTGCATTTAACTCTTATATTAGACAACTCTCACTTGCAATCAAAGTTCTAGATCTATTGCCTACCTCCCTAGGTTACGCCTCTTCGATACAAGTTGACATTAGCAAACGGGACAAAGTCGATCCTCATAAAAAATCCATGGAGTGATGTGAGATGTCATCCCAAGTGGATGGGGATGTGAGCATTGGCTACCCTCTATATTTATCAAATGAGTGTGAGACAAAGGGTGGGGTGAGCGACCAATCCTTGCCCATTTAAATCAAAAAGAGAGGTGAGATGTGTGAATGGAGTGTCGCATGCATGGGATGGGCCTCTTAATGCACAAACCACGATTTGTTCTTGTGTAGAGTATTGCAAGGCTTCCTAGCCTTCCTTCTTGCATCATATATCGAAACAGGATGGGATGAACACGAGGGATTCACTCGTAGTAATAAGGAGACATCACTTGTGTGCAAGAAATATATGAAAATATCCCTTATCTACCCCCTATTTATGGGACCTTACCTTATAAAATATACATTCCTTCCCTTAAATAACCCCCCTCCCTTACACTCACGTGGTACCATACAGTAAACCCTAGTGGACCCCCCGAGGGGATGCACTACTACACCATCAATTGCACACAAGATATGCAACCTTGACATAAGTGGTAGTAAGGATTAAATCAATGGGCATGTCAGGAATCAAGTTGCCCTCCTATATCTATCAATAGAGCATGAGATAGAGAAGGGACTAAGCATGATTGATTTTCCTTTCTTTAAACTAAGGGGTGAGGATTGAGGGACGTTACGAAAATTGGAATCAAGTGCATTTCCATTTTGTTATACACATATGGGATGTGCCTCCACCATCACTACACATGCATCACTTTGTTCGACGCACTGCACTACAAGGCTCCCTAGCCTTCCTATTTTCACCTATGCGAGATGGGTTGGAATACACTCATGCACCATCAACTATGCACATTGGCATACTCCTTCTCAACCATCTCTCTTTTTTATTTCTAAATTGGGTGTGAGATATGTGTTCCATTCATTCTCCTTGAGTGATGTGAGTTATGGGGTGAGCAATTAATCTATCATCCCAATATGAGTGACTATCAAGATTGAGTGTTGTATTCTTTGCCACCGATGGCTTACTGGGTCTTTATCAATGGTGCTACCTCTATGGATATTGCTACTTGATCCCTACCATGATGCAAGCGTGCTATGACAAACCGTAGCACCTCCTATGGATGATTTTGATGTATGGCACATCGATAATTTTTATCAACCAGCTGAATGGGCCAAGTGCTTCTAACTCTACCTCTTGCATTTATTTATGTGTATGTCATGTCTTAAGTGTGGATACATAAGTATATGGGTCACCATTAAGTGTTAGACCCTTTTTGATTAGTCGACCTCATGTATTCATGCTTTAAGTATGGGGACATGTCCCTACGTGTCTAGCTTCCATATATTCATAAACATCTACTAGTTGATCCTTACACAATATCATGTTTTATTTATGCCATGTTGAGGTTCTTTCTCATCCACCCACCAACTAATTTTACCTCATTCTCGTGGTTTTCTTCTACCCTTTTGATTGTTTCATCATTTGGCTTGAACTCCATGTAAACACATCCTATGTTTCTTGAAATTGTAAATTTTCCCTATAGCCCTATTAATCCATTTGAATATGCCACTTTTTCTCTTTATAACCCTCGGTTCAAAGGAACGGCTCATGAGTTATTAATTTTTGAAGAATTTTACACGAATCCAACATGTCTCCATATGAGCATACCTTTTTCATGCTAAAATTGTAGTTTGATGTGATGCCACTAATCTTTCCCCTTTCTCAACCACTTTTCCTTTGGATAGCCTATCTTTTCGATACGTGGATTGGTTTATATTTATTTTTGTATGTATGTGTGACCCAAGATTATCACTCTAGTTCTTGCTATCTTACATTTATCAGGGTTCAACTAACCACCATCCTCATCAAGTTGGCAAAAAACTTCATCAAGGTTTTTAGAGTGTAATGCCCCAAAAGGCATCTCTATAAGAGAAGCATTCCCATGGGGCAATAACTCAGGTAAGTTACTTATGAATATATGTGTGCATCACGCGGGTTAAAAATAAGTTATTTTTAAAATACAAATTTTATACATTTTTTACATACATAAGGGTGTAATATAAAGGGGTTATTTACAAATTGAATAGAAAAGGGTTATGCCTTATTCAAGGAAAGTTCATAGATAAGGATATTTGCACGTGATGTAGAGGGCATACATATAGTAACTTCCCCAAGGGTAATGAACGTTGTTCTCTTCTGATCTTCTTTTGTTATTCTGATTTGGAAATATCCAGAGTACCCATCGCACACACATTAAAATTCATGACCAGCCACTTGATCCAAGATCTCATCTTGAAATGGAAGAGGATAGTAGTCCCTCTTAGTAGCTACATTAAGAGGCTTGAAATCAACACATACTCTCCACTTTCCATTCTTCTTTGGTCTAATTACAATAGGAGACACCCAGTATGCATCATCAATAGGATAAAGAAAAATTCAACATCAAGCAAGTTCTGAATTTGAGCTTTAAGTACATTTTCTTGAATTGTACCAAGTCTCGTAAGTTTTTGAACCACTAGTTTATACCCTTCGTTCAATTTGATATGGTACATAATGCTATCAGTACCTCTCAGTTGTAATATTTTGTAGCAAAGAGTTTTGGGTATTTCTAAAAAATGGCTAAATATTCATCTCTTTCATCATTAGTCAAGTCCTTTCCCAAAGTCATTTCCTAGCATATTCATAAGCTTAGGTAGTCCAACATTCATTTCAGGCTGCTGATCATATGTTTCCTGCATGGAGTCTGTACTTCCTACAGCAATATTTACCACTTTTTCCTCTCTTTTTGAACCTTGGATTGACAATCCAAAGAGGTCAACATCCCTAGAGAGTAGGCTAGCTTCCCATTCTTGATCTTCCTCATCAAGACTGGAATTTTCTAAATCACTACTTTCATCACCTCCAACATGACTTTCATGTTCATTTTGAATGATGGACCATGTTTTCATGTCAAAGATCACCCTCTTATGAACTCCCTTTTCTAGATAGAGTTTCAATTGACCTCTATACCAGTCTTCCCTGGATCTCATACCAATGAACCACGGTTGTCCCAATATGAGAGGATATGCCCCATGTTTTGCAAGCATAACATGAAAATCCAAACATGCTCTTTGGCCTCCAATGTTGATTTCCAAGTTCTTGATGGCTCCCAAACGTATTAATTTTGAGCTATCTTCCATTCTAACCTTAATTAGTTTCTTCCTTGTCATTTTAAGATGCATTTGTAACATTGCTTCTTCAGTGATTACACAAACTTGCACATCACCATCAACATAAAATTCATCAATTTTTCTTCCATGTATCCATACGTCCATGATAGATATAATGTCTTTCACATGTATTCATACGTCCATGATAGATATAATGTCTTTCACATCTGATAGGTATACCACTCCAACATGCCCAGTTTGGGTTTTTCCTTTCTTGATGCTAACCAAACCATGCCATTGCTTCCTCAGAGATGAGTTCATCTACAGTAGCTGACCATATGTAACATCAGCCTTCTTACCGTTTAAATCTTCAAGCACATTGTAAGGAACTTGATTGACTCCCAAAGCAAAGTCCCCCATTTCAATCTTCATTCTTTGTCTAGCTTTCCTACTAGTTTCTGGATCATCTACAACTTGTTTTCCCTTTTTAATAATTGCTGCCCTTTGAGTTTCAGTTTCAGTATCCCTCTCTCTGACTCTCTTGTTAGCAAAAACATATGCATTTTCCCCATCATCGGACATATTGGTTTCAATCGAACTCATACATGATGTGCCTTCATTAGGTCTTCTTTCCAATTGTTGCCTAGCTAGTTTAAGTGGCCTTTCTTGCTATTGAGGTCTAGCATCTTGCCTAGAATTCCCTTGTGGCATGGGATACATCTCCTCTCCTATTCTTCGTGGATAAGTGCAATCAGGAGAAATATGACCTCTCTCCCTCTAATTAAAGCATTCAAAGTTTTCCTATCTATTTGTTGGAGGTCCTCTAAATCTAGGTTGCATTTGAGGCTGTCTTGCTTGCAATAGGCTCATATTTAAATTCAAATTTTCCAATTGTTCATGAAGTTTACTAATCACATCATCATTTTCTTTCCTATGGCCTTGTTGAGTCCCATTCTCCACTCTTTCAAGTGTCCCATGAAGATTCACAGCTTGTTGTCCTGCATTTCCTACAATAGTGTTAACATGATTAGGTCGTAAAAAAGCATGCACATCAATACCTCTTGATTGATCCGATCTCAATTGTATTTTCCTTTGCTTTTCTTTGGCTATTTTGACTGCATCTTCTTATCTATCAGGGTCTTTGATCAGAATCTTTTCTCTAATTTCAAGTTTGAGCAATGAAACAAACTTGTTGTCCTTTTTCAAGAATATCATGGGAGGTTGCTCTATACTCTATGCAATTTCTATCCATTTTCCTTCAAATCTCGTAGAAAATTTAGACACTTGCTCATTTTGTCCCTGAAACATCTTTTCCAAAGATTTCCATAAACTCTCAGGAGTTTTCTTAGCTCAAAAACTTGTAAGGAACTCATTTTTTACTTCATTCCAATTTTCCCTTGTCTCTTCATTCAATAAGTTCCACCATAATCTTGCAGAACCTTCCAGTAGAATGTTGAACATTCAAAGCTTATTTGCATTAGTGTCTCTTTGATCTTGATACACTACAACAAAAAGGCTCCATAGACGCGCTTGTAGACACAATATTTGAGCTGTGTTTAAAAATGTCGGGCGTGTTTATTACCGTGTCTACTGGTGCATCTAAAATTTTGCATCTACAAGGGCGTATATAGAGAAAACTACACGCGCATATAGACGCACCTATTGACGCGCTTCGTAAATATATAATCATATTTATAAAAAATTATATATATTCATATTCTATGTCTATACACGCATGTAACTGCTACGAGGCATGGAATAATGTATTAAATATTTATATCACATGCATAATAGTACTTATGAGTTAACTTTAGTACTAACTAATATTCTAATCTCAAATTGTATTTAAAGTTTTGCAATATGTGCATACATCAAACATATAATCTATATTTCATAAGATAGCAAGCATAAATAACAACAACGATTTAGCCCACACATGTAATACATTTGAAAGACTCTTTGTCTTACCATCATGCAAGGATAAGGGAACTTTTTCAATGTGTGAAATTGGGTGGCATGAATCGTCACCCGTCTACACATAACCTGCATTTTGCAAATCCTGCATCTCTCCAAACCATTCTGCATGGCTGGTCATATGATTGGATGCACCTAAATCAACAGACCAAACATCATCATGCGTTCCCTTTCTTGTAATAGCATTCAGCATATGCTGCATAACAAACAGACGTTCATTTTTGTCTTCATTCTGTCGTGAAGACGATGCATAGTTTCCTTGCTGCAACTTACCACTGCGAATACCATCTTTCTTAGCATAACATTGGGCTGCAATATGACCTATTTTGCCATAGTAGTGACACATAATACTAGAGTTGTTAGAGCCTCTGTTTTGCCATCCACCTCTTCCTCTAAAGCTCCCCCTGCCTCTAAAGTTACCACGACCTCCTGAAACCTGCATATCACCAAATTGCTGATTCAATCTGTTTTGTTGGTTGTCACTACCACGTCTTGTACCACGGCCTCTTGAAGAGAACCTACCACGTCCCCTTCCTGAACTAGAGTAGAAAGCTTGGACCTGTTCACCACTTCTTTCAGATGTCTCACTTTGCATGTTGATCTCTTCAGTGATCATAAGGGAGACCAACTCATCAAAATCTGGAAATGGCTTTCTAACATATACGGAAGCTACAAAAGACTTCCAAGCCTTTTCATTGATAAGTCCACCCAAGGTAGACGACACCAAATCATCATCATCGGGCAATGCATCAATCGCTGCTAAGGCATCTGCAATGCTCCTTACCTTTAGTGCATACTCATTTGTTGACATCTTTCCTTTCTTCAATGTATTCAACTCTTGCTTGAGTTGAATCTTTCGTGCCTTTGTATTTACAGAAAACATACTTTCAAGTATGGTCCAAGCTGCATATGAATTCTCTACATTTCTAATGTGTCCCAGCATATTATTGTCAATTACTGCATACAATCAATACATGGCCTTTTTATCTTTTGCATTCCATTCCTTCCGTGCCTTTGTCTCTTTTGTAGTTGGAGGATCACTCACCTCTTGCTCCTTTTCTTCACTTGAAACAAACTCATAGAGGCCTTTTCCAATAAGGAAGTTCGTGACACGGAACTTCCATGAAGGGTAGTTGTTCTTGTCGAGATTCTCAATGATGGGGCTTCCACTGTTCTCCGCCATTATCACAAAACTAATACCAAATAGCAAGTAAATCTTCTGCAACCCTCGACCTGTAGTCCACAGCAATACACTAGACAATCTTTTTCACTATCTGCTCAACAATACATGCAATTTGCAAAACCAGTTTGCAGATAAACCTTGTGTTTACTTGCTGGTAAACACCTTTAAACTTATAGATCTGAAATCTGTAACCTGCGCACCCACTTTCGGTCAATACAGTCGAAGTCACAGTGTACCCTGAAACTGCTGTCCGCAACCTTGCGGCTCTAAAACTGGACCTGAAACGGCCTCAGATGCCCAAAATAACTGCAATCTCACACCAAATCTCACAGAATGCTCTTCGCACACACCAAATCTCATTGCAATCTGAGATTTTTGCTCGACCCTGCTTTCGGTGCCTCCATAGGCACTATCCAAGAGAAAGAGTTGAAGGATGGGAGAGCTTCTTACCCGTGGCTTGCTTGCTCGAACCTTGCTTCTTCTCCTTCACTTCAGCCTTCAAAATCAACCTCTCTTAGTGGGGCGGCTCTGATACCATGTCAAGAATCACGTGGTGGGGGAGTTGCTCAAGATGCTACGCCGAACACACATAGAATGCACAAGGAGAAGCTCACTCAAGAGACAAGAAGAGAGATGGAGGCCAAAACGTTTTCTTGCTGATTTTTTCTTTTTCTTCCACACACTTTACAATATACATAAAGTATAGATAAGATACAACATAAAAGAAAAGTGGCCTCCTAAGTTCAAACAATGCATAACCGACTACACTAGTCGACTGGCGCTATAACTATGCCAGCTGTAAATAGGTGTAACAACATGAATATAATAAGTAATGAGTTAGTGGCCATGTGTGAGTCATAATGACCACTGACGTGCCAAGTGTAGATGTGTGGACCCATCTAGCCGGGCGGTCCATCATCAATGTCTGCATGTGTTGAGCTTGTCATCTCAACATCACATAAGTGGAGGAGGGATATGCAGTCCAAGATTGATTATTTATTGATTTACTAAGAGATCCAAGCAAGAGATGGGGATTAGATTCGATGAGGTATTTTTTACTAGTAGTCAAGGTGACTACCCTTCGTAAAGTTCTTGCATTGATTGCTACCAGGAGCAAAAATGGGTCCAACACTAGCTCTAGTAGGGCTCCCATACACACTAAACAACCCTCATGGCCTTGTAGCCAAGACCATGTAGATGATACAAAATGGTTTATCTAACTAATGCATCTGTAGATAGAAGTTTCAAAATAAATTCCAACACTTTGCCCATCATCACATTACCTCGCACTTGAGGTTGTCTATCCCCCACTCAAAAAAATATTATAAAAATCTAGAACCACTTCGGGATTTGTGTTCAAATACGACATTAAAATTTGTCTTTCCTCCATTATCTCTTCCTCTACATTAGGGTCAAAAACATTTAAAAAATGGCACTTGTAAAAAAATAATTAAGCTACTAATTAGTTGAGGTTTTAAAAGAATGAACCCTCCAAATTTGGCCATTCAGATGTGATTAATGATAGAATATAGTATTAATTTAAGAGGTCGACCATTAAGTGCCCAAGGATGTTAACTCATGTCAAGGGTTCACTTTTCAGCCATTATTCTATCTTTTTGAATGGTTAAATATTCTACTATCATGTTTCCCACCAAAGTCATTCTTCTTTTTTGGTCTACATTCATTTGAATCATCGTTCTTTCCTCTTCTCTTTGTTTCTTAATTCTTAAAGCAGATTTTACTCTGTCGTAAAATTTCTCACCAAAATCATGTCTGGTTCGTACCAGCAATCTGCATTGGTCTCTCTTCATCTCCTTTTCACAAAATCTTGAGAAGGTGATCAACAATCTCTACATAAAGGACCAATACCACTTATTTGTCGATTGAGCTATAGAGATATGGTTCTCCATGGACCTGAAATGAAATCAACTTATCAGTTTTCAACATACCCAACTAGGTTGGGACATCCAAGCTGTAATGAAGGAGGTAGGAGAGAGAGAAGGAAAGGAGAGAGAGAGGGTGCAGAAGAGAGAGAAAAATTGTAGGAAGAGAGTGACAAGGAGAGAGAAATACTAGAAAAAGAGAGAGAAAGACAGAAAGAGAGAGGAAGAAGTCATGAGAGCTTGGAGAAGGAGATGAAGATAAAAGGAGACTTGTATTAAAATCTGACAGTAAAAAATCAAGTCCCTAACACCTTATATACCAACCACTATAACTAATATTTCCCCATTATTAAATCCCCCTCTCTTACTTTCCATCCCCACTAGAAGGTTTTTGCCCTCAAAAACAATTTGGGCACTTATGATAATCGGGCAAGAGTAGATCAGAGTACTACTCTGTTGCATTATTACAAGGGTATACAAATTAATGAAGAGGTATTATTGCGTATGATGGGTCATTGGGGTATGTACGATACATGGGCCTTATTGGGGAATTATAAAAATGAATTTTGACCCAAGTATCGTGAGTAAATGTGAGTTGCAGATAGTGGACAGCAAGTTGTTTACTACAGGACCTTGTTGTAGTAAACATGTCATAAGTTTCTCTAGGAGACTCTGATTGAGGCATGCTGCACATCAAAATGGAGCTCTTGGTAAGTGCTTTCAACCCATATAGGTTGGGTTTGGTTGTTCAAAGTTCATAGAAAAATCTAGTGTAAAACAGTGAGCTATCTGCAATCTTCCCTACACTAAAATTATGGCCATAGATAACCAATCTTTGGCCAAAAGAGTCTACCAAAAAGATGGATGTTGGTCTGTTATTGGTTAAAAAGATGTATGTTGGTCTAAATGAGATTCGAAGAAATCTATTAACCTCATGAATCAAAAGGTATTCCGTCATAATGATTGTCCAAGAGAAGAAAATGCCCATCAACCACATACTCCAATCCACCCAGATCAAATGGATACAATGAAGTATCCCCATAACCAAGCCCATGATCACATCCATAATCTCTCGGATCATAGGGAAGCACAATGCCATCTTTATATTCATGTATGCCCAAATCATGTATTATATCATTATTGGACATGTGCCGGTCATCATAACCATGGTCAAGGTACTCATTATCAAATGCGTTCAATGGCTATTGTGAACCTTGATTAAGTGTAAACTGATACTCAAGAATATCATCATGAGGTTTCTCTAAGAGTCTAAAACCTTCAGCATAACCATCTACATCTGTGAGTGCCTCATGTGATTCATCAACGAAGATGCCATCAGTTTGTACATCTTTCTCTTCATTGTTCCCTTCTTGTACATCTTCTTGGTCTTCTTGCTCATCTTGTTGTTGATTATGTTGCTCATTATCCCAGTCTTGTTGTTCAACTTGCTCATTGCTCTTTTCTTCATGATGAGCACTTGGAAAAGAACTCATTATTACATTTGGGTAATCATGAGGTATGAATTGATTGGGATATGGGGTACCATGGTAGTTATGAACTTGCTCTGCTGATCAAAGCTAGAAGAGTACTGATAAGCATGACCATTATTGTCATGTCCATAAAAATTGATCTACTCAATTAAAAAATGTTCCCATGTATAATCATGACTATGTTCTTGAAAAGGTAGATGCTCATAAGCATAAGCATGTTGCCTATAATAGCCATTCTACTGCCAAAGCTCAATGGAATGATACTCTACATTATGACATGGTACATCATGTTTATAAGCATTAACATGATGTCCAGATGTACTTGCATACTGCTCATGTTCATTTGCATGTTGTTGTTGTTCATATTCATAAGATGCATGTAGATCATAGTGTGTACCATCAGTATATACATGTTGGCCATAAGCATAAGCATTTGATTCAAGTCTTGCTCTTTTTCTCTATTCCCTTCATAAGAGCAATATATTGATCAATTAAAGCTCCAATTTTGTCAATATTAGCCCGTGTTTGAAGCCAACCTTATCCACTATAGCTGGAGCTATTGATCAGCTGCCTTTGTAGTCAAGTTGCTTTCAAAATATTCTTGTTTGATGAGCATTACCAAGGCTGCATAACTTCTCTATTTCTATTCTTGTCTTCCACAAGGTGAATTGCATCAATAAGCTATGTCAACTACTAAGATCAACATTGATGCCTCTAGTAGCATCTAGTTCATCTCTTCCTTGGAATCATTGAAGCCATTAGCATGGGTTTTCTCTAAACATGATAATCTTTTCAGTCAAAGTCTAAAATGCATGCAATAGTGTCTACGCAACTTGAGATCCTTGTCTCTGATGCAACCCAAATAGATATGGAAGTACAACAATCTTTGAAGGGGGGCTGCTGTAATTTAGATACCTAGCTCCAACATAAACTTTTCAAGCCTGGTTTTCCAAGCAAGCTGAACCCATAGAGGCCATAATAAGCATGCAGCAATTCTGGTACTTCCCTCGGATAATTACTAAACCACCACCAAACTCACTTTGACAGCTTAATCAAAAGGCACACAATGCATTGGTGTCCTAGAGATGCCCAACTCCAAGAAGATTGAGTACTCCACATTATGGTAGCAAGGTTTTCATCTGCATTATTTCAAGTCTCCAAAGCTGGTTGATGATACCCAAAGAAGGACATCTGAAATGGCTAAGTCAATCCTTTCAGTAGGAAAGTCTCTTCAGTTGTTACAACATGTGCATCGTGATGCAGCAGATGAGGTTAGTAGCACTTATCAAACACTTGCCACCTCATCTTTGCTGCCATTAGTGGTCTAATTACAATGCCAAAGCTCAGAACCTGACAATCCTTGCAAAGAACAATCTTGAAGCAGCCAACAACTCATCTTTCAGCATTTATGAAGTATTCTAGTCCAAACATTTTTGGTGTACTGTGCCTGCTCCCCAAATCGCGGGACATGTCTTCGCAGTCCATCGAGAGATATATCTAGAAGATGCCGCCCAGCACTCCTAAGGAATGACACAGCGTTTACCAACTAGGGTCTCTCAAGTATGCCCCACAACGGAACTTATTCGGTCGTTCCCACTAGAATCAACCTGAATTCCGGGTTCCTAGTCAACATTGTCTAAGGTCATAGACCGACTTTTTCCTAACATTTCTCGTTATCATTTCCTTTGAGGAAAGCTCTCGGCTAACCGAGACCACCCTTCCATAGGATAGACCCATTGGTCACATCCACCACGCTTCTCTCAGGGGTTGTCTTAGTTATCTAATTACCTACCATGTTATGTTTGACACATAAAAGCAACTTCCTTAATTAACCCATCAGTCACAGGTTCCTTTACGTAATTTAGGGCATAGACACAAAGACAAGATAAAACAAGATCAAACACTTAACTTATCTTCGGATTAATGTTTGTCTTCCTCCCATACAGGAGAATTAAGTGTTTCTTCGTGCCTCCGTAGAAAAATCCTTCCATCTCTCGGCAACAAAACCCGAAGGTTTATCCTACCAAGATTTCGCCTTGTAACTAGTATCAAGGCCTTGAGATCCCATCTCTAGTCACGTAGAACACTTGTGTAGGGCCTCAAGCCATTGGGATTTACGGCCAGAGCCCCCACTGGGACCCAAGCGTCCTCCTACGCCAAGTGATTTCCACGAAGAGACCTCTCGCGGAGGGTTTGGTCCACATTCCCCGTGCAGATTCATAACTCCCTTGGTTAGGGTTTAGTAGCTCGCATGGGGGGTAGCTAGCACCATCCTTCCTTAATTATCCCTTTAGGAAATCAACCATAGTTGAAGCAACCATCTTAATAACAATCACTAGGAAAACATCCCTTTCATTTCCATGGCAATCAGTCATCTCAGACGTGGCCATGCAATCATCAAACACACCCCACTTGGGTTAACATCCAAAACCACATTAACAAATAGTGAATGCACACCCTCTTTCTTCAAGGCATCGCAATCCCATTGCATGTACGATCAGAATTTAACTTGGAGGTATCAAAACACTTACTTAAGGGATTTACAATCTTTTCAAACAACCAAGCATAACTTGGGTCAACAATCCATTTAGAGTTAGCTCACTATCTTCAATTAAGCTAGGAGCATATCCATTTGCAAAAGTCCACAACATGATCGATAAAACAATTCGCAGGCACTTATACTAATTCCTAATGCACCGGATCCCATGATGGTCTAGGTTTCTATCCATCGAAAACTATCATTTCATGTGTTTCTTTTAGTCATGATCGTGAAGCATGAATTCTAAATGACTATTCATGCACTGAACTGGTTTAAAAAGCTATTATTTTATGTAAAAATAATGCAAAAAACTTATCATTTTATGCATGTAAAAGCTATCATTTCATGCATATAAACTTTTGCAAACTCCATACTCTATCATTTCGCGCATGCAACCTAGTGCCTAGGACCCGTCCATGTTCCGTGCACGTAGCTAACCCCCTTCATTTCTTTCACGAGAAATAAATTAATTATAACGCTTAAAGAACTGGGGTTTGATTCGTGTTCATAGGGGCATTTATTGCAATGGTCGCTCCGCTCGCCTCTCCCGCATTACCGGTACCAACGGTCGATTTGGCTCCTACACTTCCTGCGATTTTCTTCCTGGGCGCCATTACTACTTGGGGTTTGGATAGTCTGGCCCTTAGCGGCCTTCAGGATGACCGATTTCGGTGGAAAAGGTCATGGCAAGGGGATCCTTTGCCAATGAGGGGTGGCTTGAGTGTGGCTCCTCGATCCGTCTTCACTCCCCAACTCTCTCCCTCTCTCTCTGTCTCTCTGTCTCTCTGTCTCTCTCTCTCTCTCTCTCTTCTTCTTCTCTTCTCCTTCTCTCTCTCTCCCTCTTCTTCTTCTTTTCTTCTTTCCTTCTCCTACTCTCTCTCTTCCTATTCATTGTTCTCTTCTACTCTCTCTTTTTCTATTCTTCTTCTTCTCTTCCTCACTCCCTCTCCTCTTTCTCTTCTACCTTTTCTTATTCTTCTTGTACTTCTCTCCTCTTCTCTCCTTCTCCTTCTCTCCCTCTTCTCTCTCCTCTCTCTCTCTCTCTCTCTCTCTCTCTTCTCCTCCTTCTTCTCCTTCTTCTCTTTCCCCCTCTTCTTCTCCTTCTTCCTCTCCTTCTTAACAATGATCACAAGGGGGGCATCGTCTGTCTCACTGAAGGGGGGGCCTGTGGACACTGGAGGGGGCCGCTGGATAGGATGACGAGAAGGGGGTGGCGCGTGCAACAAACCGGGGGGGGGGGGGGGGGGGTGACCTGTGCCAATGTAGGGAGGGGGTGGTCTTTATAAAGGGGGGCATAGCTATTCGCCGCCACCTAGGTTGCATGCCTCCCCTTCTCCCACTTCACTCCCTCTCTCTCTCTCCCTGACGTACTGTCCGGGGGGAGGGAGAGGGAAATTTTTTTTGGAAAAAAATAAAAAGTGGGGGTTCCTATGGGGGCACGGGGATATTACATCCTGTCCCCCGTAGAAGAATCGAGATGTCCTCATCGTGAATGCGCTTAGGGTTCATTTATAACCATTTATCATTGGATTTTAAAATCTATGGGTTACGACCCATCACGCTTTCACTACGCAACTCTGATTACTGAAATTCTCATCTTAAAATGACAACTTTCCATAACTCATAGGGTTCAATAGGTTTTATTCCAAGTACAAGACCTGTTATCTCAAGAGGATCTTCCTAGGATATCTAGTCATCCTCAAAGGTTGCAACAGGCTCCAAGCCTTCATCATTATATGGTTCATAATATGAGCCAAAGGTAGAGTTTAGATGGCTTCGTTTGATCGTAGGTTCTTGATTCTCAAGTTCCAACTCAGGACAATCTGTTTGTATGTGTCCTAGTTCATTGCAATGGAAACATCGGCGGTTGGGACATCTTTTACATATGTGTTCTACCTCTCCGCACTTGTGGCACCTCTTGTCTTGATCTCGTGAGTCATCTTCATCATAGTTGCCTGATTTAAGTTCTTGGACAATTGGATTCGCTCGGAGTAATGCATCTTGCAAGTCCATTGGGCGCATTGATTCCAATCAAGTGTTTATGGGTGGATTCAACCCAGCATAGAACTTTGACACCTGTTGTGTCATATCCATTGAGGTTGCATACTTTAGAAGTGAAACAAACTTTGAATAGTATGCTTAAAGGGATAATCCTAGCTGCTTCAAGTCGTAGAATTCATTCATCTTTTGTGTGGGGTAGGCAGGTGGCAGATACTTCCCTCGCACAACTTCCTTAAGCTTATCCCAAGTGACTATCCCCTCCGAGATTGCTTGGTATCTGCACCACTATTTCCAACAAAGTCTCGCTTTGCCTGTAAGCTTAAGTTTGGCAAGCATGGCTTGGTTAGCAGGTGCAGTTCTTGCTACCTCAAAATAGTCCTCCATGGACTCAATCCACATCTCAGCATAAACTTGAACAGTCCCCATCCCTTGCCATCAAACTCAGGTGGCTTAATTCGCTTGAGAATGAACTTTTTCTCTTGCATATCAGCATTCATGGGTGCAGAAGGTGCCTGAAAATCAAGCCATACCACTTAGGTTATTTCTTTTTAGGATATATCTATGATCCAAACATTAATCAATCATGCATCATTAAGAAGTTTTGCTCTGATACCAACTGTAATGTGCTCGTTCCCCAAATCGCGGGACACATCTTAGTAGTCCATCAAGAGATATATCTAGAAGATGCCGCCTAGCATTCCCAAGGAATGACATGGGGTTTACCAACTAGGGTCTCTCAATTCTACCCCGCAATGGAACTTATCCAATCGTTCCGACTAGAATCGACCTGAAGCCGGGTTCCTAGTCAACATTGTCTAAGCTCATAGACCAACTTTTACCTAACATTTCTCGTTATAATTTCCTTTGAGGAAAGCTCTCGGCTAACCAAGCCCACCCTTCTGTAGGATAGACCCATTGGTCACATTCACCACGCTTCCCTTAGGGGTTTTTCTAGTTATCTAATTACCTACCACGTTATCTTTGACACATAAAAGTAGCTTCCTTAATTAACCCATTAGTCACAGGTTCCTTTACCTAATTTCGGGTACAGACACGAAGACAAGATAAAACAAGATCAAACACTTCCTTAACTTATCTTCTGAATAATGTTTGTCTCCCACCCATATAGGAGAATTAAGTGTTCCTTCCTGCCCCCGCAGAAAATTTCTTTTGTCTCCCGGCAACAAAACCCGAAGGTTTATCCTACCAAGATTCCACCTTGTAACTAGTATCAAGGCCTCGAGATCCCATCTCGAGTTATGTAGAACACTTGTGTAGGGCCCGGAGGCATTCGGATCTATGGCTAAAGCCCCCACTGGCACCCAAGCGTCCTCCTACGCCAAGTGATTCCACAAAGAGACCTCTCGTAGCAGGTTCGGTCCACATTTCCAGTGCGGATTCATAACCCCCTTGGTTAGGGTTTGGCGGCTCGCAAGGGGGTAGCTAGCACCATCCTTCCTTAATTATCCCTTTAGAAAATCAACCATAGCTGAAGCAACTAGCTTAATAACAAATGCTAGGGAAAACATCCCTTTCGTTTCCATGGAAATCAGTCATCTCAGACCCGGCCATGCAATCATCAAACACACCCCACTTGGGTTAACACCCAAAACCACATTAACAAACAATGAATGCACACCCTCTTGTTTCAAGGCATCGCAATCCCATTGCATGTACAATTAGAATTTAACTTGGATGTATCAAAACACATGCTCAAGGGATTTACAACCTTTTCAAACAACCAAGCATAACTTGGGTCAACAATCCATTTAGGGTTAGCTCACTATCTTCAATTAAGCTAGGAGCATATCCATTTGCAAAAGTCCACAGCATGATCGATAAAACAATTTGTAGGCACTTATACTAATTCCTAATGCACCGGATCGCATGATGGTCTAGGTTTCTATACATCTGAAACTATCATTCTCCTCCTTTTTCCTCTCCTTCTTCTCCTCCTTCTCTTTCCCCCTCTTCTTCTCCTTCTTCATCTCCTTCTTAACAATGATCACAGGGGCAAGGGGGTAGCGTCCATTGCTGAAGGGGGGGGCTGTGGATGCTAGAGGGGGCCGCTAGGCAGGATGACGGGCAAGGGGTGGTGCCTGCAGAAAACGGGGGGAACCTGTGTCAATGGAGGGAGGGGGGGTGGTCTTTATAAAAGGGGGGGTGTAGCTCTCCGCTGCCACTTGGGCTACATGCCCCCCCTTCTCCCACTTCACTCCCTCTCTTCTCCCACTTCACTCCCTCTCTCTCTCTCCCCAACGTATTGTCGAGGGGGAGGGAGAGGGAAATTTTAAAAAAAATAAAATAAAAGGGGGGATTCCTATGGAGGCATGGGGATATTACATCTGGGAATGCATTCTTATACAAACTAGTGCAATTGCACTAGCCCTATTTTAAGTTCCTGTACTAGAGTTTACATGTGCCACACATTTGGGGATCTCAGCATTGCCTTGTATTGAGCATGCACTCATTGATTTTTTATAGGCTTTTGCAGCATGTTAAGTGGTTTGTGTATGATCCATCTCGGTACATTACATGGGTAATGCCCAAAAGTAATGTATGAAACCGACCTTCAAAGGATCCTTGTTTTAAGCACCCCACTGTACAATAAGGGAAACTAAAGTTTTGCTAGCTTGATCATAATCCTTATCTTTTCATATGAAAAGACCAACAAAGAAGTCCTCAATCTTTGTAAAACCTTGAAGACTAGAAGGTTTGTATAGTCCCCAATCTACCATGTGAATAACTACTAAAAACCTCCTTCTATGAACTTCCCACATGCATCATGACAATAAAAGGAGATCCTTGTACCCCATCTTAGATTGTAAACACTGAATCAAACCATGATGCCAATGCTAACTATGTAACTTTCTTAAGGATTCCAAGATCCTAGATTTTCAATACTATAATGACATTATATGCATCTTTGATTACAATCAATCAAAAGCATCTGCTATTGATATCCAGCCATGTGTACTACTTCTTATAGGGATTTTAGGGACCAACCTTCAGTAATATAAAAGATTACAATCAATCAAAAGCATCTGCTATTGATATCTAGCCACGTGTACTGCTTCTCATAGGGATTTCAGGAATTAACCTTCAATAATATAAAATACACTTGTAGCACACTACATTGCCATCAAGGCCAACCATATTTATGCAATAATATAAGACTAGTGTCCAACCAAATGCATTTCAAACTCGTTATCCTTGATCAAGAAATCTTCATGAATTTTTGTGAGGATATCTTCCAGAAGGGTTTCATGTCAAGGGAGTCACTTGTTGATCAGGACACTGAAGCACATCTAGCAATTCCCAGCGTGCACCAGTGCTCCCACTAGGAGATCCAAGGAATGAAACAATGCCTGACTATAGGAGCTATGTTTTCCAGGATATGATACTGTCCATAAGCACACTTCTAATAATCCATCTCTGCTTAGCACTCTGGGAGCGATTATGATGTCAATCTTGATGATCTTCTCTGATAGGAGCTCTGATTTAATGCACAATCCTGAGACCTTTGGAAAAGAAAGGAAGAGAAAGTAATTTGGAGAGTCTGCTCTATTAACAAGTAGATTCTATATGTGCTTAAATGCAGAATGTCCCCATTCCACTGAGATCCATGGTTTCTCTGATATCTCTGCTCGAAACTTGCACCAACTAGGGTGTGTATACCGGCAAGAAACAAAGCCTGTAATTGCGCAGAGCCTTGAAGACTTTCAAGGAACACTTAATGCTATTGTTTTTGGACATTGTACTCAGAAAGATTTGTCTGCAGAAGCAACATTCAGTTGTCAGTAGGGAATTGAAGTTACAGTGCAAGGAAATCCTCCTGCTGTCATATCTGAAGGACAGTCTTTTTCACGGTCTTTTGCGCAGATTTGTGGTAGCATGCAACATTGTGACCAAGAAAACCCAGAAAGTAGCAAGGTCCATGATGAAATTATATTGTTGAGACAGGCTCTGGGAAGGCCAAGGAGGATGTTGCACTCATACTAGGCAATCTTTGTGCTCATAGTGAAGATATTTGAGCCTCTGAGAGACTGCAGAAGTCATTCCTGCTCTTTTGTGGTTATTGAAGAATGTTGGCTTAAAACCTTTTCGACACTGCATTAGGTTTGCTAGCAAGTGCCTGTAGATTTGTCAAGCTCAAGCGCTTGAATGGCAAGATGAGTCGGCTTGCTCAAAGCTTCGAGTACAACTACAATGACTTCATCCCTATCTTGCATCCACTCTTGAAGAAATACTGTTGCGCTTGATCATGGTGTCCCTCCGACAGAACCAGATGTCTCCAAGCTGCCATACCTGCATGCTTTTGTAAGGGAAATGATGCGTCTTCACATGGCCATTCCTCTACTTGTTCCTTGCATGAACTTACACCAAGCCAAACTAGGGGGTTATGACATCCGTGCAGTCTAAATATAGACTTGACAATGTATTTAACTCTATTGCTCGATGCCATAGATTAGAGAAATTCACCATGACATCCAAAGTCACGAAGGGTTTTCCTATAGTGCTGCCTTTAGAATTCACTTTGTATTCAAGAAGAAACAAGAACTTAAAGAAGAACTACACAGCTTCATCCACAATACACTGTTCTCAGGCCAGGGTGACTTCATTTGACCTAAACAAAGGTCATAGCTTCATCCGCAATACACTGTTCTCATACCAGGGTGACTTCATTTGAATCAAACAAAAGTCGAAGACTCAACTACAACAGAGAGAAGAAGATTTTGAGTTTTAAAAGGGGCTGCCAGGAGAGAAGCAGGCCTTCTGGTGATGAATATAAAGGCAACAGACCTTCTGCAACTCCCCTTCTAGTTCAATGCAAGGAGAATAGAGAACTGTAGGCCCAGATAAAATGATAAAATGATGGCCTATGAGCTATAAGAGTACTCTACGAAAATCTTGAAGCATGGAGGCTTAAGCTCTCAGGTCCTCTGGTAGAAGCCTTTTGATCAATAGAAATGGGAGGAAAAAGATCCTAACTAGTTTTTCTCCATGGAAGCTTGGCTGAAGCTTGAGAATGAAGAGAGAGAAGACTCTTCGTGAAAAGTAACCAGAACTTTACCATCTTCTATTCCATTTACCACTATGTTTTAGGAAAATATCTTCAAAATTGGCTAAACATGACCCACGACCTACTAAATGTGGTGTTCCAGCCTCCAAACTTGGTCCAAGGACTCCATTAATGCTCCTAACTATTATCCTCTTGGTCCTTGACATGTGGTTCTTCAGTGCTCCTCCATTTTTGTGCTAGTTAACAATGTGTACCTGAAGCTTCTTGGATATTTAAACTGAAAAGCATGGTAACTGAGCATGTAAAGTAACTAAATGGATCAGAACTAGAGCTCTGATACCACTTGTAATGAAGGAGAAGGCAAGAGAGAGAAGAGGAAAGGAGAGAGCGAGGGTGCAGAAGAGAGAGAAAGAGAGTGACGAGGAGAGAGATATACTAGAAAAAGAGAGAGAAAGACAAAAAGAGAGAGCAAGAAGCCATGAGAGCTTGGAGAAGGAGATGAAGATGAAATGAGACTTGTATTAAAATCTGATAGTCAAAACTCAAGTCCCTAACATCTTATATACCAGCTCTAGTGTAGCTAGTATTTCCCCATTAGTAAATCCCCCTCTCTTACACAAGCTGCATCTTTACTTTATCTCCTAAGACATGCATTTTGTAAGATTTTGTTTTAACCTAATCTAAACTTTTTCTTTCATCTCTTAAATTTGATTCATACGAAAATGGTTAAAAGATTCCCATGGTGTTGATACAAATTGGTAGGGATAGATATACTAAGGATGAACCTCAAGCTAATAGAAGAGTAAGTGAAAAATTTCACCTTGATCTTCGTACTTGAAAATAGAATATCTTCATTATACAATGTTGTAATATCAACTTTTTAGCAAGCACCAATGGATAAGACAAGGATAATATGTTATAATTAGAAGAAAGAAAGTACTTTGATTTTTGGGAGACAAATTTTTTTACCTAGTAATAGAATAAAAATATTTATTATTCAATTTTTAGTCTATTAAAATCTAAAAAATATTAACCTAGTAATAGATAAAAGTATTAGTGATATTGTGTATCATATCAACTTTAGGACTAAGAGGATTTTATGTGTGCAGGATGCTTCGGAGAATATAAATGATATAACTTTGTACTTGATATTAACTCTTGGAAGTCTTTTTCACATCATACCCTCAACGGTGATTTGTAATTGCACTAATGGGTTTCAATATCCTCAATTGTGATTCTTAATAGCACTTTCAAATTTCAATACCTAAATGGTGGCTTGATATCATGGGATGATACTACTCATACTATCATATCCTAGCAAATCTCTTAAGATCTCTTCCCTTGATTTTTAAAAAGAAATAGAAAGGACTTGACTTTATTTCTTTCTCTCAAAACTCTAATTTTAATGCAGAGACTGATTTTATAATTGAAAGCATCACTACATTATTGATGCCTTATTCTTGTATATCTTTCTTCAAATATGATATATATCTCACATTTCATTAAAAAAATGATCATCAAAGTAATCCTTGTGATTATAGATCTCCTTTACTCTATAACATTCATGATCTTATTTATTTTTTAAAAGTAATTTAAAGAGTATTATATGATGTTATACAAAGTCCTTTACATAAAATAACATGAACTTTTCATCACAAGTCAATGGAGTTAGATAAATAAATTATTAGGGGATTCATTTATATAATAATATAAAATTTTGATAAATAAATGAAGTTGAATAAAAAAGTCATTAGTAGTCAAATTCTTACATAAAACCCATGATATAACTCCATATTCAAGATTTTGGGAATTTCCCATCAATATGGGAAAACCAAATCAAAATGGATTTCGTGAAGTTTGGGAATTTCATTAATTTGGAACTTGGTGCAATGGAACATATTATTGCTCATGGTTGTTTCCAAGAGCTTGAAAAAAACTCAAAAAGGTGGTGTTAATAAACACCTTAGTTTGAATATCCTTGAAAATATTCAATGAAAATATTCAGTCAATGGTTTCTTGTAGACTTTCTTTAGCCGTCAATATAACCTTTGGGGGAATTTTAAATTTTTAGGGAGATTTTGTACCTTTCTTCATCCAAGAGAAGAGAATGTTGTCTATTGTTTCCTATCATTAAGGATCTTTTTTGTTGCACATCCAATATTTATCCCAACAATTAAAATACACCTTTGCATATGTAGCATTTTGACGACTATGAATTGGTGCCCAATATTGTATATGTACCTTGTTGAAATTTTTGGAATTTCTATTTGTATCGACCTCACTTTGTGCAACACCAAGCCATATTGGATATATTGGATTTGAAGGTCTAACAAGCACAAAGTCATCTTTCTTAACATCAAGCATTGGTTCAAATGCATATTTGGGTCGTTTTCTCAGAGGACCACAATAGTGATCATTCAACTCTTCCAATCCAATAAAGTTATGTGCATTATCTACATCTATATTGATTACATCACTTTGTGTTCTTGGCCAAAAATCTATGAAAAATAAATCTTCTTTGACAATTAGAGTTTGAAGAGCGTAGATCATATGTTTCCAATAATCAATCACTGGTGTTATAAACTTTGTGAACTCTGCTCCTGGTCCTTGTACATTTGACCATCTTTCCCAATACTTCAAATAATCTTTAACTCCACTTACTACTTCTTGATGATCCTTAACGTACTCAAACATGGACAGCAATATTGGAACACCCTTTGGAAGAGTAGGCTTTCCTGTAAGGTCTCTCTTCCATAATTCAATGCAAGCTTCTCTTGGTAACCAGTCTAGGGACTTTGGATTCATCTTGTATTGCATGATAGGTGTATCTCCTTGCATATAAAATCGAAATTGAAGAGGTTTTGAGTGACCAACAAGTGTATCTTTGGAATCACACAAGTATCCCTCAATGTATCTCTTAAAGTCAAGTACATGTGTCAATAAGAAAGGTGTAGGACTTGTCATCTAGCATGATTGAAAATGTTGCATAAGATAAGGAAAAGTGAAGCTCATGCGCGTCCTTAGCTTCTCTGAAAATTTGTTGAACATTGCATCAATGTCTTCATGTGTATGACCACCATGAGAAACCCAAGCTGGATCATCTTGAATGTTCCTCGTGCAATAAGCAATAATAGATATGCAAAGAGATAATGATTTTTGTTTTTTGATCCAAATTATCAAGTTGAAGTAGAAAGTTCTCTGGCAATCGTTTGAAATGATGATGGTCATCTTGTGATAAATTATCTTCCATGCATGATTTATTTTGTGTGACACCTTGATGGTGGGCTAGTGCTTTGTTCGAGTTGAGGGCATTTAGTAGCAGAGAGGTTGATCTCGGCATTCCATCTACTTGTAGATCACCATTTGCATGCCTGTTTAGTCGCTCCAAGTTCCTAGAACACAACGACAATGAGGCAATTGTGAAGTTAGGATCATGAGGCCATAGATCGAGTGAGAAATTTTCATATCTACCTTCTCCATGTCCATGTGTAATCATGCATGTTAAAGAAACTGGTAGTTGAGTAGATCTTTCAGTTTCTTTTGATCAAAATCTTAACCTAGGGATAGCTATCTTTTGCTAGTTCATTTTATCATATATGATGCATAAGTTTTTATAAGGATTAAATGCTGAGGCCAAGCACCAACTATAGTATATGTTCCGACAACTTTGTTGTTGTAGCATGTGGCATTGACACTAAAGAAGCACATTTCGCTCTTGAAGACACTTTGTTGCTGCAAGTTTCTCTTTGATCACTGAGCAAATACTATATTTGGAGAACTCACTTGTCTTTGCTAAGGTTACATGCTTGAACTCTGTGTTCCAAATACGATTGAAGGTGAACAAGGACATTTGCTTACATCTAATACCACTCAATGTTGTATTTACTTCTGCCCATACATCTACCTACTTGTAAACATCAGGGATGACCAATTGTGTCTCCCTTGATCCATCTTGCATTGTTCTACTCTTGTGTGGTAATTTCTCTGCATTCTTCTTAACAATGTCTCTAAGGATGGCTCTTACCATCTTTGTGTGATCCCAAGCTATTCTTATTACCCCCTTATTTCCTTGCATTGCCTCCTCATTCCATGCTCAAATTGTATTTTGTAACTGTAAAAAGATGTCTTTGGGATTCCACGAATCTCATACCGTGCCCTTCCACATACTACTTGTCCATTGAAGATGAAGTTATACTTCCTTGTTCCCAAGTAATCAATCCTGCATGATGATTCAAACTTGTCATAAACATAGTTTGTGCAGTCTTCAAATTGCAATCCCCAAAAGTATTTACGTAATTGTTGTATTGCTTCTCTATCAACAAACTGACAACACTTTTCTTGGCAATAAGTCCTTAAGTTTGCACCTTTAGTGGCAATAATTCGAGGCTTTTTATTGACCATACAATATGATCTCTTTTTACAAAAAGTGATTTTTTTGCAGAAACATAATCTTCATTGGTATCTTTCATGTTTTTGGCACAAGCATTTGTAGAGACAAATTACATGTATGATTGTTGTTGTAGCATCGATGTTCCATAATCAAATGTTACTTGTTTAATAGGCCATCTTTCCAAAGTGACACAGTGGAGGTTGTCATCTATGTATGTTCTTGTGGTTCGATCAAGGGCTTTATCTACCACCACACCAACATTCTCTTCTCCTAGCAATTCAAAGTTTATCACATCATATGAAAAAGCCAATAATATAACCCTTGTCCCAACACGCATAGTATTGCCATATCATCACTCTACGTTCTCTCCAACTTTCACGAATGCTAAGCACATCAATATCCTCAAAAGGTAGAATATGGTTTGATTCGTAATCATCTCCTCCATTATGAATTGTTATTGAGTTTGAAACAACCACCACATCTTTCTTTCCCCATTTTGCAAAACAACCTACATCTTCATGAACCTTCATTGCATCAATTATTGGGAATGGCAAATATGCTGCTACATTTAAACGTTTACCAATAGCCACTAAAATATATCCATCTTCAAGTGTCTCTCCATGGCATGTCTCATTTGGATGTATTGCATGCAGTCTCCCAAGTTCAACAATCTCATTATCAACTAGCAAATTCACAGTTTCTCCAAAATAAAATTATTTATTCATGATGCCTCTACAAGTGAGAAAATGGAGATTTTATCATTTGTATGTTGTCACCTATCAGAAAGAAGAAAATAGTAATGAGATTTATAAATACAATGAAGTATCAAATTTCATTGAGATGAAAAAAGCACTGAAACATTAGATAGAATGAGTGCAACTTCCATAATAGAAATTATTAATGGAAACATTATACAGAAATTGTATAGATTTGACCATATGGCCAAAAAAAAACTTTCTCATGAACTATGCCACCCTAAAGTAAATAAGAAAAGTTTCTTCTATTATTTTTAGTTGATCTTGATTTTACTTTATTTTATTAGCTACTCTCACTACAAGGAATTGGGCAATTAGCGACGCCGATTAGCGACGGCGGATATCGGCATCGCTATAGGCGTCGCTATTGGCGTCGCAACTGGCGTCGCTATTTGCGACGCAAATAGTGACGCGCCAGTGGCAAATAGCGACGCCAATAGCGACGCTGCAGGGAAAAAAAGTGCGGCCGAAACCAGAGCGCTGTTTTCATTTTCTTTTCTTCGCCTTTTGAGAGCGAGAGCGAGGGAGAGAGCGAGGAAGAGAGCCAAGGCTTTGTGAGAGAAGAAGAGGAAGAGACTTGCTGCCGCCGCCGCCACCGCCATCGCCACCGCCGTTGTTCGCGAAGGAGAGGAGGAGCTCTCGTTGCAAAGAGAAGCCACCCACGCTCGCCATATCTCATTGGTGAGTCTCCCTCTCTCTTTCTTTTACTTGTTGAAAGTTTAAATCGTTCTCTTTTATTTGTTTAGGAGAGGAAATGAAAGAGAAGGAGAGGGAGAGGGAGAGGGAGGGAGAGAAAGAGAGGGAGAGGGAGAGAAAGAGAGGGAGAGTGCATTCTCTCTCTCTCTCTCCCTTTTGCTTGTTTAATGTTTAAATTACTTTCTTTTTTGCTTGTTTAGGAGAGGAAACGAGAGAGTAAGAGAGAAAGAGAGGGAGAGGGAGAGGGAGAGGGAAAGAAAGAGAAAGAGAAAGAAAGAGAAAGAGAAATAGAGGGAGAGGGAGAGGGAGGGGGAGGAAATAG
The DNA here is from genome assembly GCF_053477565.2 of Lygodium microphyllum. Taxonomy (NCBI): domain Eukaryota; kingdom Viridiplantae; phylum Streptophyta; class Polypodiopsida; order Schizaeales; family Lygodiaceae; genus Lygodium; species Lygodium microphyllum. The sequence goes on from NC_141156.1 coordinate 5,604,998, forward strand.
GAGAGGGAGAGAAAGAGAAAGAGAGGGAGAAGGAGGGAGAGTGCATTCTCTCTCTCCCTCCCTCTCCCTTTTGCTTGTTTAATGTTTGAATCACTTTATTTTTTGCTTGTTTAGGAGAGGAAATGAGAGAGAAAGAGAGTGAGAGGGAGAGGAAGGGGAAGGAAATGAGAGAGGGATAGAAAGAGAAAGAGAGGGAGAGTGCATTGTATCTCTCCCTCTCCCTTTTGCTTGGAGGATGTTTAAATCACTTTATTTTTTGCTTGTTTAGGAAATGAGAGAGAAAGAGAGATAGAGAGGGAGAGGGAGAAAAAGAGAAAGAGAGGGAGAGGGAGAGGGAGAGGGAGAGGGAGAGGGAGGGGGAGAGGAAGGAAATGAGAGAGGGAGAGAAAGAGGGAGGGGGAGGGAGAGGGAGGGAGGGAGAGGGAGAGGGAGAAAGAGGGAGGGAGAGGGAGAGGGAGGGGGAGGGAGGAAATGAGAGAGGGAGAGAAAGAGAACGAGAGGGAGAGGGAGAGGGTGAGAGGAAGAGAGGAAGAGAGGGAGAGGGAGAGAAAGAGAGGGAGAGGGAGGGGAAGGAAATTTAAGATAATATACGTATTGATAATGGTATGCAATGTGCTTTGCATACGGCCACGTACTTCATCAAAATGAACCCAAAATTATTGTTATAGAAGAAGAAACCCTTAAATTGAGTATGGGATAATTTCTCTCAGGTCTTATGACTATGAGTACAATTGATTGAAATAAATTTTATTACTATAGTTATAAAATTTCATAGATGGCGCGCATTAATTTTAAAATGGATTACTTATACTCAAAGCTGAGATATAACAAAAAATTATCTACCGAGACAAACAAATCGTTGAGCATGATACAAGGTCGAGATATAACATCGGAAAATCTCTCGACTACTATATACAATGCAAGGTTTATGGTCAACTTGCAACTTGACGTACATCTCCATAAAGCTATCCATTTAAGCCTCGTTTGTTGTAATGTAGATAAGATGGCAAACGAAGATCTTATTGTTCAAGACCGCGAGTCGTATCTTAATCAGCGTGTCCCATGTCCTTGCTCTCAATGCAAGTTGGCAATTAGACGAAAACGCCGATTGTCTATAGAACACGTACGACGATTTGGCAAGTTTCAATCTGAGATCATTGATCAGGCGATTGCAGATTTTCAGCAAATGGTAATTTGAAGCTAGCATTTTTCATGCATTGTACTCTCAAGCTAATTGAAAACCATACACAATAAGATTGGGTCTTGTTGGCAAATTTTGTATCTAGGGGGGTGATGTCTCGACCCAAGGGGGAGTGCACCCTTTGCGGCCAATTAGAAGAGTTTGTGGACGTGCGATGGATGGATTGCAGGAGCCAATCGACCACTCGCAAGGCCCATCTATACCGTCAATGCCAGAGGAGACAGACAACCTTCCCGACTTGCCTACAATCTTGGAGCCTGAGATGGAGGCAATGATCGATGCATTGATTCCCATGGATGTTGAGACATCTAACCCGCTTAGAGAGGAAGCATCCATACCATTATATGATGGGTGCCGAGTATCTCGGTTGAAGACATTGCTTGCACTCTTAAGTGTGCAAGCAAAATACGGTTGGAGCGATACGAGTGTGACCGAGTTATTCATGTACCTTGCACACAGACTTCATTGTTTTTTTAAAAAAACAGTATTATTGCGAACATGGATGGATTTTTCAAGGTGTTTTATGATTTTTTCAGGTTATTAAAATATCATATATTGCCACTTACAAACACCATGCCTGAGTCTCGTGATGATGCACAACATGTTTTACGGAAGCTTGGCATGGACTACAATAATATCCATGCATGTATCAACGACTGCATATTGTTTCGAGATGAATACGAGACTATGGAGACATGTCCAAAGTGTGGTGCTCACAGGTATCGATAGGACTTGCAAGGGCAGACCATCCCTCAAAAAGTCCTCAGACACTTTCCGCTCATCCCCCGCATAAACCACATGTTTCGCACGTCTGCCATGGCAAGCTTGACAACGTGGCATGTGCAGAATAGGTCCACGGATGGAGTGCAATGAATATCAGTAGATTCCCGCGCATGGAGCCACATTGACTCTACCTTCCCAGGCTTTGCGCGAGAGCCAAGGAATCTTCGGCTCGGTCTCACCATGGATGGTGTGAACCCATTCGGTCTGCGCTCGACTTCTTACAGTGTGTGGCCTATAGTGCTTGTCAACTACAACATTCCTCCATGGCTTTCTACGAAGAAAGGACATCTCATCCTTAGCTTGCTCGTCCCGGGCCACTACAAAGTAAAAAATATGGACGTGTATCTTCGTCCATTAGTCGATGAGCTTAAGATTTTGTGGGAGGAGGGGGTCACAGTGCAAGATATGAGCAGGCACGATGGTCGGCGTTCAGCCAACATTCGAGCCATTCTCATGTGGACGATGCATAACTTTCCGGGATTGGGAGAGTGCTCAGGTGAGCAAACCTTTGTTCTTGCCGGTAATATCTATATTTTATTTCATTCAATCAAGTATTCACTAGGTCGTGGATCGCCTTGCAGGTCTTGTTACCTCAGGTTATCATGCATGTCCATTGTGTGGGCCACAGTTAGACTCCCAAAGGTCACGAACCATGAAGAAGATGGTATATCAAGGACATGCCGGTTTCTTGCCAGAGGATCATGAACTCAGGGAAGGTTTTCTTGGACGACCTCTAGCACGTATGAACGCTACAAGCTGGTACGAGCTGAAAATGGTAAACTCGGAATCACATCCAAATGGAATGCGACGGTTCTCAGTTTTCTACGAGTTGCCATATTGGACCCACTTACAGGTCAACCACTTGTTGGATCCCATGCATATTTTCAAAAATGTGGGCAGCTTGCTATGGGACCACATCATAGGAAAGAGAGACACTATAGGGTCACGAATGGATTTAAAGGAGGTAGGTAAGATGGAGGCGCTTTGGCCGCAGTCGAGTGCTGAAGGGGGAGTGCAGCTTCCTCGCGCTCCCTGGGTTTTGTCTACCAAAGAAGAGCGCATTGTGAAGCAAGTAATCAAGTCTATCTGCACTCCGATGGGTATGATGCGTTCTCTCAGGTCCGCATTTTCTAAAGATGACCAAATGTCTGGGCTAAAATCCAATGATTGGCATAAGATATGTCAGGTTTGTGAACAGAATGGATTTTAATTAGTGTGGACATTTTGAAATTTGAAAAGTGACCATTATTCTTAATGCTTTCTCATTTGTGGCAGTTTGTCCTACTGATCGCGATCGTGGGATGCCTAACTCTAGAAATTCGCGGGGCCATTTACAAGTTGTCGACTTTGGTGCAATGGATCTCACAGAAAGAGATTAAGACGTCCTCTATTGAATCCGCAAGGTGGGGAGCAGTTGAGACGGTCTGTCTCTTTGAGAAATACCTGCCCACTAGCATGCTCACGATACAAGTTCACCTTCTTGTGCATCTTGTGGACGAAGTGGAGATTGCTGGACCTGTCCATATGCGATGGATGTTCTTCTTGGAGCGCTTCATGAAAACCCTGAAAGGCTTTGTGCGACAACGAGCTCGTCTGGAAGGTAGCATGGCGGAAGGTTGGTTGGTGTCAGAGGTGTTAGTGCATATCTCACAATGGCTACCAACGGTGGAACCAGACAATGAAATGCTATGGACGCTGAAGGACGATGACAGGCTGACTGGAGATGTGGTGGTTGGAAATGGGGTAGAAAAAAGAATGGATGCCTCAATGGAAGAGAAGGTGAATCGCTTTTATATGTTGCACCATGCCTCCATGGAGACGTGGCTCGCCAAGTACCAGATTGCAAGGCAAGATCGAGAGGAAGCGCAAGCTGAATTTCGACGCAGTACGCGTCACCGGCCGATTCGATATCCCGAAGGCATGGAGGAGATGCCACGGTTTATGTCAACACGATGGTTGCATGGAGCCTTGACCGCAGCATCCAGCGAAGGGACAGAGGTCTCAATGGAGGAGTGGGAGTCCTCGAGGGGATGTAGTCCAAAGGTAATGAGGGGTTTAGAATGTGTCGTATCTAAATTTGCTTGCTACATCTAATTTGAGTGTTTCAATGTGCAGTAAAAAATATATAGTGCAGCGTGGTCGTGCAGACGGCATTTTCGGGTGGAGCGTATTGACCAAATGCGCTCCACAATGGACTGTGGTGTCATGGCAAGGTTTGAGCAAGAGAGCCGGCGACGAGCAACCGATCCGAACATGGTTGTGGATGAGATGGAGTATTTTGGGAACTTGCAAAGTATTATTACGGTGGATTACTGTGGCTTCTCCATGATAATATTCGATGTGCAGTGGTTCAAAGTAATACTTGGAGGAGCTGGCGCAACAGTTCGACGAGGTTCATCTGGATTTCTCGAAATAGATTCTGAAAAAAAAAGGAAGGATTTGCGCGACACCTTTGTGTTGCCGGCCCATTGTGAACAGGTACAACTAGTCATTTGCTTGCTAATTGTAATACGACATGGTTTATGTCACAATGGTTTGAAGCCGCTTTGTAAGTGTTTGTGAATAGGTAATCTTCTATCCAAATCCCCGACAACCTCGATGGTGGTATTGATCCGAGAAAATCACAAAAAATATTTTTCTAACATTTTGTTGATTTTTTGTACATTTGGAGCTTTGAAATAAAGAAGAGGGTGGGAACAACCTCTTGGAAAATCCAAGAAATCACTGGATGAAAATATTTCATGGACCGGTTTACCAAGGGGGGGTGAAGAGTAAAGATCAATGGAGGAAGGTGAAGGGAAAATGTATAATGTGAAAAGGAAAGATATGAAATGGATTTGGATCCATCCAAAGGGCATGTGAGGCTCATAATGTCATGACTTTGGAGCCTTATGACAATTCAACCAAATGGGACCCTTCTTGGAAGCATTAGTGGAAGAAAAATCAGGCACATGATTTTGTAAGATTTTTTAAAAATACTTCCACTCCGATCCAAAAAAACTTTTCAACATGAAAGTTGTAGCGCGTGAGCTGAAGTTTCGGCTGGTATTTTTTTATAATTTTTTGGAGCTACGAGTCGGGAGATATGGCCAAAATGGTGGATGCCAACTTTTTCCAACTGCAGTGGAGACCACCTCCCAATTTAATACACATCCATACTTCCTTCCCCACACTTAACACTTCCATAAAACATCATTCATTAGACCCCCAACCCTTTCCCCTCTCTTATCCTCTCTCTCAAGCTAATAAACCATTAGAATTCCCCTCCTAAATCACCCTCAAATCATCCTTAGTTGTAGTAGTAATGTATGAACTCTCATTACTCTCTCTCTATTATTGCTAGATATGATCTTATTTTATGAAGATTCTCTATATTTTTTTAGGAGAGCTCTTGGACTCAAGCTATGGGGGGGAGAATGGAGACAACTCACCTATGATGGAGCTTGATTAAGTACAAATTGGTCAACAAAACATCTAGATGGAGCTTCCATATTGGTGGAACCGCCTTAATGTAGCTTTGGTGGTGTTAATTCCTATTACATCTTAACCTCCTCCCTAAACACCCTCAAGGCCTATATAAAGAGGCCTTCTCCTTTGTAATTTGTAAGAAGAGAGAGAGCAAAGAGGCCTCCTTCAGCTCTATTGAGCCTTCCCCATTCTCCCTCATGAGCTTATGGAATTCCTTCTCTTACTATAGCTTATGTATGCTCTACAATGTAATAAGCCCATGATATTGGTGTCCATATTGTGTATATTGGTTATGTCTCGAGGGTTCTCCATCTCTTAAGTTTATTGATTCATCTATTTTTTCATAGTTCTCTCACTCTCACTCACTCTCTCTCTCTCTCTTCCTCTCTTAGTTTTCATCTCTTCTCCCTTACAATCTCCTCTCCCTCTTGCATAGCGTCCTAGTCCGCTCTTCCATGACTAGGTGGTGCCCTTATCTCATTCACTTTGTGGCAGAAGGGAGTTTGGCATAGTATAGAGGCTGCCATACCGAATTTCCTTCGCCATAAATTGGTGCCCCCACTGAGGACATTCTCATCCATGCGGGACGATACAACACATGGTGGTGCATCCTCTACAACAAGTACTCGAAGTGGCTCTTCTCCAACGCCTTCACCAACTCTTTTTGAAGCTGATCGAAGTCCACGACTCCCACAATGGTCTCCCAAGGAAGCCCAAGAAAGGAAGTATGCCTATCGGATGACGGCACGTATGCGGGTAAAAGGTGTTCACCTTAGAAATTCCATTCTCTCACAATGGAAAAAATCATGTTGCCATCAATTACTAGGTTCTCATAATTGTGGTGAGTGTTTTGCAAACAAAGTAAAGGCTCTTCCGGAAGGTCCTCGTCTTCAAATCATCAAATCCCTCTCTCTCTCTGGCCTAATCCACATCAAAGGAGGACAACTATGCATGAACGGTGTGGAGTTTTGTAGAAGTGCAAAGTATGGAGACTACCTTCAACTGTTGTTAGCTCGAAGGCTGGGTGTGGTTGAAAAGGTGGCCATCACACCTTATGAAATATATGTCGCCGAGGATGGACACACTAAGGCAAGAACAATCACTGGTGAGCAAATTCTCCGTATAGCAAAGTTGGTGGGATCCAAAAAGAAACATTCTGGGAAAAATCCTTCATAATTCAAAAAAGTGCATTCCCTCTACTCCCTTAAGTAGTTTCTACTCATGAATAATAATAATGGCCCGAATTTCTACACCTTCCACTCTGTACAAAACATCCAAGTTAATGTATGCATCAGTAGGAAGATTTTCTTCCAACAGCGTCTTGTCATGTACTTTGGGGCTGAAAGATTAAGGGAAATTCTTGTATCACCAGAACCTATAATCTTCCCAATGCTAGACTACAATGCATCCTTCAATGTACATGTCTTTATCCTATTATAATAGTTTCTCATGAATCACAATGAGTTGTATGGACCTATCCGTCCACTTGCTATGCAAACTGTGCATATTGTAGCCAGCACAAAGCTTAGATTCCAAGGCATTATTAGAAGCATATTGGGGCCTAGACGTCTTGCTGAAATCAATGCATCTGTAAACCCATTCATCCTTCCCCTCATAAAATACAACTTAAGTCTAGACGTGTTCATCTTTGTACTCTACTAAGGCAACATGGCATTTCCAAGCTTCTTTGGGCGCAATGGAGAAAATGCATTGGATTTTTTGGACAACCTTGAGATGGCCTTCCTTGTCTCTGGGAGGGATGACGAAGCATTAAAGTTGAGGGCTTTTCCTTTGGTGCTCAAGGAAGAAGCTAGAATGTGGTTCCAAACTCTAAATCCGGCCCAAAGAGCTGAATGGGAAGGATTGAAGGCAGCTTTCTTGCAAAGATTTCAACAAACTAACTCAGCTGAAGAGTTATGGCAACGGCTTTTGGCCCTCCATCAAAGTGATCCTTATGGTTATGCAACTTATGAGGAAGGGTTTTTGAAGCTTTGGGGGCAGTGGTCAGACTCACTGAACCCTGGAGAGAGAGCTCCAAACTGCCTTCAAAAGGATCGATTTATTTCAGGTTTGTATCCCTTGCTCAGGGAGAAGGTAAAGGTGAAATTTCCAAACACTTTTGAAGATGCTTTGAGAATCACTAGGGAAAAGAATCGAAAGATTCTATACCAAGCCCAAGCTAGCCAAACAGGTTTGGGAAACAACATCACAACTATGGAGGCCTCTCAAGTTTCCCCAAATGTATCTAATGCACCAGGCCTTGTTAGAGGTCAAGAAGACATGATCCAACAAATAAACAATCTTACTAATCAACTAGAGGGTTTGAGAGTGAATCTTGTGCAAGGTGCAAGAAGACCTATCGAGGGGAATGGTGGGAATCGACCACAAATGCGGCGACAAGCAAGGGAGATGTTGTGTTACAACTGTGGAGAAAATGGACATGGCATGTACAATTGTCCTCACCCTAGAAGATATGATCACCCTGCCAGAGGTCCTCGACAACAAGTAAGCCCTCCTCGTGCTAGGACTCAAGAGCAAGAACAGTCACGACCTGCAATTTTACAACCACCTTATGTTCAAGCTGAAACCCCTGTTGTTCAACCAAATGTTAATGTCATAAAAATAGAGGAGGTGGTCAGGGATAGAAGGCTCCAAGAAGAAATAGCAAGAGGTAAGATGAAGGTAGATGTAGTAGAGACCATGCCTATCAAGCGGGTACGTGTCCAGACTGAGGCAAGCAAGGAAGCAACCAATGAGGCAAGTACATCACGGGCACCTGGAGATGAAGGGAAGAAGAGAAAGACTCGAACTAGGTCTAAAATTGATATCTCTGACTTCCCTTTGGGTTCTAGGACACAACCTTATGATCTGGTAGCAGATGTGAGCTCTCAAGGGCCAAAAATTACTTGGCCACAACTACTTCATGCCTCTCCAAAGCTACGACGACAATGGTCAAAAATGGTAAGCACAAGGGCAAGGCAAGGTAAAATGGTTAGTGCAATCAAGGCATATGGACTCAAAGATATAGTGCCTATAGTGGAGGCTCAAATTAAAGGTCAACGGATTCGAAAAACATACATTGATAGTGGAGCAGAGGTTTGTGTCATGACAGAAAAACTTATGCATCAATTAGGTTTAGAAGTAATGGAATCCTCAACCTTCAGGGCAAAGATGGCCAACAATGATGCGGTCACATGTGTGGGTGTAGTGAAAGCTTTGAGAGTTTCTGTTTTTGGAATCACTGCAGCAGTGGATGTTTACGTGATGCCAGTAAAGGGGGAAGGATATCCCCTCATCCTAGGGAGACCTTGGCTTATGGGCATCGGAGCTAGGCAAGATTGGGCAACAGGAGATCTGGAGTTGAGGCCACGTAAGGTGGGTGGCCACGATCAAAAGGTGGTTTACAACTTGAAGAGTGGGCATCAAGAGAACCTTGAACTAGAAACGTCTGCCGATGAGTGGAGCTCAAGTGGATGTTCCTCATCAGTAGAAGAGGAAGAAAGTTCAAGCGGAGAGAGTGATAGCACTCTCGAAGTTATGGGCGTCACCTTAAAAGAACCTACCTTATCAGAAGACAACCCAAGAATCCAAGGAGAAGATGTGTGGGATGCTAGCCTAGAGAAGATGATATCCAAGGATATAAAGGATGAAGAAAGGGAGGGTTATGTGAATGTTCTCAAGAAGCATGCATCATTGTTTATTTCTGATTATACTCACATTACAGGTGTCACTGCAGTGAAGCATCACATCCAACTCAAAGAAGGAAGCAAACCTATAGTACAAAGATTGAGAAGACTGGGAGTTGTGCAACAGGATGCACTGTTGATGGAGGTGAAGAGACTCTTGAATGCAGGATTCATATACCCAGTGGAAGATTCAGAATGGGTCTCCCCAGTAGTAGTGAGGCCAAAGAAAAATGGTAAGTGGCGAGTATGCATAGATTACAAGCCACTAAATGCTGCAACAAAGAGGGACCACTTCCCTCTCCCATTTCAGGATGAAATCTTGAATGAAGTAGCGGGACATGAGCGGTATACGGTGTGTGATGGCTACTCTGGCTACTTCCAGATTCGCATTGCAGAGGAGGATCAAAAGAAGACCACTTTCATCACACCATGGGGTTGTTTTGCCTTTCGGGTCATGCCCTTTGGTCTCACAAATGCCCCAGCAACCTTTCAACGATTCATGAATATGGTTTTCCAACCTTACTTTGGTAAGTCCATAAGGGTTTTCATAGATGACTTTTGTATTTACAGCTCAAGGAACATACATCTACGCAAGGTTGATGAAGGATTTACTCGCTTAGCTAGGTTGGGTGGACAACTAAATAAGGATAAATGTCACATTGGGGAAAGCAAGGTTACACTACTAGGGCATGTAGTGTCAATTGAAGGAATTGAGGTAGATCCAAATAAGGTAGAAACATTGCTAGCTCTACCTTCCCCAACCTCCATCAAACAATTGGTCTCCTTCTTACAAAAGCTAAGATATTTGGGTAGATTTATACACTTACTCTCTCAGGCCATATACCCCCTGCAGCAACTGACACGCCAAGAAACACTTGTATGGAGTGAACAAAGTGAAGGACATTTTAAGGAGATAAAGAAAATGTTGGGGTCACTTCCTATAATCCTCCAGCCTTGTTGGGAAGAAACATTCTTTGTAAACCCTAGTGTGGGAGAAGAGGCCATTGGTGCTGCTCTCCTACAAAAAGATCCAAAAACATCCTTCATGAGGCCTGTGTATTTTGCCAGCCGCCTCATGAAAGCCTCAGAGAAGGCTTACACCTCCATGGAACAACTAGTGTTGGCCCTCATGTTTGCAGTAACCAAATTTCGGCCATATTTACTTCCAAAGAGGTTTGTGATCATCACTGTGGAGGATATGTTTCCCTATGCACTACAACATATGGAAATCTCTGACAAAATAGCAAAGTGGGTGGTCCGACTTCAAGAGTTTGACTATACAGTGCAGGTTGAAAAAACAACTCGGGCATGCTTGGCTGATATTTTGACAAATAGGTGCTATGAGAAAAATCTCGTGGTGAAAAGAAAGAACCTTCCACCACCCCCATCCATAAAAACTCTTGTAGATGCTTATAGCCTCTACTTTGATGGTGCATACAAGAGAACTAAGGATAAGGCAGCCGCAGGCATCGTTGTTTTCTCTCCTTTAGGAGAGAAAATCTATTGTGAAGGAATCATCTTGGAAGGTGTCCACTCTAACAATGAGGCAGAATATCAAGCTTTAATTCATGGTCTTTGTTGGTGTCTTAGTAATTCAATCGAGAGATTGAATGCTTTTGGAGACTCCATGCTATTGGTAAGGCAGATGCAAGGTACATGGGCATGCAAAAATACAAACCTCTCTAGTAAAATGAGAGAGGCCAAATCTCTTATGAGAAGATTTAGGGAGGCACAAGTACATCATGTGCCAAGAGACCAGAACAAAGATGCCGACCATCTAGCATCATCAAAGCTGAATGAGTCAATGGTGGGAGCAGTGGCTATCAAACCCCCACTTCGACAAGGCAAGGAAGACTTAGAAGATATTCTACATCTCTTAGAACAAGGAGAAGCTCCCAAACACCTGACTAAGGGAGAAAGACAGTGGCTGGCTCGGAAGGCTACAAGATATCGCATAATAAATGACAGTTTGTATTGTCTTGGTAAGGATGGTGTGCTTAGGAAAGTGCCGTCAAAATGGGATATTGAAGAAATCTTAAAAGCTTGCCATGATGATGTGTGTGGAGGCCACTTTGCACACGACATCACAAGTAGAAAGGTTCTACAAGCCGGCTTTACTTGGCCCAGTCTACACCGAGATGTCAAATATTGGTGTCAAACATGTGAAGAATGTCAGAAATCAGGACCACGACGGCTCATAGCAGAACCCCAAACCCCAATCAAGGTCTATGGACCCTTTGAGAAGTGGGGAATTGATGCCATAGGGCCTCTACCACGCACTCCATCGGGAAAAGAGTATATTATCATGGGGGTAGATTACATGACTAGATGGGCCGAGGCTATGCCAACTAGAAGAATCACTGCTAAGGAAGTGAGTAAATTCATCTTTGACCACATTTGTTGTAGGTTTGGTACCCCTCTTGAAATACTATCAGATAGAGGACCAGGGTTTAGAGCTAATGTGGTGGGTGAACTCATGCAAAAGCTAAATATTCAACGACGACACTCTACCCCTTACTACCCTCAATGCAATGGATTGGTTGAAAAGGTAAATGGAATGATTTGTAAAATCATCAGCAAACAGGTACATTCAAGGCCCCGGGATTGGGACAAGCACCTTAGTGGAGCTCTATGGGCTTACAGAACCTCCTTCAAAACCATGTTAGGGTTCACACCTTTTCATCTAGTTTATGGACAAGAGGCTCTTTTGCCTATTGAGGTAAAATTAGCTAGCCTTCGAGTATTAGGTGGCACAGTAGGCTCTCAAAAGGAGAAGTTACATCAAAGATTACTGGACCTAGAGAGGCTACAATTGGATCGTGAAGAAGCCATCAACCACTACTCCCAGGAAGCTGAGAAGCGTAGAGAAAATTTCAACAAGAAGCTAACAGATAAAAACATCAAGGAGGGATCTTTAGTGCTTCGATATGACAATCGCTTTGATAAAAGAAAGGATGGCAAGTTTCTCTACCGGTGGGAGGGACCGTTTTGGGTCACAAAAAAATTCAACAATGGCTCCTACAAACTTCAAGACATTGAGGGAAAAGTTCACAAGACCAGTGTAAATGGATGGCGCTTAAAACCCTATCACATCAGGGTGGGGTTCGCTCAAGATACCAAAGAGTGTCTAGAGGCATAAATACCTCTAGCCAGGTTGGGGGGGGCTATATGATCCGAGAAAATCACAAAAAATATTTTTCTAACATTTTGTTGATTTTTTGTACATTTGGAGCTTTGAAATAAAGAAGAGGGTGGGAACAACCTCTTGGAAAATCCAAGAAATCACTGGATGAAAATATTTCATGGACCGGTTTACCAAGGGGGGGTGAAGAGTAAAGATCAATGGAGGAAGGTGAAGGGAAAATGTATAATGTGAAAAGGAAAGATATGAAATGGATTTGGATCCATCCAAAGGGCATGTGAGGCTCATAATGTCATGACTTTGGAGCCTTATGACAATTCAACCAAATGGGACCCTTCTTGGAAGCATTAGTGGAAGAAAAATCAGGCACATGATTTTGTAAGATTTTTTAAAAATACTTCCACTCCGATCCAAAAAAACTTTTCAACATGAAAGTTGTAGCGCGTGAGCTGAAGTTTCGGCTGGTATTTTTTTATAATTTTTTGGAGCTACGAGTCGGGAGATATGGCCAAAATGGTGGATGCCAACTTTTTCCAACTGCAGTGGAGACCACCTCCCAATTTAATACACATCCATACTTCCTTCCCCACACTTAACACTTCCATAAAACATCATTCATTAGACCCCCAACCCTTTCCCCTCTCTTATCCTCTCTCTCAAGCTAATAAACCATTAGAATTCCCCTCCTAAATCACCCTCAAATCATCCTTAGTTGTAGTAGTAATGTATGAACTCTCATTACTCTCTCTCTATTATTGCTAGATATGATCTTATTTTATGAAGATTCTCTATATTTTTTTAGGAGAGCTCTTGGACTCAAGCTATGGGGGGGAGAATGGAGACAACTCACCTATGATGGAGCTTGATTAAGTACAAATTGGTCAACAAAACATCTAGATGGAGCTTCCATATTGGTGGAACCGCCTTAATGTAGCTTTGGTGGTGTTAATTCCTATTACATCTTAACCTCCTCCCTAAACACCCTCAAGGCCTATATAAAGAGGCCTTCTCCTTTGTAATTTGTAAGAAGAGAGAGAGCAAAGAGGCCTCCTTCAGCTCTATTGAGCCTTCCCCATTCTCCCTCATGAGCTTATGGAATTCCTTCTCTTACTATAGCTTATGTATGCTCTACAATGTAATAAGCCCATGATATTGGTGTCCATATTGTGTATATTGGTTATGTCTCGAGGGTTCTCCATCTCTTAAGTTTATTGATTCATCTATTTTTTCATAGTTCTCTCACTCTCACTCACTCTCTCTCTCTCTCTTCCTCTCTTAGTTTTCATCTCTTCTCCCTTACAATCTCCTCTCCCTCTTGCATAGCGTCCTAGTCCGCTCTTCCATGACTAGGTGGTGCCCTTATCTCATTCACTTTGTGGCAGAAGGGAGTTTGGCATAGTATAGAGGCTGCCATACCGAATTTCCTTCGCCAGTATGTTATACCTTCAACTCCTCGAGGTGCGAGAGTATACGATCAAAGCGATGTTCCAGGCATAGATGAAGAAAATATGCAAATAGAGGAATAGAAATTACAAGGGGTGGAGGCCACCGCAAGCTTGGAGCCCGCATCGGCTAACAATGATGGAAATACAGAAGTCGTAGAATTTTTTGAGAACGAGGCAGACTCGTTCTTTTGTGGTGACATGTCTATCGACCTTCGAGTGTATGCAAAGCTGTGTCAGGAGATTAACATGGGACCATAGAATATTTCATTCTTGGAGAATTATATTACTCAATTCGTTGTTTAGATCTTCCATAAAGGTAGATAAGATATGCATTTTAAGAGGGTTTTTTCACAAATGATTTATATTAATGTGCTTTGTATAGTTTAAATTGATTATTCTAACATCATTTTTTATTTGTGTAGGTATCGACATTTTTAGGATGAGTCGAGGGATGAGCGATGAGGAGTTTCAGGAGATGATGGCACGCATGTCTCCAGATCAGCTCGCGAGATTCAGAGAGATGGCAGATCAGGAGCTGTCTCATTCTTCGTCAGGGCGCTCTGCTAGATCAGCTTCAGTGCAATCAAATGCTTCAGCTTCGAGCAGACGATCTCGACGCTCACGACTTGGGCCAGAGGGAGGGACTGCGACTGTAGGAGGATCAGGGGGGTGCTGTTGTGGAGACACGGACGCGGTGTCTCCGTCTCGTCGTTCAGCTGGAGCTCGGTCACCTCCAAGATTTGTCACACCTGTGGGGACGTCCACTCCAGTTACTCCGGCTTTTGTACAGCCGTCGGCAGATGGCACACCTTTTGGTGGGACTCCTTTTGGTGGCATCCCCTTTGGTGGCACCCCTTTGAGTGGCACTCCGGGAGAGGGTGCCCCCGTCGGTACATCGGATGTACAAGGGTCTCCTGGATATGCCCAGGAGCGTGGACGGAGATAGGAGAGGGCCCATACAAGGCACACTCCTAGGGATTATGGATACCTAGTGGATGGCAGGTCAGGAGCCATCATCATGAATGATGAGGGGAGGAGGGTGATGGCTCGCATGAGGGAGTTGTGCCAACAAGTTTTTCGGCACAACGTCCTGGATCATTGGAGGAACATACCGGAGGGGAGCAAGGAGTACATAGTAGCATCCTTGCACGAGGAGTTCCCGGTGCCAACCGCAGTGGATAGATTCTCTACGAGCTGGATGATGGATTGCATGCGTGCATACATGTCACATAGACGATCCGACGTACGCAAGGCAATCAAGAGTGGGGCTCTAAAGCCCGAGTGGTTAGATGCAGACGACTGGCGCCGACTGAGGGAGGAGGCTACAAATTCGCCAGGACGTTGGAGTCAGCAGAGCTGGAGGCGGCGAGGGCACGAATCGAGGCCGGATCAGTACATCGTCTTGGGAGTGGCGGCCACAGGACATATTTGGAGGACTTTGTAAGTTTCTCTTTTGTTTTGCTTATTTGTTTTTTTGAGATATTCTTTGTACTGACAATCATGTTTCTAACAGTTAGCATTTTGTTTTCTTTGCAGCACTCCATTACAAATCGCGATCCGCAAGGCCTTGAGACTCGATATGCAGAGAGGCACCGTCTCAGATCATTGATCGACCGATTGTATAGACACGGCGGCCCAGTAAGTCACTCATCTTTCTTGTCCGTAGTTACCATGAGATATTTGAATGCATTATTGTATGGTGGATTGATATGTTGTTTCTTTTTCTGCAGAATCCGTTTGATGCTCCTTTGCAGCGGGAAGAGCTTTCGGGGGATGAGGATTTGTAGCTCGCCCTTGGATCCTTAGAGCTCACATACCTTTAGTTTTTAGTCGCCTGATCTATGTAGACATTTTCTATGTATTAGTGATATTGTTTTATGATTGTACCAATTGCATTTTATGCGATATCATGTATTTATTTCATCTATCAGTTTTATGATTTCAGTATACATTCTTTTTGTTTGCAAATGCTTTGTATGCAGCAGTGCAGAAACTATTTTGTATGGCTCTCATACAGCACACAGTGCTATACTGCCACAAAAAATTGTTTTTCTCTGTTACCGTCGCTATTTGCGTCTCAAATTTCTGCACGTGTCGCTATTGTCGTCGCTATAAGCGTCGCAAATTTACTGTAACCGTCGCTATATGCGTCGCATTTGCGACGTATATAGCAACGCAGATAGCGACGATTCTATGGCGTCATCAATAACGATGCTTTTTGCGATGACGGGGGCAAATTTTGTTGTTTATATTTTCGTCGCTTTAAACGTCGCTATAAGGTCTATATCTTGTAGTGTCTTTGAGTTAGCAAAAACTTCCTTGTGTGTTCTCATTGAAAAAAGATATAGCAGATGTTCAAAACTTGTACTATATCTATTTAGCATGAGAAAAATGATTAAAATTATTTATATTTTGTATAGAAAAATATTTAGCCACTTGGTAAAAAATCGATTGTATGTATTCCATACCATAGCAAATATAAAAATTATTTGTAATCTCCCTATGAGAAAACATGCTCAAATGATTGAAACCTTTGTTGTATGTATTTCACATGACAAAAAGGATAAAAGTTCATTGTGGTCTCCATAGAAAATTATTTAGCCAAATGGTCAAAACTCAAGAAAAATACATACAATAAGGATAAAAGTTCATTGTGATCTTTATGGAAAAAGATTTAGCCAGATGGTCAAAACCTCCATTGCAACTATTTTACACAAAAAATAGGATTAAAATTCTTTGTGATATCCACAAGAAAAGATTTCGCCATATGGTAAAAATGTGTATTTAACCTAGATGATAGCAAGGATAATAATTGTTTGTGATGTCCATAGAACAAGATTTAGCCCAATGTCAAAGCCTTTATTGTATGTCAACCAGGATAAATAATCTTTGTGATCTCCATTAGAAAATATTTGATCAAATGATCAAAACCTTGATTTCATGTATTTCACATGACAACAAGGATAAAGATATTTTATGAGAAACTTTAACCTCATGCTTAAATGTTGAAACCATAATGACCTCTAAAGAATAGGAGATTTCATTCCCTATGACAAAAAACTATAAAGATTGAGAAAATTCTAGCATCAATTAAAAGCTATTTGAGAAGGAAATATAATTTTTATCATGGTTAAATATTCATAAATTTTATATTACCTACTTGTTGATAATAGTAAAATGTATCATATTACATTTTATTTTTAAGTTATACTATTTTAGTCTAAATCATGTTATATTAGTATATCGTAGTATGTGCATATTATAGAATATATTATCACAAAAATATTAAATTAATTTAGTAATAATCAACCAATATAATTTAAATATATTAAATTATATTTTGTAAGATTATGTATATTTAATGTATCTAATATGTAATGTGTAATATCATTGAGGATTTTTGGAGCCCCAAGAGAGGCACCAAGGAAATAGGGTTTCTACTGCAAGAAAATCTATCTTGTAATCATCAACAAGCTTTTTTATTAGGTTTTGTATGATCACAATGAAGAAAAGAACACCAGGCACAACAAATCTTCATGCAGCATCATGTAGTTCTCCCATAGATTTTATAAAATCAACCATATTCTTCATAATCTCCATCAGTATAACAAAGAACACAAATGAATACACCATCTTTGAATGGAAATCAATCACATATTATTCATCTTAAATGTCTTCATAGTTCTCTCTCTCAATCTCTCATATACAGTTACACTGTTTTAATAGAGCTGACTATCTTTGACTCTCTCTCTCTCTCCATCAATAATACATCATATCCTCACTAAAATAATCAATAATCACACATAATACTCCTCTCTTGGTCGTGAATGCACCTTCCAAAAGATATGTCTTATATGAAGAGTCACCAGAGACTTCATAGTATCCTGTGAGATCTGTCTTCTATCACTGTCTTCTGTAACCTTTTGTGAATCTTCAGCAGTTACTTCTTCACTTCAATTAGCTTTCATAGAGCTTCCATTCATCCTTTACTAAGACAAAAACACTCTCCAAAATATCCGCACATCCATCGTAACACTCAACAGAAACAACAGAACAGAACCACAGAGCAACAGAAGTACAGAACAATAGAGCTACAGAAGCTTACAATACTTCACAGAAGATCAACAGAACCCATAAAAATCATAAAAATCAAAACAAAACCAATTCAATCTTTCATAAACCTCTTGACACAACTTCAATCATCTCTCAAAACATTCATTCAACCATCTCTACTACCAAAACAAAAACAAAACTGAAGAAAACTGAAGAAAATCAGACCTTACAGAACCAAACATCCTCATCAAAAACCATAAAAAACCCTTCAAACTTATCCAAACCTTTCCAAACACTTCAAAATAAACAAACATTTATAATAAAAAACAACAAAAAATCAGCTCAAAAACCAACATATTTCACACTCAACATATCCCCAAACTTAGATAAGGAAGCGTCCTCGCGACCTCAGGAAAAAATGAATAAAAGCTCTAATCTCTTTGCTAAAAAAATCTTCAATCAGCACAATGTACCAACTACGATCACGACCCCAGTATCAGCTTCATAAAACCTATATAATATTTTTCAGCTTCCAAATCTTCAACTGCAACTTCATCCAGCTAATAAGCAACATCATCAATCTTCACAACTCCATCTTCATCAGCTCCTCATCCATAAAGAAAAACAACAATATCCAATATAAAAAATACCCATACACAAATATAATCTGAATGGCACAACTCCTCAAAAATGTTGAAGAGAAAGAAGAAATTTCCATGAAAAAGAAGAGAGTGGATACAATCAAGAAAACCCTCCTACTAAGTAGGATGAAGGTATTTCTTCTTAAACTGCAGACTAATTTTAAGACGGTTCAAGGCTTTGTTTTCATCCACAAAGTACTGAGGTACATTTTGAAGGAATTGTAGGCAACACATCCTTTCCAATAAAATGATGAATTTGGTAGGGAAGGCCTGTGCAAAATAATATAAGAGATCCATTTGAGCAACTGCTACATCCTTATTTGGATTAATTAGCATCTGGGGGATACCCTTGCGAGTATTCAAGTGTGACTGATGATGCATGAATGCAAGATACCAGCAAAAGTGAGCAGCAAGACAAACTATGGTATCTCCAGAAGTACCATGTACCCTAGCAAAGTGGAGATAAGAATTGAAACACGCTGCAGAAGTATCCCAGGACCCTAGAATAAGAGGCCAATTAAACACTGGACCTGTCCACTGAATCATGTAATGTCCACTATCTTCTACGAAGGACGTCACCATCATACCCTGGGGTATCCAGCACTGTTTGGGGAGGAAGGTTAATGTAATCTGTCGGAGAGGGTAATGGAATGAAAGGAGAGCATTATAATGGAGTATAGGACAGATCATAAAAAGAGGGTAATTGAAGGGATAAAGAATGTGGAAAAGATCGAGAATACATCAAAAATGTATGAAGGGATTCTGTTGGAAAAACTAAAGAAGCAGGAGGAACAGTAGAGGTGGAATGTCAGAAGGAGTAGGAGATAATGTAGGATCAGCAATGGAAGGACATGTAGTGAACACTGGAATGTGAGGAAATCCTGAAGGGGTAAATGATAAGAGAGGAATATTATCAGGACTAGATGAAAGAAGAGAAACATATAATGGGAAACGATAAGACATTAGGGAATATGATAAAAGATCAGTAGGATCTAAAGGATAAATAGAACATTGGAAATTTAAATCTTGAAAGAAAGATTCATCAAATAATGGGTTATCAGCAAATGAAGCTCAACAATTGAGATTGAAGAGGCGAGATATCTGATTTATGAAAGACACTTCTGAGGCGGCGAGGTTTCAAAGCAACGTCCTCCAAAGGTGGATGCCAAGCATATCCCTTGCACCAAGACGTCTGCTCATGATAAGGTCGTAAACTCTTTGCTAACAGAAGCTCAACTAAATGTACATACATCACTGCCTATAAGATGACATCTCCCACATAAACGTTTAAATCTTCCTCATTAGGGATCTGAAAATAGCCTGTAAGATACATGAAAGAGAGTAACTGGACCTCATGGGAAATCAAGTCATCCACAAATCTATCAAAAACAGCTCGTAAGAGATCTGCAGGCTAGATATTGGACCATCCATCCTCTGGAGGCTCTAATTCCACATTGCTCAAAGAGATATATAAGGCAAACCTCTATTGATGATATTTCACCCAAAAGGATGGAGAAGGTGACACCAATTCAGTATAATAGACAAAATCATTCTGCACACAATCCATCCGCTGCTGCTGAAGGCGATCAACATGAGTTGAGAACCCATCACAGAGCTTAGCCTTATGTTGCAACCGATTAAGATCCTCTTGGGATGACACAACAGAAGATACAGTAGCAAGAGGGGAAACAGAAAGAACATCCACCTTCTGATTAAGTGCTTCAATGAGTTTTTGTTGGGACTCTACAATTTTCTAAGATTGCTGGAACTGACCCTCACTGGTAGCAAGCTTACTAGCCAAAGTGACCATCTCTGCAAGGTCAGAATTCTTCTCAAGCATCAAAGATGCATTCTCCTCCTCTAGTTTAACAACCTTAGCTTCTAGATCCTAAATAGTGACCTTCTGCGAATCCATTAAGGCTATGGCAGTAGTCATCTGATTGTGGATATCATTGAGGGTAGCCCTTTTCGAAGACAGAGCCTCCAATGCCTTACCCAATTGACTAGTGAGGGAATCCACTTTGTCTTGCATGGAAGTGTAAACACTGGTGTACATTATCTGAAGACAGGAAGTAAGGGAAGTTTTCACAGTAGACTGGACATTGGAAACCATCTGTGGAAGCATGGGTCCAACTAAAATGGTTTGTAATGATGAAGGGATCTGTGAATCTAATTTTCTTTCCTTTTGAGCGGAAAATAGATTGGTACAGGAAAGGAATGAAGGAAGGGCACTGCCAGACACAGCATGAGTGGATGTTTGAACCAGTGGATCTTGGACAAAAGGATTGGAAGGTCCCTTTGTGCGAAGGCGTTTCTTTCTAGAAAAAATAACAGGTGACTCCTCATCTTCTGAATTAAGCTGCATGGGCCTAGGAGAAGAAACTGATACTATAGGCTGCAGTGGTAAAGGAGCTAGATCTGGCACTCGAACACCACCAGGAGGAGGTGCAAAAGTAAGGATCCTCTGTAGGAAGGCACCATAAGAAACAATACAATTTTGACCCTTCCTAATACACTGGAAATGTTGATCCATCTTAGATAACAGGAAACTTGCCCAGTTGAATTTAGCTCCCTCCAGAATCTTCACAGAAGCTGTGAATAATTCTTTTGACAGGTATTTGGATGCAACCTTTCCTGACATGAACCGGTCCTGTAGGAATTGGCATAACTACTTCCAGACTGGAGAAGAAATGTGGGCAACAGACACCCCTGAGCTATTAATGAGCTGGTTAAGGAGCAAGGGGGTGGAAGTTACCACTGGGCACAAATGAAGCAGATAGTCATTAGTATGACTATCCTTCTTCATTAATGAGCTGGTTAAGGAGCAAGGGGGTGGAAGTTACCACTGGGCACAAATGAAGCAGATAAGGGCAAACATAATGCTTCACTGATATTGGCTACTGATAAAGAGAATGTCTGGTTGTAAGCCAAGCCAGATTGGTTTTTGTAAGAAGCGAGGAAAGAATAACACAGCTTCTCATCCACAGGTGGTAAAGTGAGAGCCACAAATGGGCGAAGGCCAGCTCGTCGAATACAATCTACCTCTAACAGAAGAGAATAGTCATGGACCACAAGAGAAACATGCTGGACCACAATGGGAGGTGTAGAGAGAGGTGCCATTCAGACTATGGTAAAAAAAAACTCTCACACACAACCAGGAAAACAAAAAGAAAACTTGCAAAACCCAAAAACAAAACCAAGACTGAGACCATCGACAGGAAACTGACTAATTGACATGACTGACTGGACCATAACAACCCCCAGTAAACCACATCCTAGGAAAAAAATCGGTGTGACCTCTACACATATGAGACTGAAAGCTTCATGCTATGCACACATACATGCACCTTGTAACCCCGTATCATGCAGAAAATAAAATAAAACTACATTCCATAGCCCAGACAAAGACTCAAAAAAATCATGACGCAATCAAATATTCTGACTAAAAATGATAATAAATACCATGTTGACCAATGTCAGATTACTACTCCCACTCCAATGTAGCGTTCACGTCCTACAGTGTGGCGAAGTGTGTGAGTGAAACTAACAACTCATTTTTTATTATATAAACAATAAGCATCGTTCATTATTAAATTAACCCGTTAATGCATGGTGAATCGACATCGTAACCCAGCCCCACTCAAATTTTGACAAGACTGACTGACTGACTAGGTCTCTACTAATGCAGTTCCTTGTTATTATTAGATGATGTATGGCACTTGCATGCATGCATGCGTGACTTTGGGAGATGATTTTAATTATAAGTTAATGTGTCTGAAACACGTGTGCGTGTGCATTTGTGAATTGATTTTAATTTATAACTTATGTGGGTTAGGGTGCAAAGGTGCACGTGCAACGTCGAGGGTTTTTTTTTTACAATTAACGTCCATTTCATTTTATTTACAATTTATGAGGTGTAGTCTGTTAATTATGTGTGTGCAATGTTTGGTTGATTTTATTTACAATTAATGTGTGTTATTGTGCAAGTGAGAGGGGAAAAAAAGAAAGGAACCTGGTAATGTGTGAGTCTGCTTGCGAAGTCTGAAATCACAACCTCCAAAAGTGGAATGCCTAGTCCACAAAAATCCACAAAATAGTCATAGTGGACTGCCAAGAGTCGTCCTGTTGGATAGAAAAACAAAAACGAGCTAACACCATGACCACGACAAAGAACAATGAAATGGATGACCAAAAGAAAAGAAGAAAAAAAAATGTATGTCTTGGATTTATTTGGATGTGTTGATTGGTAGGGTTTTTATATTTTTAGTTTGTGGTGTTTGGTTAAGTTGTTATTTGTGTTTATGGTTTATGGCTTTATATTTGTTTTTGTTTTTGTTTGGGGTTTCTGGTGTTTTTTTTTTGTTTGTGTGTTAAAAACAAATTAAACAAAGAACCCAAATTTTCCCACTATGTGGACGAAAACCCATATTGTTTCAATGTGATGGAAATGTTCATTTGATGTTGGGGAGTTTCAAAAATTTTTGTTTATAATAAATACATTGTCATGAGATGTTTCCAAAAAGAAATAAGTTTCCAACATTATGTGAATATATTTTTTAATTCCAAGAAAATTTCCAAAATAAGAAAGAGGGTATATATGATTTTTTTTAAAAAAAATATTTTCTGAATTTTATGTATTTTTTTGGATTTTTTATCAATTTCCATCAGTTTAGAAAGAATTTCAGCCAATTTGGAATTTTGAGGAAATTTTTAATAGGATTTTTCAGGAAGAAAATTTATTAAACAGTGGGAAAAGGTTTCATCAATTTTCGATAATATTTTAGATTTTGTTTTGAATTTTTTATGATTTTGTTCAAATTTTAAATGTGTTTAATGGATTTTGTGATTAAAAAATGATTTTCGAGATTTCAAAAATGAGTACCCGGACACGCGTGAACAGCTGCATGTGAACGAACGAGCACGCACCACCTCACGGACAAGTCCAAATGCGCATCTCGCGCGTGAACAGTCGCAAAGAGACGCGATCACGTGTACACGCACGCGAAGATTGGACGGTCTCCTGCACGAACAACACATACGCGAAGACACAGAGACACGAACATGCGGTGGGGGAGGATGGGGTGAAGCCAACTGGGGGGGGGGGGGGGGGGGGTCTGGTTAAGGGGGAGAGGTGGGTGTTAAGGGGGGAATGGTGGGTTAAGGGAGGGGTGGGGTGAAGCCAACTGGGGGGGGGGGGGGGGTTGGGTTAACGGGGTGAAGGAGGGTTAGGCTAGGGTAAGTGGGTGGGGTGAGGATAGCGTAGTGGGTGTAGTGGGATTACGGAAGGGTTTAGTGAGAACAGGGGCTAGGGTAAATGGGATTGAGGTTATGGGGAAGTTAAGTGTAATGGGGGGTGGGAGTAGGGTAATGGGGATGGGGGGGAATTAGGATGAGTACGGGGGTGTAGGGTAAGGTAATGGGGGTGGGGTTAGGAATAATGGGGGTGGGAAGGGTAAGGGAATTGGGGGGGGTTTAGGAATAATGGAGGGTGGGACGGTCGGGTGGTCAGGGACCGATTGGGGGGGGTGGCTGGCCGGCAGGAAAGGGAAAGGAAGGAGGTGGGGGAGGAAGTAGGGGAGGAGGAAGCAGCAGCCCGGTGGGAAGGCAGAGGCACGACGGCTCACGTCAACGGCGATAGGCGACGGAATTGACAGCGGGTCATGACGACGCGGGCGGTGATGGAACTGGCGCCTAACGGCGACGAATCCGACAGGCGGGCAACACTAGGTGGGTGGCGCACGGCGCCAGGCGGGCGGGTAGGAGGCCCAACAACGTGGACGGGGTGGGAAGTGTTAAGGCAGTGGGAGAGCGGGGGTATCTAGCGGATGGCGAGTGGGAGACCCAGTGGCATCAATGGGGGCAAGAGTGCCCAGGGGTGGTGAGGGTGTTGTGGCAGTGGGGGGAGTAGGAGGCCCAGGAGGAAGAGGAGGAGAAGGAGGAGGGGGGAATGGGGAGGGGGAGGGGGATGGAGGCGGGAGGAAGAGGGAGGAAGGAGGGTGAATGGGGAGGGGGATGGAGGCAGGAAGGAGGAGGAAGCGGGGGAGTAGGGGAGGAGGGTGCGGTGGGGGTTGAGGGAGGAGGAGAAGGATAGACGAGGGGATGGAGGCAGGAGGCACGGGGAGAGAGAAAGAAGAAAAAGAAGAAGAGAGAGAGAGAGAGAGAGGGTGGTTGGGATAGGGGGAGGGTGGTAACGGAAGCGGGAGGGGGGGGTATATTTGTGTGTAATTAATAAATTAATTAATTAAGTAAGAAATTAAGAAAGACGTGCCCTCGTCCAGCGCGCGTATGCGGGGCGGGGTAAAAAAAATTTGCAGTGGCGGGATCGGAACGACGTCGGGACATCGACACGAGGTGCGCTTATGCGACCGGGCATGGCAAGACGCGTAAAATCGAAAATGCGTCAAAATAAAGAAAAATTCATATCTCACAATCCCATCGTCGAAACGAAATGGTGTAAAAATGAACAATGTACAAGACGGCAGGGGGAAGATAGGGAAAAAGGTCAACGGGGGTTCTGGGGGGAATAAAGGGCGTGCACATGCAAAAAAAACACGAAAAACGGCCCTAAAAACACATATGGGGATTAATTTCGAGAAATCCGTGCATCCGAATAAAGTGCAGGAAGAAGGAAAAATGTACAAAAGAACGCGGCCGACAACCCTACCATGTCAAAACACAGTTTTGACTGAGATAGGACGCGTTCACATGGGAAAAACGTAAAAAGGACACACGCAAATACAGTCGGAAATTAATAAAAGAAAATCGGTTCACTGAAACAGAGGGCAGAAAAAATGACAAATGTGTGGGGGAAGGGGTTGCACAGGGCTGTCACATTAAAACACAGTTCCGATAGGGTTAGGAGGTGTTCACATGCAAAAAACACCAAAAAGACACTCAAAAAAACTTTTTTTAAAATTAATAATTAAAAATATGGAAGTCAGAATAGGGAGAGAAAAAAGAAAAAATGTAGGGAAATGCGCAGTGGACACAGTTGTCAAGTCAAACTAGAATTCCGATGCAAACAAGGCAGGTTCACATGGAAAAATGTCAAAAAGATGCACGAAAATGTCCCAAAAAACCGCAAAAAATATTATTGGACATACCGTGCATTGGAATGACACGGAGTAAAAACAAAAAATGTCAGGGGAAAAGTGGTTGTCAAGTATATCACATCATAGCACGGTTCCGAAGCAAGAAAAGCGCGTTCACATGAAAAACCGTCTAAGATACGCAAAATCCTTCAAAAATTAATAACTCAAAAATTGTGCATCGGAACAAGGGTGGGTACAAAGTAAAATTGGACAAATCAAAGGGACAAAGAGGGTTGTAAGAGCAGATGGGGATTTCACTGAATGTAGGGTACGTTCACATGGAAACACATCAAAATAAGGGAGAAAGAGAAATGGAGGAGGAACAACCCTAAGGGAGGGGTGACAGTAGACGGTTGGGTGGGGAAGGGACCCCACGAGGGTAAAAGAAAGTCATGTTGTACATGCATGATCAAAGTGAGGCATATGTAGGCCGGTATGCCACATAGACGTGCAAGGACGCGTCCCCACACTTAAAACATTAACGGAAAGGGAAATGCATCATGACAACCTATGATTCCGACTGGATGCTGACAGACTGGACGTTGACGTCCCCACACTTAACACCTTAACATACACGTGTAATCAGGAGACAGGGTTAGGAAAACTTGGCCTGTGTGGCAGATAGTTGAAATCGATTGTCGAAGTCGCGCACTGTATCTCAGGTGACGGCAGGAGGTTCCAAAGCTCGCTCTGCAACAGACGCGTCCAGCATGGCAGGAACCATGTAACAGCACCCAGGGAGGTAGCTAAAAGATGAATCTCGTTGGGTTGATGTCGCTGACGAAGGATAGTCACTCAGCTCTTACAGCACTCAGATGGGATGAGAGAACAGTCACTCGTCCCATTACGAACATCACTCTATGTATAATGATTGAAATCCATATCTCACACCCGGTTTAAAAATTGATAAAGAAATGGTGCAAAGGGAGTATGCCAGGGTGCACAGCTGATGGTACATTAGTGCGTCCAACCAGTCTGGCATAGGTGCAAGGAGGAAGGCAAGGGAGCCTTGTAGTGTAGTGTGTTGAACAGAATGATGTATCCTATGTTGATGGCAGAAACCCAACCCGTGGGTGCATAGGGAAACGGGGAAACATACCTTGCACCAAGGGTCATAACGTCCCTCAATCTCACCTCTCGGTAATCGATTGAGGAAATTCCACTCACACTCAGTCCACCCTCTGTCTCACGCTCTGTTGAAAGATACAGAGGGCAGCCATGTCTTGAAACCCGTTGATGTAATCCTCACGTTCGCTTGTGCAAAGGTTGTATGCCTTGTGTGCGTTTGATGGTGCAACAGTGCATCCCGCCCTGTGCCGGCATACAGTGCCATAAGGAAGGCCAAGGAGCCTTATGGTGCAGTGCACAAGAATAGATCGTGCTTTGTGCATTGAGAAGCCCATCTTGTGCGTGCAACACTCCATTCGCACATCGTACCTCTCATTTGATTTAAAAGGAAAGACTAGTTACTCACCCCACCCTCTGTCTCACATTCGTTTGATAGTTACAGAGGGCAACCCATACTCACTTCCCCATCCTGTTAGGATGAAAGCTCGCGTCACTCAATTATTTGTCGATGAAGATCGTGTCGTCAGTTGTTGAAGAGGCGTACCCAGGGAGGTAGCCATCATATCAAATGTTGTGTTAGATAGGAACATGGCATCTGCTAGAGGATTGTCAAATGCTTTGTAGAAAGGCACAGGACACAGCGTACCAAGGGAGGCAGCTTCGAAACTGGATCCGGGGGATGTACTGATGAATCCAGTTTTTGGAGTGCTGGGTGTTGCCACCTTTTCCACAGCTAGCTTCCCGCCCAAGGGTATTGATCATCTTTTCTTGGAACGAGACCTTCTATGACAGGAAATTTCTTCCTTTTCTCCCATAACAATTTTTTTTCCTTGTTTTTTTTCCTCTCCTATTTTCAAGGGTGTCTCCACCTTTTCTCGAAGAATAGGTCGGTATGACAGGGACCGAAGTCCTGTTCTCCCATGACCAATATGTATATTTTTTTTCTTTTTCGAATCAAGCAAGGGAATGGTAGAAATACCATTTGTCGGAACCATCCTCGCCACTGCCGCTGGTGGAAAATAGAGGATAAGAGATCAGGGACGGGAGGTGGGGTTGAGGGGACCAAGGGTTGCGTCCACCTCATCAGGAGTGGCTGAAGAACGGCTATCAGAAGTAGCAGCATAAGAGTTACAGTGGCATGCCAATGGGGGAAAGGATCAGGTGACTGTGATTGTCAAGATCCCCAAGGAGGGAATTACTTCTTCAGGCAATAGCCATTAATCAGGAAGGGATCATCAGAGGCATCAACGGTCTGCATTTGGACAGAGCCGTTAGGGTTGACAGCAAGTACCTTATTTGGGCCCATCAACCGCTGTTGAAGCTTGCCACGAAACTTGCCAAATCGTGAATCATAGGCTAGGACCAAATCACCTTCTTTGAACTCCTTGTGCTTGATGAAGTTGTCATGGTAGGCCTTACGTCAAGCTTGCGTGGCTTCCATGCACTATAGAGCCATCCTACGAGTTTCGTCCAAACATTTCAAGTGCAGGAGAGGACGTTGCAGTGAATCATCATCCCCCAAACACTCTTTGATAGCCACTCGCAAAGAGGGCAATTCCAGTTCAACAGGGAAAATAGCATCTGTACCATACACCAGCTAGAAGGGTGTCTCTCCTTGCTGCTTTATGGGAGGTTCTATACGCCCAGAGGGCCTATGTAAGTCGATCATCCCAATCGCGACGATGTGCGGCAATCATTCTTGTCGGAATCGAGTAAAGGATGCAATTGGTGACTTCGACTTGGCCGTTGGCTCTGGGGTAATAAGGAGTGGACTTGCGATGACGGATCTTATACAGCTCTGTGAACTCTTCCATGACTTTATTAATGAAATGAGTGCCTCTGTCACTTACCAGCTCTAAGGGAGTGCCAAAACGGGTGATGATATTCTCATACAGGAACACGGCCATGCTATTGCCATCATCCCGCTTCAGAGCTTTAGCTTCACACCACTTTGTGACATAATACGTACATACTAGGATGTATCTGTTTTTTTTTCTTCTCGTGAGAGGATCGATTGGGCCAACGAAGTCGATGTCCCACTTCTCAAACGACTTCAAAAGAAGGATAGGTTGCAGTGGCATAGCATTGGTCTTGGTAGGTTTCCCCATCCTGTGACAGGCATCACATCGCTTGTAGTAGTCATAGGCATCCTTATGAATGGTCGGCCACCAGTAACATGCTAGCAGAGCCTTTTTGGTTGTTGCTTCTTCTACAAAGTGTCCTCCATATGGCTTGTCATGGCGAGCCTTCAAAACAATCCCAATCTCATCTCCTGCAACACATCTTCTGAGCACTTCATCTTTGCCTTTCTTGTACACTGCACCGCCTAACAGGGTGTAGGGGGCTGATTCTAACATAAGCTTCTTCCTTTCCCGACTAGAAATGCCAAGAGGGTACTATTGGGTTGCCACCAGATTGGCAATGTCTACATACTAGGGAGTTATAGTTTCTACTAGGAATAGGGAAGCATCAGGGAGGTCTGGATCATCCTGCTCCTCGTCTGCAGTCTGCGGGATACGGGAAAGATGATCAGCTAGAACATGGGAACGACCAGGTTTGGTAATTATCTCAAGTCGAACTCTTGGAATAGAAGGAGCCATCTCATCATTCGTCCTTTCACGTCTGCTTTGTTCATCAGGAAGGACAAGGCCTCATGGTCCACATAAAATTTAAACTGGGTAGACAGTAGGTAGTGGCGAAACTTCTCTAGGGCAAACGCCATTGCCAAGCACTCCAGCTCGGTTACTGTATAGTTCTGCTCTCTATCAGTGACTTTTGGGCTTGTGTAATAGATGGACTGCTCGAGCTTCGAGGATCCCTTCTGGCATAGAACCGCACCTAAGCCTTCAATGGATGCATCTGTGTGCACATGGAACTCCTTCGTCTAATCAGGAGGTTGCAGGATGGGTGCTTCAATCAGACATTGCTTCAGAGTGTTGAAGGCTTTGTCACATTCTTCCATCCAAACAAACTCTCCATCTTTCCTCACAAGCTTGTGCAAGGGGTTGCCTTTGTTGCAAAATGGGCTATGAACCTTTTGTAGTAACCCACATGGCCTAGGAATCCCCTCAACTGTTTGAGGTTGGTGGGTGCTGTCAGAGCTGCGATCTTCTCAATCTTTGCAGGGTCTGTTGATTTCCCTTGTGCAGAGACAATGTGGCCCAATAGAACTCCAGAAGAGACTCCAAAGATGCATTTGTTGGGGTTAAGGGAGATCCCATACTCTCGGCATCGGTCAAAGCATTGTTCCAAATGTCCCCAGTGTTTAAGAATCAAATTGTAGACATAGAAGTCATCCAAATATACCTCAATAAAGTCTTGCAGATGATTTTGAAATGCGGCCATCATGACTTGCTGGAAGGTAGCAAGGGCATTGCAGAGCCCAAACAGCATCACTCGATAAGCGTAGGTCCCCCATTCTGTGGTTAAGGTTGTTTTGGACTGATCTTCTTCTGCTATCTGGACCTGGTTATATCCAGTGAAGCCATCTAACAAGGAGTAAAGCTCATGTCCTACCACTGTGTCTAACAGCTGGTCTATAAAAGGGATAGGAAAGTGATCCTTCTTTGTCTTGGAATTCAACTTACAGAAATCCACACATATACGAAGCTTGCCATTCTTCATGGGTACAACCAGGATAGGTGAGACCCATTCACTGTTGGCCACTGGATAGATGAACTCCGCTTCCAAAAGCTTCAGCAGCTCTGCTTTCACCAGTGTGGAATAATTCGGGTTCATTTTCCTCTGTCGTTGCCGTACTGACTTGGCATCAAGCTCCAAGTCAATATGATGCTGACATATTGTGGGATCAATCCCCTTTAGGTCTTTGTAGGACCATGCAAACACGTCCAAATTCTCTTTCAACAAGTTGTACAAGGTTGACAACTCCTCTTCTGGTAGGCTGCTACCCACATTCAAGTGGCGTTCAGTGCCATCTATATCCACAAAGGTTAACTTCTTTTCACCTTCTACTTCACGGATGAAGGTCCCACGGATTGCTTTTGGGTACAGATCCCAACTCCTTCAAGGGGGTGGTGTCCTCTTTTGATGTCCCACTAGACCCAACATCTTCTTTCGGTAAGGACTTAGGTTGCTCCTTGAAATGTTGAAATGGGATCAACGCTGTCTCGGTTTTGGTTTGAATGTTAATTACCTTAGAGCTTGAGGACTCCTCTTCAAAGGATGCATCCACGAATGTTACATAACAGGGGCTCTCAGAATTTTGTTGTGGCCTTGGGACTGGTACTTGTTGACAAGGAGCATCATCATCATCCATTCTTGACAAGTGTGGATGGGTGCGACAAGAACCACTAATAAAAGACGGCTTATTTTGCTTGATCCACTTCTTATATAGGCTTTGCCTATGGAAAGATCCATTTACCAATCCAAAGGGCTCCATTGCCATTCTGTCTCACAGCATGGAGTCTTCTGCTTTTGAAGCTTCTGGAACTGCCTCCTCATCTATGCCTTCTGTGGGTGGAGTGATTTCTTCTGTCTCGCTTTCAAAGTCTCCTTCTTCAGATTCATCATCATCCTGTTCAGACTCTGGCTCTGCCTCTGTAGGTGCTTTGTAAGAGAAGAACAGGTCCTCTGCTTCGCCTTCTGCCTCTGTCTCTGGCTCTGTTATGGCCCTGTAACAGGGAGAGTAGTACATCCATGCTTCTATCTCACTGTTAGAAGTGATTTCGGAAATTGTTCTTGGTTCAAGTAGGAAGTATTCACCCATTGATAATGGCTTTGCATCTTTTGGGAGTTCGCTTACAGTACCCACTCTTAGGAAATGTACCTCTATTTTCTTGGGAAGGATATGTTTGACAGCATCTTCTTTTGCTGATATTCCATCTGTAGCCTCATTGTGGGAGTCAAAAGATAATTCCAAGGAGGTGGATCCATGTCCTTTTTTAGCACCATATAGCTTCAGCACCACTTTATCCGTCCTTGCTCTCACTTCAAAAAGCCATGGTTTGCCCAGTAACAGGGGGTAGGATGTACCATAAGAGTTTGGCTTCACCACCAGATAGGTTAGCCAATAATCTTTTCCAGTCACTGTAGTCTTCACATATGGGAGAATGAGGCTTGATTTTGCTTTGATCTGCCAGTCTGATGAGCCATTGAGTTGGTTGCATACCTTGTAGGACTAGATCTTTCATTGTCACATCCGTCATAATGTTCACTGATGAGCCACCATCAATTAGTGCATTTGCAATAAAGCAGCCTTCTATCCACACGCCAGTCTCTAGGGTACCATTATCTAGGAAGGCGTTAGCCACATCCACTTCTTTTACAGGCTCTGCAGCTTTGTTGGACTTTGTTGCTGTTGAGGGAGCAATCCTTAAGCCACGTCTTCTTGTCAGTATACTTTTGAACCTTTTTCAGCAACTGGGAGACAACATCAACAATTGTCAGAATGTGAGGTTTGGTTTAAAGGTATCTAGATCTCTGACCAAATCGTATTCCTTAATAGGATCCACTGGCTTCTCCAATCGGTTAGGGAATGGGGTGACACCCATTTTCATTTTCCTTTTTTCTTCAAACAGGGGCATCATGGGGACTTCTTCTGCCACTTGTGGTACTTCCTCCTCTTCTATCTCCTAGACCTCTGGTCCTGTCTCTCGAATTGTCTCTGTGACTCTCTGTGGCAGTGTAGTACTCTGTACATCACTGTCAGGCTCTCTTATGTTCTGTTCTTCTGTTGGAAGATTAAACTTCAGTGTTCTGGGAGGAGGATTATTTTCTTTCTGGACAGGTGGTTCCTTCTTCTTTGCACGCGTAATGGCAGCAACTTCCAATTCCACCAATTTGGAGGTAGGCTCTTGGGCCTTGGACGGATTATCAGTAGCACTGTTTTTCACTGGGGTTGGCCTTGGACAGTCTTTTGCAGTGTGGCCTTCTCCTTTGCATCGACTGCATAAGGGCTTGCAATCCACTAACCTTCTGGGATTTTGACAATTTGGTGAAATGTGTTCCTTTTCTCCGCATCTATAACACTCCACTTCTGATCTCTGGCCAGCGCCAGACTATCTTCCTTTGTAACTTTGGGATGGAAATCTTCTGGGTCCAAAGTTAGGACTGAAGTCTCTAGGCTTTGGCCCAATATCTTGGGTTGTCATTTTGTATTCCAGCAAGTTGAATCTTGCATCTTCTCCCTTCCTTCTCCTATCATGCATCTCCTTCACAGAGCAAATATTCTCTGTATGGTTCTTCCTAAGACAGTAGGAGCAGAAAGCTCCAGGGACTGTTGGCTTTCGTGTACATTCAGTGGCTAAATGGCCTGCTTGATGACACTTACTACACCAAGTATTTGATTGCATCACATCTCTTCTTGCTCTTGTAACGTTGGATATGCTAGCGGTATTCACTTTCAGTGTCTCCAACTGCTCTGTAATCACATCCATCAACTCCTTTTTGATATTTGCAACTGAGTTGGATAAATAATCCTTCAAGCTTTCTCCTCCTGAGCCACTCATAGTAGGGTTTTGAGGAGTCTCTGCAATCACTGTATAAAAAGGTTGGGCTAGTGCAAAGGGGTCTCTGTTCTGATTCTCATTCAGAGCTCCTGTTTGAACTGTTGGCTGTTGGCTCCAGTTGGTAGGGTTCCACTGTTGCTACTGATTTGGCATTGGGGGAATCGTTTGGGACCATTGTTGTTGTGGTTGAACCATCATTTGAGGCATTGATTGTGGCCACTGTGGGTTTGGTGCACTGTAGTGTGATATTGGGGGCATATGTTGGAAGGGGTAGGGGACAATCGCTGGGATTGTATTTGGTGCGTACATCATTCTTGGCATCACAGGAGGTGGGACTCCTCTTCCTGGATTCATCGCCAATCTAGCTTCCACTTCATCGTACAGTCTTGCACCTTCTGTTACAGCTTGCAATGTGGCTGGTCTTTGCAGCTCCACAACTTACGGACTTCTAGTTGTAATCCTCTGAGGAAGACTCCCTTCTGAATGCCATCATCTAGATTATGGTTGGTCCATCTCTTCAGTATGGACTCCATTTTGGAGACATACGCTTCCACTCGTTCTCCAATAGACTGACTCAAGTTCATGAATTCTTCTCGCATCCGCTCTTCAAAACCTTCACGCCTAAATTTAGTGAGAAAGGCAATCTTCAATTGATCCCATATGCCAAACATTCCTGCTGCTTGTCTCTCATACCACTGAAACACCGCGCCCTTGAAAGTGGCGGGAAATATTGCCAACCAATGCTCAGGGGTTCTGGCATTGTTAGCCACACATGCTACCATAAACTCTACTACATGAAGATTGGGGTCTTCATTGTACTCTCCCTCAAAAATTGGCAACTAGACTACATTCACTGGCTTGTCATCAATATTTCGAGGATGGATCTGGCTTGGAAGTGGACCTCCAGCAGGAGGAGGAAGGGCTTGATGTGCCATTAGGACTTCTGTAAAGAGTTCCGCAAGGGCGTCAAAGGTGGCTTCTCCTACTAGCTCATTCTCGACTTTGATTCTTGCTTTCTCTCTTCTCACGTACCTCTGGACTCGTTCCAATGCTTATCTCTTTATTGCGTCATTCATGAGGGGGTTGGCTCCATTATATTGTTAGTGCTCCACAGAGGGATAACAGAAGGCTTCAGTCTTTGGAGGACTCTCTTGCCAACATTTCTTCTACTTCTTCCTTTTCAACATCTCTGAATTATGCTTTCATGCCACTGCACAGAGGAAGGTATTCGGTTTTGAAGGTGTCAAAATGCATATGTCTAAGCATTGTGGTGGTGCCATCATCACAATAATGCCAGCTTCTGATGGTTTTAATAATGTATGTTGTAAAGAACACTCTGTCTATCAACTTCTAGTGGGTTGCCAATTGGACAAACAAAAGATTGTCAGAACACCAAGCATCCCACGTATGTTGCTGTTGAGCGTCTACGAACAAGTCCCAGCTCTATTCCTTCTTATTTTTGTGAGCCTCCACAGACCACGACTCCTGAAGCTTCTTGACTATTTCCCACTTGATGATGTCTGGAAATTCTTCAATGAGGGCCAAATCCTCCATTGATACTCATTCTCTCTATTCTACTCTTCAGTTTTGTGGGAGGAACTTTGCAACTATGATGCAACTTTCTATAGCTTCACAGGGTAGTGAAAACAGGCCATCACAAAGGAACTTCATTAGAATAGCATTGTGCTTTCTCCATTGGGGAATGAATTCTTTGTAGAATGTTGCCTTGGTAATGAAGGCTTGCAATTCTTCAACAGTGGCAGGAACTCTACTATCCATTGATTTACTTCTTTTTCCACAGTGCCACTTCTTCCATTTTCAGCCTCTGTTTGTGCTTGTTGATGGTAGTTCTCCCTGGTTGCGTACCAAAAACATGGAGCCCCAAAAGAGACACCAAGGAAATAGGGTTTCTACTACAATAAAATCTATCTTGTAATCATCAATAAGCTTTTTTATTAGGTTTTGTATGATCACAATGAAGAAAAGAACACCATACACAACAAATCTTCATGCAGCATCATGTAGATCTCCCACGGATTTTATAAAATCAACCATATTCTTCATAATCTTCATAATATCCATTAGTATAACAAAGAAAACAAAGGAATACACCATCTTTGAATGGAAATCAATCACATATTATTCATCTTAAATGTCTTCATAGTTCTCTCTCTCAATCTCTCATATACAGTTACACTGTTTTGATAGAGCTGACTATCTTTGACTCTCTCTCTCTCTCCATCAATAATACATCATATCCTCACTAAAATAATCAATAATCACACATAATACTCCTCTCTTGGTCGTGAATGCACCTTCCAAAAGATATGTCTGATATGAAGAGTCACCAGAGACTTCATAGTGTCTTGTGAGATCTGTTTTCTATCACTGTCTTCTGTAACCTTCTGTGAATCTTCAGCAGTTACTTCTTCACTTCAATTAGCTTGCATAGAGCTTCCATTCATCCTTTAATAAGACAAAAACACTTTCCAAAATATCCACACATCCATCATAACACTCAACAGAAACAACAGAATAGAACCACAGAGCAACAGAAGTACAGAACAACAGAGCTATAGAAGCCTACAATACTTCACAGAAGATCAACAGAATCCATAAAAATCATAAAAACCAAAATAAAACCAATTCAATATTTCATAAACCTCTTGAAACAACTTCAATCATCTCTCAAAACATTCATTCAACCATCTCTACTACCAAAACAAAAACAAAACTGAAGAAAACTGAAGAAAATCAGACCTTACAGAACCAAACATCCTCATCAAAAACCATTAAAAACCCTTCAAACTTATCCAAACCTTTCCAAACACTTCAAAATAAACAACCATTTATCATAAAAAACAACGAAAAATTAACTCAAAAACCAACATATTTCACACTCAACAATTTTGAAGCACCTTAGTGATAGTTCGAGAGTAGAATCTCTAGTAGGGTAGGATAGAGAGTATGCAGGTAAAATCTCTTGCTATGGAAATAGGGGCAACCCAAAGCTGGGTTCTTAAGGAGGGGCAAGGAGAAAAGAGCGGGTCTAGAAGGAATGCCCCTGGTCAGAGTTTGAGGGCAACGTCCTCCTCAATGGAGGTTTGGGAGCAATTCCCCTAGTTGGGATTTGGGGATAGTGCCCCTTATAGGGATTTGGGGGCAATGCTCCCAATGGGGGGTTCAAGGGGTAGTGCCCCTTGGTAGGGGTCTATGGGCAACACCCCCTAGTTGGGGGTTGGGGGTAGCATCCCTGATGGGGGTTTCGGGGCAATGGCCCCAGCAAGGGTCTGGGGGCAGTGCCCCTAGTGGTGGGGGATTTGGGGGCAACACCCCCAACAACGGGGTCTTTAGAACTAATCATGACATTTTTTAAAATGAGTTTCTCTTCCACTCCCTCTCTCTTCCACGCAACTCTAGCCTGAGTGTTTTCTCTATATTTACATTTTTACAGTTGGAGGTTTCGCATCTCTGATCCTCTGCGTTTTTATCTTTGCTCCTGTCACTCCTCTCTTACTGCACGTTGTCGTATTGCTGCGCATTCGTGGTGTGAAAACCACCCAAAAGTTGTGTGTGTGATTTGATACTTTGTACATACTTAGTTGTTGTGTTTACATTTATTTTCTGCGTATGAGTATAGTGGCGAGCATGAAGGGTTGCTTTCAGTCTATGTTGAGCAGGGTCAAGGAGAGAAGACATTACAACTATACAAACAGATGCAAGAGGAGGGCATTTTCTCAAATCAGTATACATTTAAGATCACATTTCAACATTGTGGTGCCCTTATTGAGAAGGAAGATGTTAAGAACATGGATGGGAAACCAAGAAAAGTTTTTTTTTGGGAAATTTTCCGAGCATTACATGCAGATGCTTACACAGGATTACCATCGATTTCACATGGCAATCAGTGGAGTTATTGGAAAGAAGATCATGGTGCCTGGTCTGGTCATCTGTACACGATCAATCTTATTGCTGTGAATAGCAAATACTGCAATGTTTTCACAGACAATAAGCGTGTAATTAATATCGTCAACAGCAAGGAATTTGGAAAGGTTTCGGTTTATGTAAGGATCTTCTCACAGAAAGAAAGTTGATTGTTTAAGATGGCTTTTGTGGCATTTGGTACAACAATGGTGGGAAGCATTACTTTCATTAGAAATGAATGGGACTACATTATCAGATGTACAAAGAGTAGAAAAGCTGAAATCTGCTGCTAATGCAGTTTTCCGACTAGTGCTGAACACCTTTTCGGTTCCATGTGATGATTGAAGGGTCTAAGAAGGTTCTAAGGCACTTGTTGGGACATTTTTGGGTTCTAGTGTTTCATATTTAGTGGAGGCATATTCGAGCCCATGAAAGGGCCGCCTTTCTGAGGCTATTGTGGGGAGAAAAGAAAAGCTTTATTGGGTGTTTTGTTTTTCTGGGGAGCAAGGGGGGAAAAAAAAAAGAAAAAGCTAAACGGGGAAAGCTTCAAAGTATCAGAGGCTCGGAACCGCCAGACATGAACTTCTTCCACTGGTAAGAAGCGCAGTAAGGCTCCTAAAATTCAGAGGCTGGTCACTCCCATTACCTTGCAAAGGAAGAAGAGGCACTTAGGCTGTTACGAGTGATGCAGGCAATCTCCTCACTGCGCATGAGAAACATACGACGTACGAAGAAGACAGATTAACTGGGACGTTGTTGTGAAGAGAAATCGAGATAAAGAAAAGCTTACGGAATTGCAGTTGAAGAGGGGACGAAGTTATTGCAGAGAAGACGACAACTAGTGCTAATAAGAAGAAGATCAACCGTCAGCTATCTGAATATACACAAGGCAGCATCGGTGAACTCTGTTGAAGGCGAAGGAAGTCTGAACTGTAAAAAGATTGATGAAAACGGCATGTCGGATGAATACGTTAAGGACAATGATGAAAATTAACTGAAGAATGACCATGGGAGAAAATTAACATGTAAACGAAGTAAAGGAATCATGTCGATGATTGCTTCTGTGATCGAAGTAAAGAAGATAACAGAAAGTGACAGAGGAATGCTGAAGAAACTGAAGGAAACGCTAACCTGTAGACGAAGATGGACAACTGAAGACGCAAGGTGATGAAGAAAAACCACTGCAGTTAGTGACTTGCAATTAAAGAAGAAGAGTGATCATCGATGAAGGCTATTGCGACAAAGATGCTGGAGGATCAGAAGATGATTACAACGATGAGGCTGCGCAGATCTGAAGGCAGACGCTTCTGTGGCAAGTGTGCCTGGTGAACGTGGAAAAAAAGAAGGAAATTCGCCAACAGATGTTGCTGTGAACGAGGCGCAGTTTAACGATAGTCCCGCCAATTTTGATTTAAGAAGGATAAATGCAGTTGTGCAGGACTTGTCAGTGCATGGAAGTGAGCTCTTATCATAATAAATCACAGCAGGATATTTTCATTCCCGAAAGCAGATCAAACTATGGACTTATAAACAGACATATATCACAAAAGTAAAAACAAAAATGCAAAATTACACGACTGGTTAGATGGAAAAAGTTTAAATATTTCAGACTGAAATTACGGTGTCTTACTGAAAAGATGACATGACACAGGAAAAAAAAAAATCTGTTAAGAAAAACAACTCTTTTTTTGCATTACAATTTATGGACCGCATGGTCCAGTAAAGACATAACGACTTTTCTAGCATTGTATTTTGCCTTATACAGGGTTGTATAGGAAAGAAAGACCTGCTTACAGTTTGTTGGATGAAGATGCTCTTATTGATATGTATGCTAAATGTGGGAGTCTAAAGAACAGAGAAATTGTCCAGTATAACCTGAACTTGCTTGATTGATCTTCTATCCTGGAATTAGTCAAGGTCTTCTGTAGACACGACTTTGCTTTGCTTTGGTAAATCCTTCGACATCTTTGGTGAACCCGACGTGAAAGCGTCGCAGAAATTTCAGGATGGGAGACACTTCAGCCTCTATTTCAGCTTCTTCTTCAATTCCAGCTGCGTCTACTTCAGCTCCATCTATGACTGCTGCGTCAAGTACTTCAACGGAGGATCTAAAACAGATTTTGCAGAATATGTCCATGTATATGCAGCTCCAAAATCAGCAAACACAAATGTATATGCAGCAGCAACAACAATTGCATCAACAGCAGTTGTCTCAGCAAAGGCAACTCTACTCGGAGCAGGAGAATGCAAACAGCGCGACTAAGGCTATTGAAGCAGTTGAGAGTGAGAAGAAGCTATTTGACGGGCGTAATGTTTCAGCATATTTGAAGACATATGAGATCAAGATGGGGTTCTTTGGAGTTCCTGCTGGACTTATGAGTAAGTACTTTCTTCGACTTGTCACACCTGCTTTGAGGACAAAGGTGACTGATTTATATATTCAAAATACACATTGGCAAGATTTTAAGAAGGCACTAAAAGAAGAATACTTCCTTGAGGACTTTGGTATGGCTACTCGGTGGTCATTCCGAGAGTGGGTCTACATGCCAAACAAAGGTCTTGCTGCTTCGGAGTTGATTCGAGAATTCGAAGAAAGGTATAGTCAACTTGATGCTATTGAACAAAGAGCATTGGATGTTGAAAAAGTTGAACTTTTCTTGCAAGCTGCAGATCCTGCTCTTCAAGAAGAATTGGGTGAGCTTCTTGAAGATCGTACGAAGCCTATGGGTCTTAAAACTGATTGGCAGGATGCTCAGGATGCAGTCTCGACTTTGACCAAGAGGAGGATATGGAAGACTCGCCTACAGAATGGTTCCATGACACCTACACCATCATCTGTTCCTATACCTACTTCTATCCCTGTTATTTCTTCTCCTCCTCAGCCAGTTTCTTGGCCTATGCCAGTGCCTACTGTTTCTACTCCACCTATTCCTCCTGTTCCACGACCGATGCCTACACCTTCTGCTCCAAAACCATCCGCTCCATCGGTGCCTACTTCTCTTGATGACATAATCAAAGGAATCACAGATTTGACACTTGAGTCAGTCAAAGCGGAGTTGGTGGGTAAGTTGAAGGAGCAGTTTGCTTCGACTGCGCCTGCTACTTCTTCTAGTGCTCCTATTGCACCTAGGAGTGCTCCTAGTGCTCCTAGGAGAGATTGGAGATGTATTTGGTGTGATAGTACGGAGCATCAGCATTGCAGAGATTGTGACTCTTTCCAGGATGCAAGGAGGCAGAATTTGGTATATTGGGGGCAAGATGGTAAGATTTGGTTGACTGAGACAGGAGCTCCACTTGCTACCAACTTTGGTAAAGGTGGAATGAAGAAGTTAGTGGAGGATATGGCTGCGCGTACTTCTTATGTGGCAGCTAGAGGTGATGCTCCTGCATATGGAGTACAGATTGAGAAGGGATCGGAGAATCAGTCCGCACTATGGACTTATGCTATGGAGACTGCAAACAAGGGAAAAATTCAGCAAACTGTTTTGACTAGCGCAGGCTCTAGCATCAGATCAGAGACAGGATGGGACTCGCCTGTTGACAGGTATTCTATTTATGCTTATTTGGCTAAATCTCATGGTGCAGATGTATTTGTTGAGGAGAAGCGTAAGAGGGATGAAGAAAATCCAAGTGCAGCTAAGAAGACTAGAGGGGGTGAGTTTGTTACTCCACCTACTGCAGGACCGTCTTCACGATCAGGGCCAGATCGACAGATGGAGGATGCTCAAAAGAGGGAAAAGAGGCAAGAGCCTAGAGAGAGAAAGCAGCCAGGATTCAGATTGATGTCCGATATTGAGACATCTACAGACATGAAGAAAATCTTTAATGATAAGATACTTGGCAGTGAGGTGACTTTCACTATTTCCGAGATTTTGGGCATCTCGAAAAGAGAGTTTCAGGATCAGTTTCAGGAGGTCCTGAAGAGGAAAAGACATGCATTGGCTACCACTGATACGCAGGGAGTTTTGATTGGAGAGTTGGATGAGGATGATGATGAGGTCATGGTTGATAATGCTTCTGTTTTGCCGCAGGTAGAGAAGAGGGTTCAGCCTATGCATTATGCTGAAATTGATGAGCCTGTTTTGATACCGCGTAGTCACTTTTCGCGGAGCCATTGGGCTAGGGCAACTACAGAGACGATGGTAAAGGTTGGAGAAAAACAGGTGCCTTATGTTGCATTGGTTGATCATGGTTCAGAGATTAATCTCATTGTTCGTGGAGTTTATGAGAGTAACAGATGGCCTATGGATGTAGAGCATGGGTGGCGTATGAGAGCCGCCAATAACACTGCAGGTGATTTATATGCTGCTTGCCCTAGTGTCAGGGTTTCTATTGGTGATGTAGAGGAGGATTTTCATTTCTTTGTGCAGGATTCATGCTCTTATCCCATAATTCTTGGTCAGCCATTCATTACAGAGATGCGCATGGAGACAAAGGTCATGGATGATGGATCTGCTTATGCACGGATTCGCAGTAAAGATAGTATGAGAGCAGTTCAGTTTATGACTGTATGTGTGAATCATGTTAGAAACAGAGATACTCTGAGAGATGCACCCTTGCCCACTGTGAGGGATTTGGGTTTTCATTAGGTACCACCGTTTCGCGAGACGACGGTGGTACAGAGGAGAGGAGATTGGAGTTCTCGCCTCCTGGCAGCAGTGTTTTCTCCTCCGGTTATGTTGGGATTTCAGCAAACAGTTCAATGAGTTATCAGAAGACTTCTAGATTGTCTAGAGCTGCCAGGCAGTATATATGCAGGAAGGAGAAAAATTTGAAAAATGCAGGAATTTTGGAGGATGATGAGCACATAGAGGGCATGTATGACAGTGTGATTTGTGTAGATACGATGACAGAGATGGGAGATATGCTGAAAACTGATATGCTGAATTGTCATGGTAATGTATTAGTGCAATCCCTGGACATGTTTCATGAAATTGCAGATTTTATGTCACAGATTAAGTCAGAGGCTGAGGTAACTCAGCAAAGAGTATTGAGTGCTGAAGAAATTCAGCAAACAGAGTTTCCAGCTGGTTATGATCAGCTTTCAGAGAGACAGAGGGCTGAAAATTTTCAGTCAACAGAGTTTATTGCTGAAATATTTCAGCATTCAGAGTTTGGGGCTGTTTCTATGCAGTCCATAGAGCAGAGGGCTGAGAATATTCAGCCATTGGAGTGCAGAATTGCTGATTTACAGCAAGGTTTATGTAATGCAGAAGAGCATAATGAAGCCAGGGTTGACACGAAGTACAAAACTGTGGATAAGAAGGTGAAGCCGGTTGCTGTACCGCTTCCATCTGACAGTGATCAGCAAATAGAGAGGGCTGCTAAACAGCAAATTTTGAGGAATCCGGAGCATATTGGTCATAAATTTTCAGCAGAGACACTTGCTGAATTGAAAATTGGAAATGGTGATTTCTTGTTACCCATGGAGAAGCAATGCTTTCAGGAGATGCTTGAGCGTCATGGAAGGGGATTTGCTTTTGTCCCACATGAGATTGGATGTGTGAATCCTGATATTGTTGCTCCTATGGTTATTTTTACTATTCCTCATATTCCATGGAATCTCCGACCTATTCCAGTGCCTAAAGCACACTTGCCAAAGCTGATTGATTTATTGAATGAGAAGATCAGGATGGGAATCCTTGAGCCTTCATCTGCACCATACTCAAACAGGTGGTTTACAGTTCCAAAGAAGAATGGTACTCTTCGATTTATTCAGGACATGCAGCCAGTGAACAGAGTTACCATCAGGAATGTTGGTATTGGTCCAGTTGTGGATGAGTTTGCAGAGGCATTTGCTGGACGTGCCATCTATTCTTTGGGTGATTTGTATTCAGGTTATGATCAGTTTCAGCTGGCTTTGGAAAGCAGGGATATAACCACCATGAGAACTCCTATTGGGCTTGTCAGGATGTGTACCTTGCCTCAAGGTGCCACTAATTCTGTTGCACATATGATGAATGCCATGCATAAGGTCCTTCGTGATTACATACCTCAGCTTACTATGCCTTTCTTGGATGATGTGCCCATTAAGGGGTGTGCAGAAGAAGAGAAGAATGAGAACCTAAATGAGCAGGGATGCAGATACTTTGTGGCTGATCATATTTCAGCATGTGAGAAGATTTTGGCCAGGTTAGAAGAAGTGAATTTGACACTTTCAGGGCAAAAATCTGTTTTTGGAGTGAATGAGGTTGTTATTGTTGGGCATATGTGTGGATATTATGGCAGGAAACCCTCACCTGATAAGGTGAATGCTATAGGCAAGATTGCAGAGTATTGTTCCACCACTTCTGAGGTACGGAGATTCATTGGTGCTTGTGTGTTTTATATGATTTGGATACCTCATTTTGCACACATTGCAGATTGCTTGTATCAGCTGCTTCGAAAGGGGCAGAAATTTTTTTGGGATGAGAGCCACACTAAAGCCATGCGGAAATTGAAGAAGTTATTGCAGAATGCTCCTACTCTCAGGAAAGCGGATTATAATTGTGATAGGCCTATTGTATTGACAGTTGACACTAGTCCAATTGGCATAGGTTGGGCTGTGGGTCAAGATGATGCAGATGGAAATAGGTATGCTATTCGGTTTGGGGCGAAAGTCCTAAACGAGAGACAGAGAAGATATCCGCAAATCAAAAGGGAGTTATTGGGGATTGTGACGGCTCTCAAATGTGACAAGGAGTACTTTATTGGAGCTTCAGTTGTGGTAGAGACAGATTGCTTGCCATTGATTGGTATGATCACGAGTTGCTCTACTCCGGATATAGCCATGTTGAGATGGATTGCATACATCAAGTCATTAAATCCGGAATTTAAACACATAGCAGGGAAGGATAATCCAGTGGCAGATATGTTGTCTAGAGCCAGGTATGATGATGAGGAGACTCTACTTGCAGAAGAGGATGATGCAGAAATTTCAGCCACTATGGTTGATCATGTTTGTCATGTTTATGATATTGTGGCTTTCACAGAAGAGCTTTATGTTGGAGATTGGTTGCAGATTGGCAGGTACCTTAGTACACTAAGCAAAAGAGATGAATGGACAGATGAAGAGTTCAAGAAGATCAGAAGGAAAGCCTATGGTTATTTTCTCAAGGACGGATTTCTTTGGAAGCATCCGAAGAAAAGAGGCGGATTACCTTTGCGGGTTGTCTGCGATAGAGAGTCACAGTTACAGGTGATGAGGGAGTTTCATGAGAGTCCTTGGGCTGGTCATAGAGGAGTATGGGCTACTTATGAGAAGATCAGAGAGAAATATTGGTGGAAAGGCATGTATAGAGATGTTTCTCACTTTGTTGAGACTTGCAGAGACTGCCAGATGTATTCAGCAGTGCGCCATAGAGATGAGCTTCATCCGACTTATCCACTATGCATTCATTATAAGTGGGTAGTTGATTTGGTTACCATGCCTATGGGTCTATGGCAGATGAGGTACATTGTTTTGGCTAGAGAGGATCTTACCAATCATGTTGAGGGTAGATCTTTGAGAACGAAGACCACTAGTGCAGTGTGTAAGTTCTTATTGGAGGAAATTTTCTGCAGGTATGGTTGTGTGGGTAAGATCACTGCGGATCGTGGTGAATTGGATGCTGATGAAGCTAGGGAGTTTTTCTCTCAGCTAGGAATCAAATTGGCTCTA
This sequence comes from Lygodium microphyllum, assembly GCF_053477565.2. Classification (NCBI taxonomy): domain Eukaryota; kingdom Viridiplantae; phylum Streptophyta; class Polypodiopsida; order Schizaeales; family Lygodiaceae; genus Lygodium; species Lygodium microphyllum. Next base: position 5,649,606 of record NC_141156.1, read on the forward strand.
ACCACAGCATACAATCCAGAGGGAAATGGGAAGAGTGAAAGAGGGCATCCGCCGATAGTGAAAGCATTAGCCAAAGCATGCAGAGGACGGATTGGAGAATGGCCGAGACTTCTACCGTTTGCTTTATGGGCTGATCGTACGACTCATAGTGTTACTACAGGATATATGCCTGCAGAGTTGATGTATGGTCAGAAACCTGTTATGCCGATTGAGACTTGTGCTTTGACTTGGTCAGCTTTACCTTGGCAGGAGGATTTGACGAGAGAGGAGCTCTTAGCTCTTCGGATTCGACAGTTGGAGAGGAGACCTGAGGATATTCAACTAGCTATTGACAGGTTGAAGGTTGCTAGACTAAGAAATAAGGACAGGTTTGACAGCAGGCATCGCTTGCGGCCTAGAGCAATAGAAGAGGGAGATTGGGTTTTGGTCTTTGATAGTAGCCTTGAAAATCAGCATACTTCACTTCGGAAGATGGTGAAAAGATGGTTTGGGCCATACATAGTCAGACATGTTTTTGATAATGCAACATATGAGCTGACAGAATTGGATGGAACAGTGCTTAGAGTGCCTATTGCTGGAAAAAGAATCAAGATTTTCAAGAAAAGAGATGATGAGGATTATGCTTTGGAAGAATTTTCAAGAGAAGAGCAACGACAAGAAACTTCAATGGAAGAGACAGATGATATGACAGATAATCTTGTTGATATACCGGAAATGCACAATGAAGAGATTAATCTGTTTGTGGATCTTGATGATAACGATCATGGGTAGTTGGCCCATCCGGAGGATGCGCAGGATTAGAGGGGGTGGATGTCGTATTGCTGCGCATTCGAGGTGTGAAAACCACCCAAAAGTTGTGTGTGTGATTTGATACTTTGTACATACTTAGTTGTTGTGTTTACATTTATTTTCTGCGTATGAGTATAGTGGCGAGCATGAAGGGTTGCTTTCAGTCTATGTTGAGCAGGGTCAAGGAGAGAAGACATTACAACTATACAAACAGATGCAAGAGGAGGGCATTTTCTCAAATCAGTATACATTTAAGATCACATTTCAACATTGTGGTGCCCTTATTGAGAAGGAAGATGTTAAGAACATGGATGGGAAACCAAGAAAAGTTTTTTTTTGGGAAATTTTCCGAGCATTACATGCAGATGCTTACACAGGATTACCATCGATTTCACATGGCAATCAGTGGAGTTATTGGAAAGAAGATCATGGTGCCTGGTCTGGTCATCTGTACACGATCAATCTTATTGCTGTGAATAGCAAATACTGCAATGTTTTCACAGACAATAAGCGTGTAATTAATATCGTCAACAGCAAGGAATTTGGAAAGGTTTCGGTTTATGTAAGGATCTTCTCACAGAAAGAAAGTTGATTGTTTAAGATGGCTTTTGTGGCATTTGGTACAACAATGGTGGGAAGCATTACTTTCATTAGAAATGAATGGGACTACATTATCAGATGTACAAAGAGTAGAAAAGCTGAAATCTGCTGCTAATGCAGTTTTCCGACTAGTGCTGAACACCTTTTCGGTTCCATGTGATGATTGAAGGGTCTAAGAAGGTTCTAAGGCACTTGTTGGGACATTTTTGGGTTCTAGTGTTTCATATTTAGTGGAGGCATATTCGAGCCCATGAAAGGGCCGCCTTTCTGAGGCTATTGTGGGGAGAAAAGAAAAGCTTTATTGGGTGTTTTGTTTTTCTGGGGAGCAAGGGGGGAAAAAAAAAAGAAAAAGCTAAACGGGGAAAGCTTCAGAGTATCAGAGGCTCGGAACCGCCAGACATGAACTTCTTCCACTGGTAAGAAGCGCAGTAAGGCTCCTAAAATTCAGAGGCTGGTCACTCCCATTACCTTGCAAAGGAAGAAGAGGCACTTAGGCTGTTACGAGTGATGCAGGCAATCTCCTCACTGCGCATGAGAAACATACGACGGACGAAGAAGACAGATTAACTGGGACGTTGTTGTGAAGAGAAATCGAGATAAAGAAAAGCTTACGGAATTGCAGTTGAAGAGGGGACGAAGTTGTTGCAGAGAAGACGACAACTAGTGCTAATAAGAAGAAGATCAACCGTCAGCTATCTGAATATACACAAGGCAGCATCGGTGAACTCTGTTGAAGGCGAAGGAAGTCTGAACTGTAAAAAGATTGATGAAAACGGCATGTCGGATGAATACGTTAAGGACAATGATGAAAATTAACTGAAGAATGACCATGGGAGAAAATTAACATGTAAACGAAGTAAAGGAATCATGTCGATGATTGCTTCTGTGATCGAAGTAAAGAAGATAACAGAAAGTGACAGAGGAATGCTGAAGAAACTGAAGGAAACGCTAACCTGTAGACGAAGATGGACAACTGAAGACGCAAGGTGATGAAGAAAAACCACTGCAGTTAGTGACTTGCAATTAAAGAAGAAGAGTGATCATCGATGAAGGCTATTGCGACAAAGATGCTGGAGGATCAGAAGATGATTACAACGATGAGGCTGCGCAGATCTGAAGGCAGACGCTTCTGTGGCAAGTGTGCCTGGTGAACGTGGAAAAAAAGAAGGAAATTCGCCAACAGATGTTGCTGTGAACGAGGCGCAGTTTAACGATAGTCCCGCCAATTTTGATTTAAGAAGGATAAATGCAGTTGTGCAGGACTTGTCAGTGCATGGAAGTGAGCTCTTATCATAATAAATCACAGCAGGATATTTTCATTCCCGAAAGCAGATCAAACTATGGACTTATAAACAGACATATATCACAAAAGTAAAAACAAAAATGCAAAATTACACGACTGGTTAGATGGAAAAAGTTTAAATATTTCAGACTGAAATTACGGTGTCTTACTGAAAAGATGACATGACACAGGAAAAAAAAAAATCTGTTAAGAAAAACAACTCTTTTTTTGCATTACAATTTATGGACCGCATGGTCCAGTAAAGACATAACGACTTTTCTAGCATTGTATTTTGCCTTATACAGGGTTGTATAGGAAAGAAAGACCTGCTTACAGTTTGTTGGATGAAGATGCTCTTATTGATATGTATGCTAAATGTGGGAGTCTAAAGAACAGAGAAATTGTCCAGTATAACCTGAACTTGCTTGATTGATCTTCTATCCTGGAATTAGTCAAGGTCTTCTGTAGACACGACTTTGCTTTGCTTTGGTAAATCCTTCGACAACGTGTTGCGGCCTTAATCTTTGGCGGTTCTATCCCCCTTCTCTTCTTTGGCTGCTCTCCACTGTTTCATTTTCTCAAACTGAAACAGATTGTGCAGTGCGAATTCTGGTTTGAATTAGGGTATTATGACCAAAACTACTTGCATCTTCAAATTAGAAATCTTGCTCCAAGGCTTCAACAATTCAACAGGGCAGTGAATGATCTCCACTCCACACCGTGTCTGCTCTGCTTCACAGGTGATTTTTGTTACATTGGCACACGTTATTGATCTACTAATTACAACAGGTCTTCAACTTTTCCCTACTTCATTTCTGATTTTGAGTTAAACTACATTGATTATGACCATTTCAATCCATACAATTACTACAAATCACACTACTACTCTTTTGTATGATTAGTATTGAACAATATTAAGATCAAACACCAAAAGCATTTTCTAAATAAGAATCATGTATGGAAATTAAATGCAATCTGTATTTCTATAGCAATGAGATTAGGCACTCACTCTTGAGAATTCAATGTCTTCTTCATCTTCTTGATTGCTTGATTGATCTCCTAGAGCGCCTGTCTTTTTTGTTGTCCAATCACTACCTTGCAAATGATAGCTTCTTTGCTATGAATATGAAAAACATGATTTCTTGCACTGTTGAAAATACTCTTTTTGATTTGAATATGAAATATATGATTTGTGTAATGTTAAAAAAATATTTCTTAGATGTGAATATAGAATAAATGGTTTGTGCAATGCTTTTATCAATGAGTACTTTCAAAATACTAACCTTTCTTTCTATTCTGTGATGCTATATACCGTAAGATTTTGCCTCAAGGCTAAACCTAGCCTTATAATTCTTGTATCCTTTCGTAATATTAGAGCATTTTATCAAGTTCTTATACATTGTATTATATTTTACTATATAGAACTTTTCATTATATTGTATTTTCATAGTAAAATCATTACCATTAGATTTTATGGTTATATTCTTTATAATTTTGCAATAAGCATATGCCTATACAATACTTACAAATACTCAATATGATTTTTCCATAGGATGTAATTTGATATTCTAACAACATATATCATGATCTTTCATCAATCTATAGATTAGACCATATGGTCAAAAGTTTTATTGCAATATAAGAAGTACTTTTTGTTATTTTATTCAATACAATCTGAGATTTGGCCATGAGGTTAAATATTTTCTTATAATATAAGATGTAATTTATGTTATTTTTTCCAATATACTGTGAGATTTCGCCATGCGGCCAAATATTCTCCTTAAGCTATCTCTTGGTCAAAATAAGGACTCTTGTAGTATCACATATGAGAATGACATTTCGCCATTTGGTCAAATGCTTTCTTATATTATCAACCCTTACTCACTTCCAAAAGGAAAGCCTAGTTTCTACTTAGAATTCCTTACTTTCTATAATTTGGCCATGTGGTCAAATCTTGTCTTACAACAAACAAACCACTTTTTTACAAATTGATCCTAAAAATTTAAGACTAAATCTATGGTGGGTTCGATCACACAAATTTTGGGTATGCTACATTTGGCTGTATGGCAAAGTATTCTAAGAAAAACATCTTCTATATTATCTCCAAAAGGGAAGACCATGTTCTACTTGCAACTCCTTGATTATCTACTATATTTATAGGAAGTTTCGCCATGTGGTCAAAAATTGTTTTGCAACAAAAAAACCACTTTGTTTTCATAAACCATTTTTCTCATTTAAATTTTTCATAACTTCATATCTATATGTTCATATATAAATATCATATCATTTTTCCACAAATTAGCCACTTTTTCCATTCCACTACAAAATAAAAATTGGCCATGTGGTAAAATCTTTTATTTTGTTGTCAATGCTAGCATCCAAGAATCCCCCATTCTTGTTTCGTTTGGCCATATGATCAAATCTAATCTCATACATCTTGCAAACCATGAGACCACTTTTTCATTCCACTATAAAATAATATTTGGCTATATAGTCAAATCCAATTTCACAGCATGTTGCAACAAATAAATCACCTTCTTTATATGGTTATGAAACTAGATTTGGCCATATGGTTAAAACTAGTTTATAGAAATCGTCTTATCTTGTAGGTTTCACCATGAGGTTAAATCTCCACCTTTCAAGTGTTTTTCACTTTACCTTATATTGATATCTATGGGATTTGCTACATAGCCATATTTGTTTATATGTGAATCTCATATCACAATAAACTGCATCCTCTCTTTAACTAGTCGTTAAAAACCCAGTGGTAAAAAATCATGGCAAAGTTTCTAATATTATAGATAAGTTTTATGACTAAATAGGATTTGATCACATGGCTAAAACCAATGATAATGTTTCTACAATATAGCTCCTTTCAAGGGAAACTTACATGTGCACTAATTAAAATGTTAACTTTGTAGTTACAAATGGAATCGTGAGATTGCTACATAACCACATTGATATATAGGTGGATCTCATATTGTACTAAATCTCATTCTTTGATTAAATAGGATTTGACCACATGGCCAAAAATCTTAGCAAAGTTCCTAGAGTGTGATCCTTGCATAGGAAACTTACATGGACAAGAAATCCAATGTTAACTTAGGGACAAAATCATCCATGAAATTTTCTACATAACCACAATGATTTTTCACTATATCTCATACCACACTCACACTCAACATTTCATTATCACTTGATCCTTTGGTTAAGCCCATGGTCAAGTCTCACTATTAATATAATTTGATATTCTCACCACCGAAGTCCATGGCAGTGTTTTATATGATTCTTGCAAGAGAAATATAATTAATGCTAACTTAGGGCCAGAACAATCCATGATATTTGATACATAAGCACATATATTTATGGTTGGATCTCATACCACACTTAATCTCAAATTTCAATATTTCATTTTATGGAAGAGTCCCTTCGGAGTACATTTGTCTTGTTTTTCATAAAATCTTGTGTTGCAAAGAAAGATAGCACATCCAAAAAGGAGACCCAAACCATTGATGGAGTTAGTGGTGATTTTGTGTATCCATGGTATGTGGATGTTTATGATAGTCAAGGAAAAAGGGCTAACAATGTTCTCTTATTCACTTTAAAGAGTCATATTGCAATTTTTAAACAAGATGGTGTCATAGAGAAGATAACAGATGCATGTGTTGGGAAAGAGGGAATACCATGTAATCTTGTTAAGATCAAGGGAAAAAAATTAGTATACAAACTTAATCCTTTGTCATTTCACTTTGCCTGTATTAAAGAGGACGAAGAATACTCTTTGAAAACAATGGGATGGACCTTATTTGAGGAGGTAAAGGGCATAGAAGACATTGTATTAGCATTCCAAGCTGTTCAACATAGTGAGATACTTTCCCTATCAAGAAAAGGTGATCGCCCCAACAAAAGAATGAAGCTCCAAGATAAACAAAAAGACTTGAGATCTTCACCTTCTCCTCAAGAAGAAAATAATTCATGGAATCCCACAAGCTCAAAGTCAAAATCGCCTCAACAAAGTTCCTTATCACAAGCTCTTGTTGTTAGTATGGCTGCTAACACTATTGAGAATGGTGCCACTTTACCTTCCATGCTACAAGTTACACCTGCAAAGCCAATAATTTCTCTTAAGGTCAAGGGAGTAGAAAGAACATTCGATTTTCCTAAGATAGTTAAGAAGAAGGGAAATAATGAAGAATCAAGATTTCACATATTTGAAAAATTCTTTGCATTTGGTCCAACAATACAATTTCCTATTCTTGTTGATAGGTGTTATGAGGCACCTCCTTTGTATGCCTATAGGTCACTATGTTGGGATTATGTAGAGAAGCTAACCACGTCTTTCATAAAGAATCCCATGATTCTAGCAACAACAACATATCTTATGCCTTTTTTACAAGACAACAATGAGAAGAGACCCATGCATCGTGATAAGGTGGATGCTAATAAGTTGGATACTTATAGTTATTGGACTATATGGAGGCTTCATTCAATTCATGTGGCAAAGATATATATTCAGAGTAATACTACACATTGTCTAGCAACCATATATTTATACACCATGAGAAATGCTAGAATATTAGTTGATTGTGTTGCAGAAATGAGCATTGAGCTTTCACGAATGAAAAATATAGAATCACATAATGTTATGAAGAGTGCCCTTTATGTTGAGCAACTTCAACAATTAAGACATTAGTGGCTAGCATTTGGTTCTCCACCAAAATCCCAACAAGGGCTTTCTAAGAAAAGATCTCAAAGAGTACCATTGTAGGCAATCACATATAAGCTTATCTTTTCTAGTTTTTATGAAGATTATTGTGATGCTCTTTCTTTTGTTCTATGCTCACTATTTTGATCTTTTTTTTGCAAAGGTTTGTGGCATACATTGGAGAAAATTGTGCATCTAGAGATTGCCGTATGATTATTAGCTCCCAACACATTTGATTGTTGGATCAAAATCATGAAGAGATACTCTAGAGGTGAACTTATCCCAAGAGGAGAGTTTGAGAAAAAAGGGAAGGCAACCTTCTCTTGTTGCATTTCATTGCCTTATGGATCTAAAGGATGGAAACATCCTTACACTACAAGAGGAGATCAATGAAGGTCATATCCGTTTTCTTAGAAACAAATGGGATAAGGAAGATATGATTGACATGGAAACAAGGGCTAAGCAAATCAAGCAAGATAGGGTCCTAAAGGAGGAATTAATCACTCTTTTCAATGCTTCAGTTCCTGAAAGTAGCGCTTTGATGAAGACTTGGGAAGAGCTTGTTGATGATTATGATTTCAATAATGAAGTCTACAAAAAGATTTTAGGCATTTGCAATGATTCGGTATCAAAGAAGCTAACACGTGGAGCTGATTCAGGGCCCCATAAAATGGACCAAAAGTTATTGTGAATGTCCTAATTAGAAGAAAGTAAAATCCTCTTCAATCCTCCACTACTTCCCCTTGGAGTGTATATGTTGTTGGATGCAATCTAGAAACCTTTAATCTTATACATAATGTTTATAGAGATCCAATTACCATTGGGATTGTTGTTCTAGATGTAGCACACGGGATTGAGGGAATGAAATGGGACGGTAAAGTTTGGAAAGGTTGTATCCACACTACTACAAATGACGTGTGAACCTAAACAATTCATGTTGTTATCATTTCTTAATCGAAAGCAAATGGCAACTTTGGAAAATGCTCTTGAAGGCATTCCTTGCAAGTATCGCATGCTGGCTGGTAGTGTTGACTTCCTACCAATGGATAGAATGTTTACTTTTGGATCTATAGATTCTTTTGTGGTTTTGACATTAGTGACCATGGAAAAAAGCTTCATCAATTTTGAGCTATATATAAACAATGTCAACAAGCCTCCCTTTTTGGACTTTGAAGGCTTGACAAGAAGTGCAATGATGAAGATCTTGAAGAACAAAGGTTTGCAAAGGCCGTTTTGAGAAAGAAAATAAAAGTTATGGAAACTACAATCAAAGCATTCAATGATTCGCATGAGGTTGTATTTGATGTATATGCAAGTGAACTTGCATCTAAGGTGGCATTGGTAAATCATATGAAAACTATTGCAGTGGTTTGTAACACTCAAGAGCAAAGAGAGGTTGAAGCACAATTGTGGAGGGTCCATGAGAGTGTCAAACAAAACTCAAAATCCCAAGAGGTTCCTTCTACTAAAGTTCAAGTTCTTGAAGTACCACGTGAGGGCATAAAAGAATCAAGCCAAGATATAGCAAGTCTAATTATGAAACAGAAATTAAAGGCTACTTCAGGTGTTTAAAATCTGTTCCTTCTCCTTTCATCAAGGAAGACACATTGATGTAATTTTGATTTTTTTCTTGAGAAGTTACTTCCATTAGCATTTGCAATATTTTCTTTTTTTAATGGTATTACTTAAAGAAACAATGCCTTTATTTTTTTAAATTTTTACAAAAGGTACCAAGCATAGTTGGTTTAAAGAATCTATTTAAGTAAACATCTTGCCAAAATAGTATTAAAGAGCTCATTAAAATTTATCATCCTTTGTAAGGATAAGTGTTTAATTGTAAGAATACTTATCATCATGAAAAGTTAGAACTAGCTATGTAAAATTTACTTAAGTCTATTTTAGATCTTATTTCAATTAAACTCTTATATGTGTTGTGTAATGATCTTGTCATGCTAGTTTTGGTTAGATTTGTCCACATGGTAAAATCTCTTATCTCTTATAGCCTCTTTTACTACATCACTAGTGTATGTCTACCCATGTGCCTTAGGATAAGAGAGCCAACAATATATTGCACACCCCAAAAAAGATTCATTGCACATGCCAAAGGAGTTTTACCTCAATAGCAAATATTGCAACAAAGATTTTCACTCCAATGTATCTTTTGAGATGTGTATATGGAATATCAAGGTAAAATCATTGTTACAATTCATGAGTTTAAATATCTATGGGATATAACTAGTTCAAAAATAGAATAGTTAGTCCTTAAGAAGAAACTATAAAAACTTATCCAAAAAGAGTATAACTTATCTCAATTAAATTGTCATGTGTCACTTATATGTGACATAGTTTTGGTCACATGGTCAAAAGTATCATGTTTAAATTTTCTTTTAATAATTAGGACTAATAAACACCTTCTTTGTACATACCATTTTGAAGGCCTTTTTTAGAAACTAAGTATGTTAAATATTAAAATGATAATATAATCTTTGCAACTAATTATAAAAATCTATTGTTAGTATCTCAAGTATACTTATAATTAGTGATAAAAAGTTGGTATGGAAAAATGACTTTATTAGAATAGATTTTACTTCGAAGAAATCATCATACATATTTTTTTCACCTCATGATATTACTCTTGGTTAGATTTAACCACATGGTCAAATGCCTCTTTTCTTAAGACATCATTTATTGAGTAGTACCTATGTATGTATTTATCAATGTGAAGCTAAATTGCTCTAGTGTTCTATGCTAGTTTATAGCTCAAATATTAAGTAGAATGATGAGGAAGTAAATGAATCCAATGTGCTTCTTTTTCTTCTTTGTAACTTCAACTAAGACATCTATGGTTGGATATCTAACAGATTCAACAACAGTAGAGCACCATGATGTGATTGATCCTTGATAACGGAGACACCACATCCGTGTCTCCACAGTAGCATCCCCCTGATCGCGATGCAGTCCCTCCCTCTGGCCCAAGTCATGAGCGTCGAGATCGTCTGCTCGAAGTTGAAGCATCTGATCGCGCTAAAGCAGATCTAGCAGAGCGCCCTGACGAAGAATGAGATAGCTCCTGGTGTGCCATCTCTCTGAATCTCGCAAGCTGGTCTAGAGACATGCGTGCCATCATGTCTTGAAACTCCTCATCGCTCATCCTTTGACTCATCCTAAAAATGTCACCTGCACAGATAAAAAATGGTGTTAGAATAATCAATTTAAACTATACAAAGCACATTCATATAAATCATTTTTAAAAACCCCTCTTAAAATGCATATCTTATGTACCTTTATAAGAGATCCCCTCGAGAATTCCCACTCCTCCATTGAGACCTCTGTCCCTTTGTTGGATGCTGCGGTCAAGGCTCCATCCAACCATCGTGTTGACATAAACCGCGGCATCTCCTCCATGCCTTCGGGATATCAAATCGGTCAATGACGCATAGTGCGTCAGAATTCAGCTCGTGCTTCCTCTCGATCTTGCCTTGCAATTTGATACTTGGTGAGCCACGTCTCCACGGAGGCATGGTGCAACATACGAAAGCGATTTACCTTCTCTTCCATTGAGGCATCCATTCTTTTTTCTATCCCATTTCCAACCACCACATCTCTAGTCAGTCTATCATCGTCCTTTAGCGTCCATAGCATTTCATTGTCTGGTTCCACCATTGGTAGCCATTGTGAGATATGCACTAACGCCTCTGACACAACCAACCTTCAGCCATGCTACCTTCTGGCCAAGCTCGTTGTCACACAAAGCCTTTTAGGGTTTTCATGAAGCGTTCCAGGAAGAACATCCATCACATATGGACAGGTCCAGCAATCTCCAGTTCGTCCACAAGATGCACAAGAAGGTGGACTTGTATCGTGAGCATGCTAGTGGGCAGGTATTTCTCAAAGAGATAGACCATCTCCACTGCTCCCCGCCTCGCGGATTCAATAGAGGACGTCTTAATCTCTTTCTATGAGATCCATTGCACCAAAGTCGACAACTTGTAAATGGCCTTGCGAATTTCTAGAGTAAGGCATCCTGCAATCGCGATCGGTAAGACAAACTGCCACAAATGATAAAGAATTATGAATAATGGCCACTTTTAAAATTGCAAAATGCCCATGCTAATTACAATCCATTCTGTTCACAAACCTGACATATCTTATGCCAATCATGGGATTTTAGCCCCGACAATTGGTCATCTTTAGAAAATGCGGACCTGAGAGAACGCATCATACCCATCGTAGTGCGGATGGACTTGATTACTTGCTTCACAATGCGCTCTTCTTTGGTGGAAAAAACCCAAGGAGCGCGAGGAAGCGGCACTCCACCATCAGCACTTGACTACCAAAGCACCTCCATCTTACCTACCTCCTTCAAATCCATTCATGACCCTATAGTGTCTCTCTTTCCTGTGATGTGGTCCCATAGCAAGCTACCCACATTCTTGAAAATATGCATGGGATCCAACAAGTGGTTGACCTATAAGTGGGTCCAATATGGCAACTCGTAGAAAATAGAGAACCGTCGCATTCCATTTGGATGTGATTCCAGGTTTACCATTTTTAGCTCGTACCAGCTTGCGGCGTTCATATGTGTTGAAGGTCGTCCAAGAAAACCTTCCCTGAGTTCATGATCCTCCGGCAAGAAAGCGGCGTGTCCTTGATATACCATCTTCTTCATCGTTCATGACCTTCGGGAGTCTAACTGTGGCCCACACAATGGACATGCATGATAATCTGAGGTAACCAGACATGTAAGGCGAGCCACGACCTAGTGAATACTTGATTGAATGAGATAAAATATAGATATTACCAGCGAGAACAGAGGTTTGCTCACCTGAGCACTCTCCCAATCCCGAAAAGTCATGCATCGTCCACATGAGAATGGCTCGAATGTTGGCTGACCGTCGACCATCGCACCTGCTCATATATTGCACAATGACCCCCTCCTCCCACAAAATCTTAAGCTCATCGACTAATGGATGAAGATACACATCCATATTTTTTACTTTGTAGCGGCCTGGGACGAGCAAGCTAAGGATGAGATGTCCTTTCTTCGTAGAAAGCCATGGAGGGATGTTGTAGTTGACAAGCACTATAGGCCACACATTGTAAGAAGTTGAGCGCAGACGGAATGGGTTCACACCATCCATTGCGAGACCGAGCCGAAGATTCCTTGGCTCTCGTGCAAAGCCTGGGAAGGTAGAGTCAATGTGGCTCCATGCGCGCGAATCCGCTGATATTCATTGAACTCCATCCGTGGACCTATTCTGCACATGTCACGTTATCAAGCTTTCCATGCCGGACGTGCGAAACATGTGGTTTATGCGGGGAATGAGCGGAAAGTATCTGAGAAATTTTTGAGGGATGGTTTGCCCTTGCAAGTCTTGTTGATACCTATGAGCACCACTTTGGACATGTCTCCATAGTCTCGTATTCATCTTGAAACAGTATGCAATCGTTGATACATGCATGGATGTTATTGTAGTCCATGCCAAGCTTCCGTAAAACATGTCGTGCATCATCACGAGACTCAGGCATGGTCTTTGCATGTGGTAATATATGATATTTCAATAACTTGAAAAGAATCATAAAACACCTTGAAAAAGCACAAATGTTTGTAATAATAGTGTTAAAAAAAAAATCAATGAAGCCTATGTGCAAGGTACCTAAATAACTCGGTCACACTCAAATCACTCCACCCGTATTTTGCTTGCACACTTAAGAGTGCAAGCAATGTCTTCAACCGAGATACTCGGCACCCATCATATAATGGTATGGATGATTTCTCTCTAAGCGGGTCAGATGTCTCAACATCCATGGGAATCAATGCATCGATCACTGCCTCCATCTCAGGCTCCAAGATTGTAGGTAGGTCGGGAAGGTTGTCTGTCTCCTCTGGCATTGACAATATAGATGGGCCTTGCGAGTGGTGGATTGGCTCCTGCAATCCATCCATCGCACGTCCACGAACTCTTCTAATTGGCCGCAAAGGGTGCACTCCCCCTTGGGTCGAGACATCACCCCCCTGGATAGAAAATTTGCCAATAGGACCCAATCTTATTGTGTATGGTTTTCAATTAGCTTGCGAGTACAATGCATGATTAATATTAACTTCAAATTACCGTTTGCTAAAAATTCACAATCTCCAGATCAATGATCTCAGATTGAAACTCGCCAAATCGTCGTACGTGTTCTATAGACAATCGACGTTTTTGTCTAATTTCCAACTTGCATTGAGAGCAAGGACATGGGACACGTTGATTAAGATATGCCTCATGATCTTGAACAATAAGACCTTCTTCGTTTTCCATCTTATCTACATCACAGCAAACGAGGCTCAAATGGATAGCTTTATGGAGATGTATGTCAAGTTGCAAGTTGACCATAAATCTTGTATTGTACATAGTAGTTGAGAGATTTATTGATGTTATATCTCGGCGCTATATCATGCTCAAGGATTTGTTTGTCTCGGTAGATAATTATTCGTTATTGTAAAAAACTGCAATAGAGGGCTTTGAGTATAAGTAATCCATTTATGAGCATCATTGATGATCTCTTAGTCTAATAATAAATCAGTCTCAACAAAAAGCATCTTAGAAATGTGGTTTTTTTGTCTTGGGATCGCATATTAAAATTAATGCCATCTATAAAATTTATCAACTATAGTAATAAAATTTGTTTAAATCAATTCTACTCAGTCATAAGACCTGAGAGAAAATATCCTATACTCAATTTAAGGGATTCTTCTTCTATAACAATACTTTTGGGTTCATTTTGATGAAGTACCGTAATGACCATTAGCTAGGGTATCATTTTCTTTTAGTCCTTCCGTTGACTAGTTGGCATGATTTCTAATTTGTTATGCCTATAAAGTTAATACAAAAACAATAAATTATGCATATCACAATTAGATCCCCTACTTGGACATTATGAAGGAAATGACCAATTTTAAGCCATCTTAAAGAGTCACCAATGTACGTGGCCCATGGCAAAGCACATTGCATACCATTATCGATAAGTCTATTATCGTGCATCTTAAATCTCCTAATTAGACTTTATAAAGTGTATGACTAATTTTTAGCCCTCTTAAGGAGTCGATGTAATGGTACCCATAAAAAAAGTAAAGTGGATACTATTACCATAATCATGGATATGCTATCATTCCAATATATGTTATATTTCTCTTTCTCTCCCTCTCTCTCCCTCTCCCTCCCTCTCTTTCTCTTTCTCTCACATTTCCTCTCCCTCTCACAATATATCTTAACACTCTCCAAAAGAAAAAGGGACAGGGAGAGAGAGAATGCACTCTCCCTCCCTCTCCCTTTTCCTCTCTTTCTCTTTCTCTCCCTCTCTCATTTCCTCCCTCTCCCTCTCCCTCTCCCTCTCTTTCTCTCCTTCTCTCTCATTTCCTCTCCTAAACAAGCAAAAAAGAAAGTGATTTAAACCTTTAATAAGCAAAAGGGAGAGGGAGAGAGAGAATGCACTCTCCCTCCCTCTCTCTCTCCCTCTCGCTCTCTTTCTCTTTCTCTCCCTCTCTCATTTCCTTCCCCTCCCTCTCCCTCTCCCTCTCTTTCTCTCTCTCCCTCTCTCTCCCTCTCCCTCTCTTTCTCTCATTTCCTCTCCTAAACAAGCAAAAAAGAAAGTGATTTAAAGATTAAACAAGCAAAAGGGAGAGGGAGAGAGAGAATGCACTCTCCCTCCCTCTCCCTCTCCCTCTCTTTCTCTTTCTCTCCCTCTCTCATTTCCTTCCCCTCCCTCTCCCTCTCCCTCTCTTTCTCTCTTTCTCTCTCATTTCCTCTCCTAAACAAGCAAAAAAGAAAGTGATTTAAACCTTAAACAAGCAAAAGGGAGAGGGAGAGAGAGAATGCACTCTCCCTCCCTCTCCCTCTCCCTCTTCCTCTCCCTCTCTTTCTCTTTCTCTTCCTCTCTCTCCCTCTCCCTCTCTTTCTCTCTCATTTCCTCTCCTAAACAAGCAAAAGAGAAAGTGATTTAAACCTTAAACAAGCAAAAGAAAGAGAGAGGGAGACTCACCGATGAGATATGGCGAGTGTGGGGCGGCTCCTCTTTGCGATGAAGGCTCCTCCTCTCCTTTGCGAACAACGGCGGCGGCGTTGACAGTGGGTCATCTTCCTCTCCTTCTCTCACGAGGGTCGCTCTTTCCCTCGCTCTCGCTATCAAAATACACAAACCGCAAACGCGAAATGAAACCGCGCTCGGTTTCGGCCCGCTTGTTTTCCCTGTGGAGTGTCGCTTTTTGCGTCACATTTGTGACGCAAATAGTGATGCAAATAGCGAGGCAAATAGCGACGCCAATAGCGACACCGCTACCCGCCGTCGCTAATCGGCGTCACTACTAGCTCAAATCCTTGTAGTGGCAACTCATTTCAGGTCAATACTATTGCGTACAGTCTTTCACCACTGAAATAATTATATCCACAAGGTTTAACAGTTCTGTCCTTGTTCTCGAGCATTGGTGGGAAAGAAGTGGCATTGCACAAATTGGGTATAATTTTGAAGGCTGTTGTTATTATGGAGATCAATGATAAATGTAAAAACATAATAGCTAGCTAATGGAACAAAACCTTCCAAACATGCTGATTTCAAATGGAGGATGATGTTAGAGATCTTATTGATGATAAGTTGGTTGAGATTGTGGATGTAGTGGGAAAGATTGACCTCATAATTGGGGGAAGCCCCTGCAACAATCTCTCAGGAAACAATAGAGTAAGGAGGGTAGGCTTGGGTGGCAAAGAATCCTATCTTTTCTTTAAATTTTCCAAGATTCTGAGTAGTTTAAAACATATCATGCAAGTAAGAGGTTACCTGAATATGACCAAACCTCTTAATAGCTAGTATTTTTTTGAATAGGGCATGAGTGGATAGGGAATGATTGGATGTATATACTACATAATTACACCTGGATCATACGCTAGGATATGGTATAAATGTATAGGATCATACGGACATGATATACATGTATATACGACATGATATACATGTATAAAGCATATACATGCATAGGACATGATATACATTACCAACTTTACTTCTTTCTGAGTATTACAAATATACATCCAATCATTCAAAGCTAATTATATATATGTGATTTCATGCCCTATATACATCCAATCATGCCCTATACAAATGTGATTGGATAGGGCATGATGATTAGATGTATATATAAATCAAAGGTTGACTTGTGCATTTGCAATATATATATATATATATATATATATATATATATATATATATATATATATATATATATATATATATATATATATATAACTGATCAATACACTCACATGTCTCATTTAATGTTGTGCACTTAACCTAGCCATGCATGCCAATTCATAGCATGAGTAGATTGATGTAAATTTGTTGGCTTGTTCATATGCAAGCTATTCCAATCATGTCAAGGTGCACTTATAGCTCACATATCTTTGATTGATTGATGGATAATATGCCTTTCTCTATCTCTTTCGTGTACACCTTCATTGCATTATCTTTCTCTTGCTAAAAACCATTCGTGCTTTATCCACCTATTGATACGTAAGTGGGATAATATGCAATTGTAAGTGGGATGCATAGTCTAGTAAGTCACTACATATATATGTGCCAATTGACTTGCCAATGTGTTATCTCTTATCCTCAAGCTTTGTTATATATGTCACCACATAGGTCAATTGATTCCCTAAATGCATGCATTGATTTCTTAAATTGTTGCTGCGTGTCTGTACGTGTGTGTAACAGGAATTATCTGCGCATTTACACGTGCAATTACACGCGCTGACAGATGCGCCACGCAAGTATAGAAAATTTTTAAAAAAGTTGTGGCTTTCTTTTCAAACCTGTGCTTTCCTGCGTTTTCTGTAGTTCGAGCTCGACATCACTACTCGTGTCTATCTATCACTTCATGAAGACAATGAGGCAAGGAAATAAGAGTAAAAAGAGGACAGGAGGAAAGAAGAGCCAAAGAGTAAAGAAGAAGAGCCAAACAGCAAGGAAGAGAACAAGATTGAAGCAACTTACCAAGGGAAGAGAGAAGGAGGACAAGGAGCTTGCAACCTAGCTGCCGCCACCCGTTGGAACAAGCAAAGAAGGTGAGTTTTTCTTCTCTCTCTCAATCTTGTTTGGTTTCTCTGTTCATTTATCTCTCTCTTCTCTCTCTTCATATGCTGGATCTTGTCATCTATGGAGGTTTTTTAGCTTTTTTTTAAAAGCAAATTTAAGAAGAAATGGTGTGACTGTGCACATCTGTCAGCGCGTCCAGATGACCATGTAGACGCGGCTATTGATGCGAAAATAGACGCGCTGACAGATGCACACAGAGACGCGCTGACAGACGCTGACAAAGACGCAGGTATAGACGCGCATAGAGACGCAGGTATAGAC
Source organism: Lygodium microphyllum (assembly GCF_053477565.2). Lineage (NCBI taxonomy): Eukaryota > Viridiplantae > Streptophyta > Polypodiopsida > Schizaeales > Lygodiaceae > Lygodium > Lygodium microphyllum. The sequence continues at coordinate 5,667,368 of NC_141156.1, forward strand.
ACTGTATATAATATGCTTTATCTACACAGGATAATATGATTTTTCTTGTGTAGATGTGGAATCCTAGATTCTCCAGCACCCCATTCAACAAGGAGCAATTCATGGGGGAGATGACTAATTATCTTAGTTGCCCTCCCACTGCAGATGAGGTTTTCAGTATGATGTCTGGGACACCTATCACATCTTTGCCTACACAGGGATCAGCTGAGATACATGGATCGGCCGAAGCATGTGCATCTGCAGAAGCACGTGTATCGAGTGAGGTAGAGGGTAGTGCACGTCGAGGAAGGAGGGAGAGTCGTGCGGGAGGACGAGGAGGTTGAGGGCTTTGTGCTCAATTACCCTCACCGAAAAATGAGAGAGGTGAGCCTCCACAAATGTACTACTCTATCACTGATGTTGGTGGTATCTTGCATAACTTTGAGGGGAGGGAAGTGATAGCCTACTTGAGGAGTGTCATGCATGCCACATACAAAGATTGCATGATTCCCTTCAAGCACTAGAAAAATGGTTTATGGCAAGAGGTGCTGCGGGCAGTACATAAAAGGTACCCTAATCCCAAGAATTCACGATTCTTAGATGATTGGGGACGGTCAAAGGTGAGAGACGCACTTCATAACAAGAGGTCTCACCTTATGACACGCACCAAGGAGTCATTGCGGAGACAAGAGCAGGGGCGCCCTGGATATGGCCAACCACCCAATTGCCACCGCAAGGAGTGGAAAGAGGCCAAGAAGAGAGCAGCGGAGAAAATGACAAGTCGTCAGCATGCAGAGGCGCGACATATCCAGATGGCAACCATGGGATCGTTGCATTATGGATCACGTGGCAGGGAGTCATGGGAGGCTGAGTTTGTAAGTATTATTTGATTTTTAAAAAAAATTGTAATTTGTTTCACTTCATTATGCAGTGTGTTTTAATATGTTGTATGTTCAAATTGTTTTGTAGTATCATATCGTTGGTAGGATGCCTACTCCTAGAGAGGTAGGCTACCATCGAGGTCATAACCGGGCGTCCACTTGGCAGCATTTCTACGAGGAGGGACTCATCAGGGAGGAGCAATATAATCGCGCCATGAGGATTCCACCACCAGAAGAGGTATGCTTTATTTTTTACATGAAAAGTATAGATAGATCTAATTTATTGTTTGTAATGGTATTTATATACCTTAATCATTTGTGTAGGCGAATCCTGATGCAGTTGAGGATAGCGAAGGGGGGACTAGCAGTAGCGGTGGTGGCAATGGCAGCGGCACAGGCAGTGGTGGTGGTAGCGATGATGATGCCTCTTCTGAGGAGATATAGAGGAGCCCCATGCGTGCATGCCTGCCCTTGGCTTGTAATTTTCATTTTTGATATATTTTACTTTCAGCTAGTGCTTGCGACTATGACGTCACAAGCACTAGAACTCATAATGTAAAAACATTTCATCTATATATATGAAATTTCGTATACTACATACATTGTTTTGTTTTCAGTATCCAATCTTCGAAATAATCTTTCTCTATTATCCCTAAGCATACAACTTGATGTTGATGGGGGAAAAAAACCAGAGAGCATGTGGCATGCTCTCTGGTTTTTTTTTCATACCTCTGTTTTGCGCGTCTATCAGCGCGTCTAAATTGCAGGATAAATGTGCGTCTATTTTCGTCAAAAACTTTCAGAGTAAACGCGGTTTTAGATGCGTAGATACACGCTTGTATAGACGCACAATATGAATATGTCCACTTTTTTAAAAATATGATTATATATTTACGTAGTGTGTTTATACGCGCGTCTAAAGGCGCGTCAAAGTGTGCGTGTAACGCTGATCAAAGCGCACTTTTAGACGCGATTTTGTAGACGCGCAAATAGACGTGTTAATAAACGCGCCCGACATTTTTTTTCACAATTCAAATATTGCGTCTATAAGCGTGTATATGAACCCTTTTTGTTGTAGTGGGGGTCGTACTTTGCACATGCCTATTAGCTTCTTCACGGATATGGAGCGAGGAAGATCCCTACAGAGATTTTGTTGTACCACTCTTGCACCATACCAGGTCATCCATGATAGGGAGTGAAAAGAATCATGCCGAAGATTACCCTTTGCTGTGCTCACACCGTATTAGCTGCTCCACAATATGATGTGAATAGAACCCCGCAGAGATTTGGCTTCGTTACTCTCATGTCATATCAACCTATTCTCTATGTGTTGTATGGAAGATACCAGTGAATTTTTTAAATTGATCTTCCTATCTTTTTTTCTTAGGCAGTAATGATAGCAAGGACAAAGCACACATTAAATATCCCCAAGAGTACCTAATTAGCCAAAAAATCAATCTAGACTCTCTTTTGTTCAAGGATGTGAGTCTTCCAAGCCAAGGAGAAAGAGAAGATCTAAGTTTTACTATATGTAGAAGTGTTTTAGTGGGATACAACATGTCATTCCAAAGACAACTTTTATCAAAGTAGGATATTTCTGATAGATCATCAAGAGTGTTGACTAAAATTGGCTTGCAAAAGAAATGGTAGCTTGCAATGATTCTTTGTCTTTAGAAGGCACTTGAAGACTTTATTATTGAATTTATGAATAATTTTTACATTCTTTATGCTTATGCTAATATGATCACCTTTATGAAAAAAGATTTTAGCATGATCAACAGAATAAGGTACATGTTTGACAAGGTATTGAGGCTCTTGCCTACTATTGATAAAAAAAGCCTTTCAATCCTTAACATTTCCCCAAAATTGTCTAGAAAAGCAAAAGGGCCAAATATCAAGGATGCGATATATCTATACCCAACAACGACTGCATCCTCCCTAGCAAGAGTTTATCCTAGAAGAAAAAACATAAGAGGTCATAGAAAACAAGGATGATGTTTGCAAGAGAAAAATTGATGTGCTTGGCTTTGCTAATTATAAGAGAATGGGTGAGGTGTATGAAGAAATGGTTGTCAATGTTTCTTGCACTTCTAAGGAAGAGGACTATCTTAGCATCTCTTGAGAACAAGTCCATGCTAGTTGTTTAAAAGGATATTTAATTGTGAGATTATGTAGTTTATTGTTTGCATACGGTAAGGCATTTTGAGTCTCAAAAATTTTAGTATATAGAATGATTGTGCTGTTGATTGCAAATACCACTCCTTTATTTTTGCTATTAGCTTTAGAGGCATTGATTGTATCTCTTAGCCAAGAGATCTCTAAGATTATACATATTTTTGATCCACTATTATCAATGGAATTATTTTTTAGATTTGGTTCAAACATAGCAATGTCTTTCAAAGCTTTTGATTCCATAAAAAATTACCATGTTTTTTCCCCCTATGTTGGATACACTCACTAGAGAAATTATCTGCATGAACTCTCTAACTGGTATCCATGGCCAAGCAAGAATGTACATTAAATGGAATATTGCTTGCTTTTTTGTTAATGTTTTGTTTTATTTTATTATCTATTTGAGTTACATGTTTCCCTTTGCAGTGTGCTAGCAGGCCCGTGACTAACTTCTTGGACACCACATATGAGGATATTGATGATCCTAAAAAACCATACAACTCTCTCTAACAAGAAGTACCATTGCAAAGTTATACACATACTTGTGGATGGAGAGTGATTTCAAATGTTTGTATGACAGTAGATTCAAAGATACTTAAGATAAATGGGGTGAATGTAAATCTCTTCCGTATTGTTGTTTTTTTAAGGGACCCTTTTTTAGTTTACCAACTTATTATTTTTTTCTCATAGTGCTGAGGTTACCCTGAATTATATATGTGGTGGATAAGGGAGCAATGTATTGAGTTGATTTTGGATAGGCAATCACACTAGTTTATTTTGACTCCCCTCCACAAAGCCATATAACATTCATAATATATAAAAACCCTTCCCTTAGTAAAATAACCCACAATGTGATCAACATAGATATGTATGTGAACACCTTTTGAATCACTTGAAAGGCTCCACTTAAGCTTTCTATAGGTTGCCATTCAATACTTGTTGACATAAATATATGTACAACCAAGAACCCATTATTAGTACTTGCTTAAATGAAAAAAATATTACATACATTGTCAACTCAACACTTACAATGTGTTTACTACGAAACACGCTTGTTTGGAGGCAAGTGCATATCCTCGGCCATGTAAACATGTTGCACTTTGATAAATCCAATCTTCACACATAATTTTGAAAGAAATGATATGTCCCTCCCAGTGATGTTTTATATTCCCTCATTTTCTTCGTTTCACCTTGTGAAAGTAATTGCAAGAGGGCAGCATGGCAACCCAATTGTTTATGCTAAAGATATTTGGCTCCCAATTTTTGTCAACTCCCTAGCTATAGATGGTGTAGGAGTTTACTAAACAAGAAGGGTGCCATCTAGATGCCATACTTAAATTAAATTTGCAAAGAAAGAAGCTCATCAAGAAATGTGAATGAACTAGAAAGCAGAGAAAGAAGCTCATCGAGAAAGATGAAAGAACTAAAAAGGAATAATAAAAAGACTAATGAAAATATATTGGGTGCCAAAAAGTTCTTGACTTTCAAAAAAATCAACATTAACTTCACTACATCTTTCTTATGCCCTTTGTTAGATTTTGTAAGTAAATAAGGACTTCAAGACTTCCAAAACATGTCAAAATTTGGAGATTTTGGCTAAAAAGCAGGAGAGGAACAATGAAGGGACTCTACTATTTCCAAAAAAGAGGACACAAAAATAATATATTCTTGTACACGTGGCAAACTCTCTTTGGACCTTTTCTTAATCATGTGATTAACAAAAGTGCATTTTTTGAAGCGTTTTTGGCCCTAATGCTTGTTTGAGTGACATTTAATATTTTGTTTAAAAAAGCTTTTTGCTACTTCACCATCCATGTCTCCAACGTTGCAACTTTTCTTTCTGCCATAACGTGGTTACTCTTTGAATGGGTAGAGCGATAAGCCAAGTCTTTAATCCTCTCCTCATTGTTAGCTACAATTCTTTCGACTTCTCTTCCATATGCTCCAATCCTTAGTTCTGGTATTAGGCTAGGGTAGTGATTACTTGATCTTGACCTCACTGTAATATATTAATATGTTCATTTTCTTAGTTTCAACACTTTACTTGTTCCCTTAAGATTTCCTACTCATGGAGTGCTACGGGAAGTTGATTATGCAATTCCGCAATCTTTCTCCTTGCTTTTTGCTCACCTTGTGTTGTTGCCTCTTGTAGCTCTTTGGATAGTTTCTCTCTTTGTTGCTTCAAGCTACCGACTCTTTCCTCAAGCTCTTGCATATCCTGAGATATGAGAGTGCAATGTCGCTCTCCCTTTCTTTATCTTACAAGTCTTTTAGACTTTCTTTGCCATGTCTTGCCTTTAAGGCCTCTTTTAATGCCATCACCTTGTTGGTTATTTTTTTCTATTCTGTGATGCTATATACCATAAGATTTCGCCTCAAGGCTAAACCTAGCCTTATATTTCTTCTATCCTTCCATAATATTAGAGAATTTTATCAAGTTCTTATATCGTATTATACTTTACTATATAGAACTTTTCATTATACTGTATTTTCATAGTAAAAGCATTACCATCATATTTTATGGTTACATTCTTTATAATTTTGCAATAAGCATATGGCTATACAATACTTACAAATAATTAATATAATCTTGCCATAGGATGTAATTTTATCTTCTAACAACACATATTATGATGTTTCATAAATCTATAGATTAGACCATATGGTCAAAAATTTTCTTGCAATATAAGAAGTACTTTTTGTTATTTTATTTAATACAATCTAAGATTTGGCCATGAGGTCAAATGTTTCTTATAATATAAGATGTAATTTATGTTATTTTTTCCAATATACTGTGAGATTTTGCCATGTGGCCAAATCTGCTCCTTAAGCTATCTCTTGGCCAAAATAAGGACTCTTGTAGTATCACAATATCTTGCAACAAATCAACCACTTTGTTCATTTTACTACAAGAATGACATTTCTCCATTTCGTCAAATACTTTCTTATATTATTAACCCTTACTTACTTCCAAAAGAAAATGCTAGTTTCTACTTTGAATTCCTTACTATAATTTGGCCATGTGGTCAAATCTTGTCTTGCAACAAACAAATCACTTTTTTGGAAATTGATCCTAAAAAAATAAGACTAAATCTATGGTGGGTTCGATCACACAGTTTTGGGTATGCTAGATTTGGTTGTATGGTAAATTGTTCTAAGAAAAACATCTTCTATATTATCTCCAAAAAGGAAGACCATGTTTTACTTGGAAGTCCTTGATTACCTACTACATTTATAGGAAGTTTCGCCATGTGGTCCATATCATTTTGCCACAAATTAGCCACTTTTTTCATTCCACTACAAAATAAAAATTGGCCATATGGTCAAATCTTTCATTTTGTTATCAATGCTAGCATCCAAGAATCCCCCATTCTTTTTTCGTTCGGCCATATGATCAAATCTAATCTCATACATCTTGCAAACCATGAGACCACTTTTTCATTCCACTATAAAACAATATTTGGCTATTTAGTCAAAATCCAATCTCATAGCATGTTACAACAAATGAATTACTTTCTTCATATGGTTATGAAACTAGATTTGGCCATATGGTTAAAACCAGTTTATAGAAATCGTCTTATCTTGTAGGTTTCACCATGAGGTCAAATCTCCACCTTTCAAGTGTTTTTCACTTTACCTTATATTGATATTTATGGGATTCGCTAAATAGCCATATTTGTCTATATGTAAATCTCACATCACAAAAAATTGCATCCTCTCTTTAACTAGCCTTTAAAAAACCATGGCAAAGTTTCTAATCTTATAGATAAGTCTTATGACTAAATAGGATTTAACCACATGGCTAAAACCAATGATAATGTTTTTACAATATAGCTCCTTTCAAGGGAAACTTACATGTGCACTGATTAAAATGTTAACTTTAGGCCAAATGGAATCCTGAGATTGCTACATAACCACATTGATATATGGGTGGATCTCATATTGGACTAAATCTCATTCTTTGATTAAATAGGATTTAACCACATGACCAAATATCTTAGCAAAGTTCCTAGAGTATGATCCTTACATAGGAAACTTACATGGAGAAGAAATCCAATATTAATTTAGGGATAAAATCATCCATGACATTTTCTACATAACCACAATGATTTTTCACTATATCTCATACCACACTTACACTCAACATTTCATTATCACTCAACCATTTGGTTAAGCCTATGGTCAAGTCTCACTATTAATAGAATTTGATATTCTCACCGAAGTCCATAGGCAGTGTTTTTACTATATGATTCTTGCAAGAGAAACATAACTTATGCTAACTTAGGGCTAGAATAATCCATGAGATTTGATACATATGCACATATATTTATGGTTGAAATTCATACGACACTTAATCTCAAATTTCAATATTTCATTTTATGGAAGAGTCCCTTTGGAGTACAATTGTTTTGTATCCATGGTATGTGGATGTTTATGATAGTCAAGGAAAAAGGGCTGACAATGTTCTCTTATTCACTTTACAGAGTGATATTGCATTTTTTGAACAAGATGGTTTCATAGAGAAGATAACAAATGGATGCGGTGGGAAAGAGGGAATACTATGTAATCTTGTTAAGATCAAGGGGGGAAATGTAGTATACAAACTTGATCCTTTGTCATTTCACTTTTCTCGTATTAAAGAGGATGAAGAATACTCTTTGAAAACAATGGGATGGACCTTAATTGAGGAGGTAAAGGGCACATAAGACATTATATTAGCATTCCAAGATGTTCAAAATATTGAGCTACTTTCCCTATCAAGAAAAGGTGATCGCTTGAACAAAAGAATGAAGCCGCAAGATAAACAAATAGACTTGAGATCTTCACCTTCTCCTCAAGAAGAAAATAATTCATGGAATCCCACAAGATCAAAGTCAAAATCACCTCAACAAAGTTCCTTGTCACAAGGTCTTGTTGTTAGTATGGCTGCTAACACTACTGAGAATGGTGCCACTTTACCTTCCATGCTACAAGTTACACCTGCAAAGCCAATAATTTCTCTTGAGGTCAAGGGAGTAGAAAGAACATTCGATTTTCCTAAGATAGTTAAGAAGAAGGGAAATAATGAAGAATCAGGATTTCGCATGTTTGAAAAATTCTTTCCATTTGGTCCAACAACACAAATTTCTATTCTCGTTGATAGGTGTTATGAGGCACCTCCTTTGTATGCTTATAGGTCACTATGTTGGGATTATGTAGAGAAGCTAACCACGTCCTTCATCAAGAATCCTATGAATCAAGCAACAGCAACATATCTTATGCCTTTTGTACAAGACAACAATGAGAAGAGACCCATGCATCGTGATGAGGTCGATGCTAATAAGTTGGACACTTATAGTTATTGAATTATATTGAGGCTTCACTCAATTCATGCAGCAAATATATATATTCAAAGTAATACTACATGTTGTATAGCAACCAAGCATTTATACACCACAAGAAATGCTAGAATATTAGTTGATTGTCCTGCAAAAATGTGCATTGAGCTTTCACGAATTACAAATGTGGAATCACATAATGTTATGAAGAATGCCCCTTATGTTGAATATTTTCAACAATTAAGAGATCAATTGCTAGCATTTGGATCTCCACCAAAACCCCAACAAGGGCTTTCTAAGACAAGCTCTCAAAGAGTACCATGGCAAGTAATCACATATAAGCTTATCTTCTCTTTGTGTGAAGATTAGTGTGATGCTCTTTCTTTTTCTCTATGCTTACTTTTTTTTTTTTGGGAGATTTGTGGCATACATTGGAGAAAATTGTGTATCTAGAGACTGCCATATACTTGTTAGCTCCCAAGAAATATTTGATAGCTGGATCAAAATCATGAAGAGATACTCTAGAGGTGAACTTATATCCCAAGAGGAGAGTTTGAGAAAAAAGGGAAGGCAACCTTCTCCTAGTGCATTTTGTTGTCTTATGGGTTTAAAGGATGGAGACATCCTTACACTACAAGAGGAGATCAATGAAGGCCATATTTTTTTTTAAAGAAACAAACGGGATAAGGAAGACATGATTGACATGGAAACAAGGGCAAAGCAAATCAAGCAAGATAGTGTCCTAAAGGAGGAATTCGTCACTCTTTTCAATGCTTTAGTTCCAGAGAGTAGTGATGTGATGAAGACTTGGGAAGAGCTTATTGATGATTATGATATCAATGATGAAGTCTACACAAAGATTTTAGGCATTTGCAATGATTGGGTATCAAAGAAGCTCACACGTGGAGCTGATGAAGGGTTCCTACCAAATGGAGCAAAAGATATTGTGAACTTCCTAATTTGAAAAAAGAAAAATCCTCTTCAATCCTCCACTACTTTCCCTTGGCATTTATATGTTGTTGGATGCAATCTAGAAACCTTTGATTTTATACATAATGTTTATAGAGATCCAATTACCATTGGGGTAGTTGTATTGACTTCCTACCAATGGATAGAATGTTTACTTCTGGATCTATAGATTCTTTTGTGGTTTTGACATTGGTGACCATGGAGAAAAGCTTCATCAATTTTGAGTGATATATAAACAATGTCAACAAGCCTTCCATTTTGGACTTTGAAGGCTTGGACAAGGAGTGTAATGATGAAGATCTTAAAGAAGAACAAAGGATTGCAAAGGCTGTTTTGAGAAAGAAAATGAAAGTTATGGAAACTACAATCAAAGCATTCAATGATGCTCATGAGGTTGTATCTGATGTATATGGAAGTGGACTTGCATCTAAGGTGACATTGGTAAATTATATGAAGAGTATTGTAGTGGTTTGCAACACTCAAGAGCAAAGAGAGGTTGAAGCACAATTGTGGAGGGTCCATGAGAGTGCCAAACAAAATTCAAATTCCCAAGAGGTTCCTCCTACTGAAGTTCATGTTCTTGAAGTACCACTCAAGGGCATAGAAGAATGAAACCAAGATATAGATTAAAGGGTACTTTAGGTGTTTCAATTATGTTCATTCTCCTTTCATCAAGGAAGATACATTTATGTAATTTTAATTTTTTTCTTGAGAAGTTACTTCCATTAGCATTTGCAATATTTTCTTTCTTTGATGGTATTACTTAAAGAAACTATGTCTTTACTTTTTTAATTTGTTGCAAAAGGTGACAAGCATGTTTGGTTTTAAAAATCTATTTAAATAAATATTTACCAAAATATATTAAAGAGCTCATTAAAATTTATCATCCTTTGTAAGGATAACTATTTAATTGTAATCTAGTGTGTAATAATACTTATCATAATGAAAAGTTTGAGCTAGCTATGCAAAATTTAGTTAAGTCTATTTTAGATCTTATTTCAATTAAAATCTTATATGTGTTGTGTAATGATCTTGTCATGTTAGTTTTGGTTAGATTCGTCCACATGGTCAAATATCTTATCTCTTATAGCCTCTTTTACTACATCACTAGTGTATGTCTATGCATGTACCTTAGGATAAGAGAGCCAACAATATATTGCACACCCCAAAAAAGATTCATTGCACATCCCGAAGGAGTTTTACCTTAGTAGAAAATATTAAAACAAAGATTTCACTCCAATGTATCTTTTGAGATGTGTATATGGAATATTAAGGTAAAATCCTTGTTACAATATATGAGTTTAAATATCTATGGAATATAAGTAGTTCAAAAATAGAATGGTTAGTCCTTAAGAAGAAACTATAAAAACTTATCCAAATAGAGTATAACTTATCTCAATTAAATTGTCATGTGTCACTTATATGTGACATAGTTTTGGTCACATGGTCAAAAGTATTATGTTTAAATTTTCTTTTAATAATTAGGACTAATAAACACCTTCTTTGTACATACCATTTTGAAGTCCTTTTTTAGAAACTAAGTATGTTAAATATTAAAATGATAATGTAATTTTTGCAACTAATTACAAAAAAATATTGTTAGTATCTCAAGTATACTTATAATTAGTGATAAAAAGTTGGTATGGAAAAATGACTTTATTAGAATAGATTTTACTTCGAAGAAATTATCATATATATATTTTTTACCTCATGATATTACTCTTGGTTAGATTTAACCACATGGTCAAATGCCTCTTTTCTTAAGACATCATTTATTAAGTAGTACCTATGTATGTATTTATCAATGTGAAGTTAAATTGCTTTAGTGTTCTATGCTTGTTTTTTAGCTCAAACGTTAAGTAAAATGATGAGGAAGTAAATGAATCTAATGTGCTTATTTTTCTTCTTTGTAACTTCAACTAAGACATCTATGGTTAGATATCCAACAGATTCAACAACAGTAGAGCACGATGATGTGATTGATGTATTCTTGATAAGAAATGAAACACAATTATGTGTAATACTTGATCTCAGTGGTCTTATTTTACAATGATGCTTTGCTAAGTCTAAAAGGTTTCAAAGCTTTCAAGTGGGAAAGCAATGGCTTGTTCTTCGACTAGAATGTATGGAGTTTCTTGAAGCCTTATTTGCAAGATTCCAAGTGGGAGTTTGGTCAACAACTTTACATAAGAATGTCATGGCAGTTATTAATTTCTTGGAGATCCACGCAAAAAGGAAGTATCATTTCTTCATGATTTGGGGACAAGAAAAATGTCATAAACATTGACTCAAAATCATATATAGGCCAGATAAGATGGGAGTACAAGCAATGTTCAAGCCTTTGAAGTATATATGGGATCAATATGGAGGTGTTTGTCAGCATACTAGGACTATTCTCATAGATGAGAGTCCTTACAAAGGATGTCCAAATTGCATTTATCCCAAAACATTTGACATTGATCGGGAAGACTCTATCTTGATCAAAGAACTTCTACCATACTTGGCTCGCTTAAGCAAATACCATGATGCACGTGAAGTCATCAAGTTTGATTGATTTGGATAGGATCCAATTCAATATAGACATGAATTGTATGCTCAATTCAAGGTTGTCATTGATGTTGAATGAACTAGAGCAGAGAATGATGGTATTTAATCTTCATCATCAGCACAGCACGAGACCATGATTGATAAAGATGGTATATATGTTCAACCTTCAACTACTTCTTGCTTCAAGAGACCATCTATTATACAAACGTCCTCAACAAATGCCTCACATCATCCGTCTCTTACATTGAACAACTCACAATTGTCCATGTTGAAGCAGACTCCTTTAGTCTCTACTTTGAAAGATATGGAAGCAATGCAACTTGCTCATGAGTTAGGATATTACAAACATTTCATAAATGGTAGTGCATCTAAACGTTTTATACAAAATCTACAAAATTTTGTATTTTCCCAATATACATGATGTAACAAGAAGCGGTGACTCTATATCGACTAATTTTGATTTTCATAATAATTATATCCCATAAAATAAAGACTTGCATGGCTATAAAATATATGCTTGTTAGAAATTTAAAGTGTTTTATGTAGTTACCTCGGTGTTTCTAAACACCACCAATATCAATGAGAGAATCTAGTTGGTGTTTTTTATTCTTTCAATAACTTTAGTTAATTGTGTTGAAATTTCTTATAAAGTGGTTTAAATTCTATTTTGTACTTTATGACCCTCTACTATACAAACATACTCAACAAATGCCTTACATCGTCTGTCACTTACATTGAATAACTCACAATTATCCAAGTTGAAGCAGACTCCTTTAGTCTCTACTTTGAAAGATATGGAAGCAACGCAACTTGCTCATGAGTTAGGATATCACAAACATTTCATAATGGTAGTGCAGCTATCTACAAAAGTTGTATTTTTCTGATATACATGATGCAACAAGACAGTGACTCTATATTGACTAATTTTGACTTCCATAGTAAATATATCCCTTACATCAAGGGCTTTTGCATGGCTATGAAATATATACTTGTTAGACATTTAAAGTGTTTTATGTAGTTACCTTGGTGTTTTTAAACGCCACCAATATCAAATAGAGAATCTACTTAATGTTTTTTATTCTTTCAATAACATTACTTAATTGTGTTGAAGTTTCTTATAAAGTGGTTTAAGTCCAATTTTGTACTTTATGTCTTAGGTAACAAATAAGTCTTAAATAATAATAAAATTTATGCCTATTTCTTTGAAAACACAAATCATTGGTCAAAGCTTAAATCTTTACACTTAGAAAAATCATAAACTTCTACCTTGGTGTATAAATATTCATTTTATGACATGAAAGTTCATTTAGCTAGTCAAAGTGTGAAGCTAGTTGATTTTGGCTAAAGCTAATATCCATCTTGTCCATATATTGTCAAGATAGATAGAAATTTTAAACAAAAGATATTTATATATCATGCATATACATACATAAAATGCAAATGGGATGAGCAATTATTTAACATACTTGTGTCTATTGGTTTACACAAAAAAAAGAACCATCACATCATAGGTTATCCAAACTTATTACTATATGGTATTAGATCAAGTTATTAAACCACACCTAGTTAGTGGTGACTCTTTTAAGGTCTTAGTTCACAAAACTTACACATGTCACTTTAAATTATGCTATATCTAAAAGAAAAAACTCATATTATAATATCTTTAAATCCATAACATTATAAATTTTAGCCATGATAACATATTTTCATACAATGTCTAAGGCTCTTGTATTCTAATTTCTCTCTCCATTCCCTCAAACCTTTGTATTCTTACATTAAACTTGGAAATTTCCTAGGTATATACTAGTTAAGCCTCCTTGATGTTTCCACCACCATACAACATAATATTTTGTTAGTATTCTTGTTAGAGAGAGAACTAGGGAGAGAGAAAGAGGAGAGAGAAGATTGTAGAAGAGAGAAAAAGACTGCAGGAAGAGAGAGAAGAAGAGTGACAAGGAGAGAGAAAGACCAGATTTAGAGAGAGAAAGACAAGAAAGAAGGGGAAGCCATAGAAGCTGTGAGCAAGAAGGGAGAGAAAGTTTGTAATTGTATTAATGTGTCAAAAAGATGTGTAAAATTACATATCCTCTCCTGTTATACCAATGTCAGTGTGACATGGCATAATATCAATATTATTTACACTAATTCCTTATTCTCAGCTTCTTACAATCCATCCCCACTCAAAATGAAGTTTTTTTCCTCAAAAACAAATATTGGACTTATTGGTATAGCCAAGTAGTGGGTTGCAGAGTACTACTCTGTACAACACTACAAGTGGTAAAAGAAAAGATTACCTAATATTCAATAGCAGTACTAATCTATACAGAGGGTCAAAATCAACCTTTAGCCACCCGGATCAAAAGGGAAAGTGGTATCGTTGCCATGCATTGGATCAACTTTCATAAGATCAAAGTCAAGTACAGCTGGAAGCATGATCATCATGATGGTATTCACTAACTTTTCCATAAGCCTCTCAGGCATCACCATGCTCTGTATAACTGAAGCATATGAGGCTGAAGTCACCATTGCATGATGATCATCCAAATCCACATGCTGTCCATGATCTGCTTTCTTGAACTGAGCTTCTTGTTATGGACTCATACCAAAATGGTCTTCAACAAGATCTTCTCCATCCTTTGCATCATAATATTCAAATACCAAGAATATTTTGGCAGTCTTTGCCTTGCATGTGGCTTGGTGATTACAAGATAAGGGCTTAGCACATCGATAGCATAATCCCGCAACATGCACTTCCCGTATCGTTATCGTGGAGTTCGTGTAAGAGCTGCTGAACACGAGGTTCAAGATGCTGCAAGGAAATAGGCTAACAAGAAGATCTCAATTTTTTATGCCAAAGATCACTATATTGCTTGTCAAGTGAAATATAACAAAGAAACTGCCAACAAACAAATTTTGTTCAAGTCCCTTCTTTCTTATCTCTACATATAACTTTTGGCCTTGCTCCAAGGCTCTTAAGCAAGCTCAAGCTTTCAAGCCACTAACAAAGGTAGACAACATAAGGTTCACAAATGGTCTCCAACCCCATGTATAAATCAGAGCAACATCAAGGGCCACCTGTACCACAGCATTGCTGAACTCCCATAATCCTAGGTTTTTTGGGGTTCAGAAACATTGGCCTAAGGGCATAGAAGAAGAGCTGAAACAAGACCCAACAAGCTCTCAAGAATGTGTTTATAATAAGGCTTCCTTCCAATTAGTTAGGTATGTCCATATCCAGTCCTTCCACCCCTTGATACCTGTGATGATCCAGTTGATACTTCTGAAATGTCATAGACATTGGCACCCCACAGGCAAGTTTGCAAAAATTTCCAAGAAGCCGATTGTATATCAGTGTAGAGAAGGCCAGATTATGACTTAGTTCATGTATTGCTAGAAAAAGGTTGTGATTGAGGAAGGTTCCAAAGAAATAGGCAAAAATTAAGAGAGTTGTCCACTGAGCATCTCTGAGACAGAATGTTGTCCAAAACTGTACTCATGAAGAAATTGCTTCCCTGAATAGCGTTGTTTACCAACATTAAAAGATACATATTTGTATTTTTAAGAAACTTGCTGAATGAGCACCCTGGATTACTTCCATAGAGACCCGTTTTTCAGAATTTTGCAGGTATTCCACCATTTTTGCAATCGACTCGTTAAGGAGCTCGTCACGACCAGCCTTCACCTTCCCACGATATGATCGACCATCTCCTACATGCTCAACCACATCCGGTGCAAATCGGACCTTCTTTAGTATAGATCGAGCTTTTCTATCAGCTGTAGCAGGTGCTTCGGATGTTTCATGAAGCTTCACCTTTAGTAATCCACAGTCATCCCCTTCCTCAGTGTTTGATGAAGCCTCAATAGCCATCCCTTCTCCTCCATCGGCATCATCTACTGTCGAGCTACGATTGCTAGGAATAACTTGAAACACATACTGTCGTAATCGTTACTTTTCGAATGTCAAGAGAGCGACACTCCCAGAGACTGCAAGGATGGCAAGAAGCCCCGCCAAAACTTCGACACCATCCAAGGACTTTTCCGTAACTTGGAAGTTGTCAATCAAACAGGAAATCCTTGCTAGAACGTCGATAGCATTCACCGTCGAAGGGTTTTTCTACACCAAAAAGTTTCGAGTTAATAGGCGTGCGATAGATGGGTCAGAGAACCGATGATCGGCGAGCTCCATCAATCCTGGAGTATTCTGTATGGTGTTGAATACATCCTTCACTATCAACGAGATTATGCGTCCAAACCCTGCTCCAGCAGTTGCATTTCAGTCATGAGCTCCTCTAGCAGTCATCTTCAGCGCAACGTTCATAATGCATCCTCCTCACTACTTCATCTTCAGTGTAGCATCCTTACCACATCGTCTGCAGAACTCTATTGCATTGAGGAAGGTGCCGCCATGTTGCCATTAAAAGCACATCAAATGATGCCGCACTAGCTACAAAGGGTGGCGTTAGAGGGGTTTTCAAGAGGGACCGAGGGTGGAGGCAGTGCCCATCTGCTGCTTTAGGTTCAGGAGGGTGAAGACGTCGGTGAAGAGGCCATAATAGGCTCTCGAAAGCACAGGATCCATCATGAATCAGCATTAAGTGTCCTCCAAAAACAAACAGCAACCAGCTTTCTTCCCCCTTCCTTCTAATATCAGCGCCCCCTTTAAACCTGCGACAAGTGCTGTTTTTAAATTCTCTTTCCCCTCAAATAGTAGGCATCATCTGGTGGAGGTTAAGCTTATGCATGCCTCCTTGAATGAGAGAAAAAGAAACTCTTGTCATAACTGCATTGAATGCGACATTTGGGCCACCAATGCCACTGACGATAGAGAATATAGCCCCAGATCCAAAGGCAGCTACCATGCTGGTTTGAACATCTTCCACGCCACCACAAACTCTTCTCATTGCACATGATATTCCTGAATTTACACTTGTCATTACTGCAAAGTTTCGAGCTTGAACTAGAGGACCACCTGTCACAGCCTTTTAACATAGTCTAGAATCAGAAGCCTTGGTCCAGGTGCAACCTTTGTCTTCATAGCTCAAATGTCGACTTCTACAAAGCTTCCTTTCATTCCACGGTTTCCTGCACTTTTCTTGGAGTTCATCATTGAAATTGACAGCATGATAATATTCTTTGGCATCAGTTTTTCATATTTTTCTGACACACACACAACATGCACGCAAACAGAAACACACACAAACACAAACACACAAGTGGAGTATGTACATTGGATGCGGGTACAAAAAAGGATGGAAAGATAATGTAGCGATCAAACACAATGAAACACACGTGAAAAGATAAAACAGATGCACAACAAAAATGGAGGTGTTTACGGCTCGGATGCGCAGCATCACGACATCCACCCTGTCTAAATCTGTGCATCCTCCGGATGAGCCAACTATCCATGATCATCTAAGTCCACAAATAGGTCCAGTTCTTCATTAGTTTTTGGTAAACCTGTTTCTCCATCAGCTCTATCATCCATATTCTCTGGTTCTGGTAGAATTTCTTCTGATTGCTCTTCTTCTGCCAATGCTTCAAGTGCATACTCTTCATCTTCTCTTCTCTTGAAAATCTTGACTCGTTTTCCAGCAATGCGCACCCTCAATACCATCCCATCCAATTCAACCAACTCATAGGTAGCATTGTCAAAAACCTATTTCACCTCATACGGTCCAAACCATCTTTGAATCATTTTTCTCATGCTGCTATGCTGATTCTCTAGGCTATTTTCTTAGACTCGAACCCAATCTCCCTCTTTTATGGCTCTAGGCCGCAAGTGATGCCTCAAATTAAACCTGTCCTTGTTTCTGAGTCGCGCTGCCTTTAAACGATCGACTACTAGCTGCACATCTTCTGCCCTTCTCTCTAGTTGACGAATCCGAAGAGCTAGAAGCTCCTCTCTTGATAAATTCTCATGCCAAGGAAGAGCACTCCACGTGAGAGCACAAATTTCAGTAGGCATGACAGGTTTCTACCCATACTCCAGTAGTCACGCTATGTGTAGAGCGGTCTACCCACAATGCAAAAGGTAGTAATCTCGGCCAATCTCCAATCCGACCTCTACAAGCTTTTGCCAATGCCTTAACTATCAGCGGATGCCCTCTTTCGCTCTTGCCATTCCCCTCTGGATTTTAGGCCATGAGAAAAATTCTCTAGCTTCATCTGCATCTAGCTCTCCACGATCAGCAGTAATCTTGCCTATACATCCATACCTGCAAAATATTTCTTCCAACAAGAATTTACATACTGTAGTGGTGGTCTTCCTCCGCAAAGATCTGCCTTCAACATAGTTTGTAAGATCCTCCCTGGCCAAGACAAGATATCTCATATGCCAAAGTCCCGGTGGCAAAGTAACCAAGTCAACCACCCATTTATAGTGCATACATAGCGGATAGGTCGGATACAACTCATCGCGATGCCGCACTAAAGAGTAGAGCTGACAGTCCCTACAAGTCTCCACAAAGTGGGAAACATCCTTATACATCCCTTTCCACTAGTATCTTTCTTTGATTTTCTCATAGGTAGCCCACACACCTCTATGTCCAGCCCAAGAACTCTCATGAAACTCTCACATAATCTGTATCTGCATCGCTGCCTCACAAACTACTCTCAAGGGTAGGCCACCTCTCTTCTTTGGGTGCTTCCAAAGAAAACCATCTTTCAAGAAATACCCATAAGCTTTTCTTTTGATTTTCTTGAATGCATCATCTGTCCAATCATCTCTTCGAGTCAGTGAACTCAGATACTGACCAATTTGCAGCCACTCGCCAACATAGAGTTCTTCAATAAAGGCTTCAACAGTAGATACATGACAATCATGAACAAGGACAGAAGTTGCAAACTCTGTCTCATCATCTTCTGCAAGCAACGACTCCTCATCCTCATATCTCGCTCTAGATAGCATGTCAACAACTGGATTATATTTTCCTGCTATGTGTCGAAATTCTGGATTCAATGATTTGATGTAGGCAATCCACCGAAGCATCGCTATATCTGGAGTCGAACAACTAGTAATCATGCCAAGCAAAGGCAAGCAATCTGTTTCCACAACAACTGAAGCACCAATAAAATACCCTTTATCACACTTCAGTGCAGTGACTACTCCCCACAACTCTCTTTTAATCTGCGATATCTCCTCTGCCGCTCATTAAGAACTTTAGCTCCAAAGCGGATTGCATATCTGTTCCCATTAGCATCATCCTGCCCCACTGCCCAACCTATGCCAATAGGGCTAGTATCAACTGTCAACATGATTGGCCGTCCACAGTGATAATCTACATTGCGAAGAGTAGGAGCTGACTGCAACAGCTTCTTGAGTTTACGCATGGCTTTCGAATGCTTCTCATCCCAATGAAACTTCTGCCCCTTTCGAAGCAGCTGATAGAGAACATCTGCTATGTGAGCAAAATGTGGAATCCAAATCATGTAAAATACACAAGCTCCCACAAATCTCCACACCTCTAAAGTAGTCGAGCAATACTCTGCAATCCTGCTTATGGCATCCACCTTTGCAGGTGAAGGCTTCCTGCCATAATAACCAACCATATGTCCAACTATGATGACTTCATTAACACCAAAGACAGATTTCAGCCCTGAAAGAGTTAAATTCACCTCCTCTAATCGTGTCAATATTTGCTCACAAGCAACCAAGTGTTCAGCCACAAATTGTCTACATCCTCGCAAATCAAGACTCTCATTCTTTTCTTCTTTTGCACAACCCTTAATAGGCACATCATCTAAGAAAGGCACGGTATACTGTGGAATATAGTCTCGCAGAACTTTATGCATAGCATTTATCATATGAGCAACTGAGTTGGTGGCACCTTGAGGCAAGGTACACATCCTCACAAGACCAATAGGTGTCCGCATAGTGGTAATATCCCTGCTTTCCAAGGCAAGCTAAAACTAGTCATAACCAGAATACAAGTCACCTAGGGAATAGATGGCTCATCCTACAAAAGCCTCAACAAACTCATCCACAACTGGTCCTGTTCCCACATTCCTGATTGTCACTCTATTCATGGGCTGCATATCCTGAATAAATCTCAAGGTTCCATTCTTCTTTGGTACAGTAAACCACCTGTTAGAATAGGGCGCAGAAGAGGGTTCCAAAATCCCCATCTTAATCTTCTCATTCAGCAACTCTATCAGCTTTGGCAAGTGTGCTCTAGGCACAGGTATAGGACGTATATTCCATGGCACATGAGGAACAGTGAAGATGACCATAGGCGCAACCAATTCGGGACTAATGCAGCCAATTTCATGAGGAAAGAAAGCAAATGCCTTACCATGTCATCTAAGCATCTCTCTGAAACATTCTTTTTCCACTGGAAGCAAGAAATCATCATTTTCAATCTTCAATTCTGCAAGAGTTTCAGCTGTAAATTCATGGCCAATATTTGCAGGATCTCTCAACATAGGTTGCTTCATAGCTTTTTCTATCTGCTCATCACTATCAGGAGGAAGCAGCCCTGCAACCGGCTTAACCTTCTTATCAACTGTTTTATACTTCGTGTCAACCTTGGCATTAGTCAAGCACTCTTTTCTTTGCTGCAATTTCTGCAATTTTGTAGCAACTCTCAACTTTGTTGGCTGAAAGATTTCAGCCCTTTGCTCTATGGACTGCATGGGTGCAGTCTGAAACTCTGTATGCTGAAATTTTTCAGCATTAAACTCTCTTGGCTGAAAGGTTTCAGCCCTCTGCTCTATGGATTGCCATGATGCAGCCTCATACTCTATATGCTAAACTTTTCCAACATTTAATTCTGCTGGCTGAAAGGTTTCAGCCCTCTGCAACTCTGAAAGCTGATCAAGATCAGCCATAGATTCGGTTTGCTGAGTTTTCCCAGCCTCTGACTCTATTTTCAACATTAAATCAGAAATTTCCTGATACATATCCAAGGTTTGCATAGGTATGATCTTTGAACCCTTACATACATCAGTTTTCAGCATATTTCCCCCATCTCAGACAATGTATTCGCATAAGACATTCCTTCATACAGCCCATCCACATGCTCTTCTGCATGCAAAATACCTATAGTCTTCAACTCTTTCTCCTTACGACCAATGTACTGCCTGGCAGCTCTAGACAAATCTGAAGTTTTCTGATAACTCACTAAACTATCTGAAGAAAAACCAAAAAAATTAGTGGAGAAAGACTAGCTGCTAGGAGGTGAGATCTCCTCTTTTCTCTGCTCTGTACCACTGGCGTCTCGCAAGATAGCGGTACCTAATGAAAATCCGATTCCTTCACAGGTAGTGGTGCCTCACGCAAGGAGTCTCTATTTCTCAGATGATTTACTCTAACAGTCATAAATTGAAGAGCTCGCATACCATCCTTACTGCGTATCCGTGCATAGGCTGAGCCATCATCCATCACTTTCATCTCCATTCTTACTTCTGTAATGAAAGGCTGTCCAAGAATAATCGGATAAGAGCAAGAATCCTGAACAAAGCAATGATAATCCTCTTCAACATTACCAATAG
This sequence comes from Lygodium microphyllum, assembly GCF_053477565.2. Taxonomy (NCBI): domain Eukaryota; kingdom Viridiplantae; phylum Streptophyta; class Polypodiopsida; order Schizaeales; family Lygodiaceae; genus Lygodium; species Lygodium microphyllum. The sequence continues at coordinate 5,688,723 of NC_141156.1, forward strand.
AAATTCTGATGCTCGGACAAGCAGCATACATATCACCAAAAGTATTATTGGCTACTCTCATGCGCCAGCCATGCTCTGCATCCATAGGCCACTTGCCACTCTCATAAACACCTCAAGCAATAAGATTAATCTTGGAACCATGATCGACTAAAGCGACCAAAGGAATCTGTTTCTCTCCAATCCTTACCACCGTCTCAGTGGTTGCTCTAGCCCAATGATTACGTGAAAAATGGCTGCGAGGAATGAGGATAGGGATATCATCATCCTCATACTGCATAGACTGAACTATTTTCTCTAACTGCGGGTTGACAGAAGCATTGTCAACCATCACTACATCATCTTGCTCTTTCCCAAAAGGTCCATGCCATAACCCCTGTAAAGCAGGTCCTTCCATTGCATGTCATTTCCTCCGCAAAAGATCCTGCATCTGATCCTGTATTTCTCTTCTAGCAATCCCAAGAGCTTCACCAACAGTAAAAGTGACTTCACTATTTAAAATTCTTTCATGAAAAATCTTACTCATATCCGTCTGCATGTCAAGGTCTGACAAGAGCTTGAATCCTGGCTCCTTTCTTGGTTGTCTCTTTTCGTTCATCTCTTTGTCTGCCATAGGTTGTTCAGGACCTGATTGTGCTGGAGAACTCGTCATAGGTGGAGCTGTAACAGGTGGTGAAACAAAGTCACCCCCTCTAGTCTTTTTGGAGATGATGAGACCCTCCTCATCTCTTCTTCTCTTTTCCTCAACCATGGCATCTAAACCCTGTGTTTTCGCCATATAAGCAAAAATAGAATACTTGTCAACAGGAGAATCCCATCCCGTTTCTCCTTGGATGCTGGAGCCCACACAAGTCATAGTGGATGCCTGAACTTTCCCTCTTCTCGCTATCTCTAAGGCAGAGGACTATAAGGCAGAGTCTCCATCTAATTTGTGCTCAAGCTGGACTCTATAAGCTGAAGCATCCCCTCTAACACTCACATAAGCTGATCGCATAGCCATATCATCAACAAGCTTCTTCATGCCTACCTTATCAAAGTTCGTGTCAAGAGGAGCACCAGTCTCTGTCAACCATATCTTCCCATCTTGTCCCCAAAACACTACGTTCTTCTTACGCGCTTCCTGAAAAGCATCACAACCTCTGTAGTGTTGTGCTCTATACTATCGCACCAAATACATCGTCTCCCTTTTCTTTGGCCAGCTGGGAAAGTAGTCACTGGAGCAGGTGCTACAATAGGTACTGACATAAGTTGCTCTTTTAACTTCCCAACTTTAGCTTTGACTGCCTCTATCATCAAATCTGCCAAGCCTTTAATAACATCATCTACTGAAAAGGGCACTGGAGCAGCAGGAGCTGATGGATTTACAACAGGAGGAGCAGACTTAGGCATAGAACTTGCAGCAGGGGTAGAAGTAGAGGTCTCCAAGGATTTTTCAGAAGCAAATCCTGTATTATGATGCAATCGTACCCTCTTGCGCTGCTTCTTAACAAGCGCATTCACAGCATCAATGACATGTCTCCACTCCGTCTTTAAGCCTAAATCAGTAGCTTGATCTTCCAAAAGATCATCCAACTTTTCCTCTAAATCAGCATCAGCAGCTTGTAAAAATAGTTCCACCTTCTGCATCTCCAAAGCTTGCTGCTCAGTCTCGTCAAACTGATCGTAGCGACTCTCGAACTCTTGCAGAAGGGTGGTAACTGAAAGTCCCTTATTAGGCATAGAAACCCATGCTAAGAAATTCGTGCGGTTCATAAGACCTGTATCGTCTCGGAAATATTCATCTTTTAATGCCTTCTTAAACTCTGTCCAACTAGCATATGTGTTCCTTGAATTTCTGAAATTCGGATCTCAAGCGCGCGAACCACGATCCGGAAGAAGTAGCGGCTCCAAACGTCTTGAGAAACCCAAAAAAACTTCATCTTTTCTTCATACAAATGCAGGTAAGTTGAAACTTATTGGACGTTGAACTGCTTCATCTCCTGTTGGACAGCCTTCAAGGCATCCATGGCAATACTATCGCGTTTCGTGTGTGCTTGCTGCTGCATATAGGATGTAAACAACTGAAACAGATGTTTCATGACATTCTTGTCCGTCATCTCTTCTTGAAAGTCTCCCATCTTGCTGGAAATTGACGCAGCGCTTTCAAGTTAGGTTCACCAGAAATGTCGTGGAGTTCATGCAAGAGCTGCTAAACACGAGGTTCAAGATGCTGTAAGGAAAGAGGCTAACAAGAAGATCTCAAATTTTTATGCCAAAGATCACTATATTGCTTGTCAAGTGAAATACAACAAAGAAACTGCCAACAAACAAATTTTGTTCAAGTCCCTTCTTTCTTATCTCTACATATAACTTTTGGCCTTTCTCCAAGGCTCTTAAGTAAGCTCAAGCTTTCAAGCCACTAACAAAGGTAGACAGCAGAAGGTTTACAAATGGTCTACAACCCCATGTATAAATCAGAGCAACATCAAGGGCCACCTGCACCACAGCATTGCTGAACTCCCATAATCCTAGGTTTTTTGGGGTTCAGAAACATTGGCCTAAGGGCATGGAAGAAGAGCTGAAACAAGACCCAACAAGCTCTCAAGAATGTGTTTATAATAAGCCTTCCTTCCAATTAGTTAGGTATGTCCATATCCATTCCTTCCACCCCTTGATACCTGTGAGACATTGGCACCCCACAGGCAAGTTTGCAAAAATTTCCAAGAAGCTGGTTGTATATCAGTGTAGAGAAGTCCAGATTATGACTTAGTTCATGTATTGCCAGAAAAAGGTTGTGATTGAGGAAGGTTCCAAAGAAATAGGCAACAATTAAGAGAGTTGTCCACTGAGCATCTCTGAGACAGAATGCTGTCCAAAACTGTACTCATGAAGCAATGACTTCCTTGAATAGCGTTGTTTACCAACATTAAAAGGTATATATTTGTATTTTTAAGAAACTTGTTGAATGAGCACCCTGGATTACTTCCATAGAGACCCATTTTTTAGAATTTTGCAAGTACTCCACCATTTTTGCAATCGACTCGTTAAGGAGCTCGTCACGACCAGCCTTCACCTTCCCACGATATGATCGACCATCTCCTACATGCTCAACCACGTCCGGTGCAAATCGGACCTTCTTCAGCATAGATTGAGCTTTTCTATCAGCTGTAGTAGGTGCTTCCGATGTTTCATGAAGCTTCACCTTTAGTAAGCCACAGTCATCCCCTTCCTCAGTGTTTGATGAAGCCTCAATAGCCATCCCTTCTCCTCCATCGGCATCATCTACTATCGAGCTATTGCTAGGAATAACTTGAAACACATACTGCCCTAACCATTGCTTTCCAAATGTCAAGAGAGCGACATTCCCAGAGACTGCAAGGACGGCAAGGAGCCCTACCAAAACTTTGACACCATCCAAGGACTTTTCCTAACCTGAAAGTTGTCAATCAAATAGGAAATCCTTACCAAAACATCGACAACATTCACCGTCAAAGGGCTTTTCTACACTAGAAAGTTTCAAGTTAACAGGCGTGCGATAGATGGGTCAGAGGACCGATGATCGCGGTGAGGTCCATCAATCCTGGAGTATTATGTATGGTGTTGAATACATCCTTCACTATCAACGAGATTATGCCTCCAGACCGTGCTCCAGCAGTTGCATTTCAGTCACGAGCTCCTCCAGCAATCATCTTCAGCACATCGTTCATACCGCATCCTCCTCACTACTTCATCTTTAGTGCAATGTCCTTACCGCATCGTTTGTAGAAATCTGTTGCATTGAGGAAGGTGCCACCATGTTGCCATTAAAAGCACAGCAAGTGATGCCGCACTAGCTACAGAGGGTGGCGTTAGAGGGGTTTTCAAGAGGGACCGAGGGTGGAGGCAGCGCCCATCTGCTGCTTCAGGTTCAAGAGGGTGAAGACGTCAGTGAAGAGGCCATAATAGGCTCTCGAAAGCACAGGATCCATCATGAATCAGCACTAAGTGTCCTCCAAAAACAAACAACAACCAGCTTTCTTCCCCCTTCTTTCTAATATTAGCGCCCCCTTTAAACCTGTGACAAGTGCTGTTTTTAAATTCTCTTTCCCCTCAAATAGTAGGCATCATCTGGTGGAGGTTAAGCTTATGCATGCCTCCTTGAGTGAGAGCAAAAGAAACTCCTGTCATAACTACATTGAATGCGACATTTGGGCCACCGACGCCACTAACGATAGAGAACATAGCCCTAGATCCAAAGGCAGCTACCATGCTGGTCTGAACATCTTCCACGCCACCACGAACTCTTCTCATTGCACATGATATTCCTGAATTTACACCTGTCATTACTGCAAAGTTTCGAGCTTGAACTAGAGGACCACCTGTCAAAGCCTTTTAACATAGTCTAGAGTCAGAAGCCTTGGTCAAGGTGCAACCTTTGTCTTCATAGCTCAAATGTCGGATTCTACAAAGCTTCCTTTGATTCCACGATTTCCTGCACTTTTCTTGGAGTTCATAATTGAAATTGACAGCATGATAATATTCTTTGGCATCAGTTTTTCATATTTTTCTAACACACACACAACATGCACGCAAACAGAAACACACACAAACACAAACACACAAGTGGAGTATGTACATTGGATGCGGGTACAGAAAAGGACGCAAAGATAATGTAGCAATCAAACACAATGAAACACACATGAAAAGATAACACAGATGCACAACAAAAATGGAGGTGTTTACGGCTCGAATGCGCAGTAGCACGACATCGTATCACTAGTAATGTGTGTTAGCTATATATAGTTTGTCTATATATAGCGCCCCTGTTAGCTATATATAGTCTGTCTATATATAATGCCTTAGGTCCCCTCTATATATTCTTATCATGTGTGCTTAGTTGACACACTTCTAGGGTTCCACTTCCGATGTCTCATATCTCTCTTCTCCTCTCTTCCTTTCGTCTCTTGTCTTCCTCGTAGTTTCCAACATGGTATCAGAGCGCACAAATACGCCCGAGCTGTTGTGACCTCAAATTGACTCCCCTCGGCCTCTACAACCCCAATAGCGTACAATCTCAGTAGCAGAGGTGTAGATGCTGGCGACGAGCATGTCTTGCTCTCACCTCCCGACAGTGGAAGCGGAAGCGCAGATTGGGAGCTTCTTGCATGTGCCTGCTCGCTCCCTCCCTAGATTTTTACCTTCAAACTCTTCCATAGAGAGACTCTCCGCCTGCGCCCGAGAGAGAAAGGGACACGGACATAGAGGCTCAGGGAGAGATGGAGATAAAGGGAGGCATGCTCAAAGGCCCTGGTGGAGAAGGGACGCGCATGCCAGCGTTGCGGTGGAAGAAGTCGACTGTCACAACAACAGTCGCTCCGACATTCTAATGCCATGGATGCCGGATTCATCTAGCCTCACCAATACGGGTTCTTGGTTGGAGTTAGGGCATCAGAAGAGGGCATACATCTTACAGGAATGATTCTCTTAATGCCTATGTTTGGAGGACAACAGAGGACTCCTGCAGAGAAATTATTGGATGGTAGGTACTTCGTTAGAATAAGGGATAGAGATTTGTATTGGCAAGCTTTTCTTCCTATCGGGGAAAACAGAGAGCACCCTGCTTGTAATCCTTTCTCTCCCCTGGCACCACAGTTGGCTGAACTAAATCTCCCTTCTTGCTTGGTGGTCGTTGGGGGACCGAGACATTCTTCAAGATTGGCAACTCCATTATGTAACAACCTTCGGTTCCCTTGCCCTTTGCGAAAATCCATCCTCCAAGACTTTGTCCTATTGGAATGTTCTTGCTTTTGGAGGTCATTAGAATAAGCATGACAAAGGACAACAATGCACGGGACTCAAGTGCAAAAGCACTCAAAGCATTGGGAAAACTGGTCACCAAAGTAGCATGTGAGGTTCTTCCATTTTATTTCAGCTATGAGGAAAGCTTCCACATTGTCGTCAACAACATACACAGTCGGAAGCACTTGCTAGATAACCTATATCATTTTATTTCAACTCTACACAGTCGAAAGTACTTGCTAGATTGCATGTATGGCATTGCCACTCAAGGCTTATATTCTTTCCAGCTGATGAGGGTCTATATTCCAGCCGATGACACATTATTTCGTTTATATTCTTTCTAGTTGATGAGTATATATATTCCAGCTGATGACAAATTGTTTTATTTATATTCTGTTCATGGGGCCCTACATGTGTTATGTTGTCTATAGAGCGGTGTCGCGAACCGTCTCTATAGACCTTGTGTTATTCTAATGTCACTGTAACGTTTTTCTTTAAGTTTTGATGTGACAGGTATACTGCTTACATCCCAAGTTCAGTTTTGCAGGAATTTCAGAGTGATAAAGCTCTTTTGATGCCTCTGAATAGGCTGTTGTAATTTAGGAGTGATGTAGCTCCTTCTCCGTTGATGTTGTAATTGACGAGTGATGTAGCTCCTTTGATGCCTATGAATAGGCTCTTGTAAGTTCAGCTTTGTAATTTTATATTTTGAATATTAATATAATGGTAGGCCTATATAGAGCTATGGGTTTTTCCCTTGAGCCCCCAAGGGTTTTTTCATCCATAGTAAGGGATCTTTATTTGAGCGGGGGTGTTAGCTATATATAGTCTGTCTATATATAGCGCCCTTGTTAGCTATATATAGTATGTCTATATATAGTGCCTTAGGTCCCCTCTATATATTCTTATCATGTGTGCTCAGTTGACACACTTCTAGGGTTCCACTTCCGGTGTCTCATATCTCTCTTCTCCTCTCTTCCTTTCGTCTCTTGTCTTCCTCGCAGTTTCCAACAATGTGTCTAACGCGTTTAGCCTTAGATAGCAATTTACACACCTGCTCATCACCATTGGTAAGCTCTATAATAGTTTTGACATGTTGCTCATGTACAAGAGATGGCTGTCCATGCTCATGACCATAATGCTCATGCTATCCATACTGCATATGGTGATAACAGCCCTACTGCGCATCAGAGGGACAGTTTGTTTGAGCATATGCATTTGCTTCCACTGATGTTTGCTGCTCACATCATTGATCCCACAACATTGTTCATAATCACTTGCTTGTTGTTGATCAAAGCTAGAAGGGTACTGATAAGCATAACCATTTCTGTCACATCCATAAGAACTGGGCTGGTCAACCAAGAGAGATTCACAAGTATAATCATAACTATGTTGCTGAAGAGGTGGATGCTCATAAGCATAAGCATGTTGACCATAATAGCCATTCTGCTGCCAAGGCTCAATGGAATGATACTCATCAGCATATACATGTTGGCCATAAGCATAAGCATTTGATTCAAGTGTACCATCAGCATATACATGTTGGCCATAAGCATAAGCATTTGATTCAGGTCATGCTTTTTTTTCCATAACTGCCTTCATAATAGCAATACAGTGATCGGTTAAAACTCCAAGTTTGTCAATTTTAGCCTGTGTTTGAAGCCAACCTTGTTCACTAGAGCTGGAGCTATTGATCTCAGCTGCCATTGCAGTCAAGTTGAAGAGATATGTTGTTCCTGTTCTTGCCTTAAAATTCTCATTTCATTCATCTGACATGCATACTCCCAAAATACACAGTCCCCAAATCAGGACCAACAGACATATTCAACTGTACCCTACCTTGAGATTCAACATATGCAGACCAAAAGAAAATTCACCGAGTCCATACAATCCTTGCAATCCTGTTGGCTTGCCTTCTTCAGCCGTACCTTGAAAAATATAATTCCAAATAAGGTGTATGATAGCTTGACTCAAAAATTAAGATGTCTAGTATCAAGTAGAAATCTTGGTTTGAATTTCTAGAATTGTCCACTGTGAAGTGCTAGTGAACTGTCGGTACTAAATAGGCTCTAGCTTGAGAAATATGTGTCCAAATGAGACGTTTGATGGCTACACTTGAAGCTTGTGATGTCTAGTATCAATTCCAGTTGTTCCTTTGTCATTAGAATGATGCTACTAATTTCTGTAGCAACTTTCCCAAATCTGTCCCTGTTTGGACTGCACCCTGTTTAGCACTGTAATGACCCTATTTTGCCTCGTAATCATTACCTTTCATCTAGGGAAAGTTGTAAGGCACTTAAGATCAGTAAGAACACTGATTAGACATGCACAAACCCTGCAATTACATCCTTGATACATCCAATAATTGCTCTACAAATAGCCCAACTGATCCTTACTACATACTCTCAACCACTTGATCAAGCAAAACCCATAAGCATTGAGAACTCCAATAGTTGTTTCAAAATGGAGCTAACCAATAAATAAACTCCAATATAGCTTGAGTTGGTTGCAAGCTTCAAAGTACCCAATGAATTGAATCATACCAAGTAGATTCAAAGGTAAGAAGATACCCAATTACTCGAGCTTGCTTGATGAACTCCTCAAAGCCAATCTTGTAATAAAATTCTTGAACCAAAATAGTAGTATATCCTAGCATCATACTCTACTCAATAATGCTCCAATGGTTCTCCATGAACCATAGCTTGTTGAAGAAGAACCAAATGCTTATCCCCTATGCTGAGACATTGCTGAATCTTCTTGAGCAGAAGTAAGATGAAGGCACTAATGTTGACACACTCCTAGAGATTCCAAAATCACCAAAGAAACTTTGAACTTCAGAGAACCAAGCTGATCCTTTATGATCTAGAGAACAATCCTTTTCTATTGTGTTGGTCCATCTTTGTCAAGTACCGCCTCCTCTTGCACGACCAATCTACCCCAGTATACCTTTTATTCGTCAGTGTATCTTGATGCTTGGGTAGCCAGATACAAGAACTTGCCAATGAGGGCTTCAGGGAGGATGCAAGTGTTCCGGACACAGGCTTCAAAATTATTAGAACCATGTAGCAATTTTACGAAGTTGTTATCTACAGATGATGAGACCATTGAATCTTCTCCCTCTGCATCTTTGGGAGCTCATTTTGCAGATACTAACGAAGTTGGTCATCCACCATTGGGACTGGTAGACTCTTCAAGATTATCATCATAGCCTTCTTCACACGTAGCAACCTTGGTGAACCAGTTTAGTGAGGCTGATGAAATACCTCTAGACAATGTGACTTATTCAATGTATATAGATTCCAAAGCCACAGTCTCCTAAGAAGACTGTTCCAACCACGGGATCGATCTTTGCAAGTCGTTGGGGAGGAGTGAAACCTGGAACACCAGGCATGGAGAACTATGAATCGGTACTAAGATATCATGTCCAGTCTCTAGGAGTTACTGCCAACGAGTCGGATTATGCATTTGACATAATTGCAGAACATGGACTGGGCCTCGTTCATCAGAACAAGGTGTTTCAGTTCTATGATGACCTCCACAGCTACCTTGCTGCAGCGGGAGTTGATGGAGTCAAAGTAGATGTACAGAACATATTGGAGACCCTTGGATCAGGGTTCGGAGGTTGTGTGTCATTGACAAGAAAGTACCATCAGGCCTTAGAAGCATCTATTATTCATAATTTCCCTGACAATGGGTGTATCTCTTGCATGAGTCACAATACAGATGGTATCTACAGCTCTAAGCAGACTGCAGTAGTCAAGGCGCTAGATGAATTTTATCGTAGAGATCCAGCATCTCATACTATACACATAGCTTCTATTGCTTACAACATCTTGTTCCTTGGAGAATTCATGCAGCCTGATTGGGATATGTTTCATAGCCTGCATCCCGCTTGTAGAGTATCATGCTGCTGCTCAAGCTGTCGGTGGATGTGCAATATATGTCAGTGATAAGCCAGGGAATCATGACTTTGATCTCTTAAAAAAGTTGGTGCTTTCGGATGGGTTGATTTTAAGGGTTGAATTTCCTGGCCGGCCTTCTCGTGATTGTCTGTTCAATGATCCAGCTTGTGATGGGAAAAGTCTATTGAAAATGAGGAACAACAAGCCCTGCGTTGCGGCTTCTTCAGTCGGTGTATAAACACCACACGTAAGTACATCGCCTTGCCAAGGCAGATATAGAGGAGCCAAAATTTAACAGCTCAGACCCCGTGTTGTACATCACAGATAAAGCTAGCAAGACAAAGTATAAGTTCCTCTCAGATGTTGAAGGTGATAAAGCTCAACTTGAGAGGTTGTACAAAGCTTGCAGAGGAATTCCATGGCAAACTGGAAGACCAACACCCTCTCCAGAGCAGCCTGTGGAGCATCCTGTATCGGTTTTGTATCCTGTTATACTAGAATGGTTGGGGCCCTGCAGAAGCGGGAACAAGTACATCGCCTGCTAAAGTGTATAAGATCGCTTCCCGTTTGGGAGCTCGAACCTATCACAAATTTGTCATCGATGAAGATTGTTGAAAGCTTGCACAAGCCTAGATCGTCTACTCTTTCTACTCTTCCGGAGCCTGATTTCTCCACCACCAACAATACTGTGCTTGAAGATGGAGATTCAAGCAATGGATCCAGTGATTACTCCACCACCCCACCACGCATTCGTGTAGTATCCTCAGCAGATATACATGTCGTAAAGGATTCTGAAGTGTATAGAGATGGGTAAAAGCGGGAGGTCAATGAGCCGACATTCTTTTCAAATAGATGCTACAAGATCAACCCCTTGTTTAACCTTGAAAAGCCTGAAGGCATTCTCAACGGCTCTCGTGATTCAAGTTCTGAAATCGACGATGCTCCACTCGCAACTCTTGAAAAGCTTGAAGGCATTCTCAACGGCTCTCCTGATTCAAGTTTTGGAATCGACGACACTCCACTTGCAACTCTTCATAAGCCCGATCATTGTCAAGTGGAAACGAGACAAAAAGAAAGAGAACACTGGCACTAAGGAAGGGTTGGATTCCAGGTCATCAGGTTCAAGAGCTCCATGGCTGCTCCCTTTAGAAGAATGAAGATCAGTTAGCAAGGAAGATAAAGCTGTGAATACTGCTATATATGGTGCTTGATCTGAAGCTTAGCAAGCAGGGAACTGTCCCATGCTATCCATTATAGCAGAGAGATGCAGCTCATGACAAGAAATGAAGTAGAGATCTTGGTTGCACCATGAAAGCTTGAAGAGAAGCTTGAAAGTTGAAGAAGAAGAGGACTCACTTTTGGAGAGTAACCCCATTTAGACCTCTGTCAAGTTCTCTAGTGACCTCCTTCACCCAAAACCCCTAAAATTTTACCTCAAAGTTGAAAAACGAGCTACCATTTTGTCTCCATGCCTTCAAATTTGATCAAATCTCCTAACATAGCTTGTGTGGAGTCCAAGAAAGTTGCCATGTCTAGTACTTCTTGACCGCTGTGGTTCTTGAATACTGTACCTGTGCACAGTAAGGTTTCCTGAAACTGACAAGAAACTAAATGTAAAGAAGGAGAGAGAAAGGAAGGATCTGAAAACTAAGCTCTGATACCACTTGTCAGAGAGAGAACTAGGGAGAGAGAAAGAGGAGAGAGAAGACTGCAGAAGAGAGAAAAAGACTATAGGAAGAGAGAGAAGAAGAGTGATGAGGAGATTTTCTCTACTGCTCTCTTCTTGGCCTCTTTCCACTCCCTGCGGTGGAAATTGGGTGGTTGGCCATATCTAGGGCGCCCCTGCTCTTGTCTCCGCAGTGACTCCTTGGCACGCGTCATAAGGTGAGACCTCTTGTTATGGAGCACATCTCTCACCTTTGACCATCCCCAATCATCTGAGAATCATGGATTCTCGAGATTAGGGTACCTTCTATGTACTGCCTGCAGCACCTCTTGCCACAAACCATTTTTTTGGTGCTTGAACGGAATCATACAATCTTTGTATGTGGTATGCATGACACTCCTCAAGTAAGCTATCACTTCCCTCCCCTCAGGGTTATGCAAGATACCACTAACATCTGTTGACAGAGTAGTAAATTTTTGGAGACTCACCCCTCTCATTTCCCGGTGAGGGTGATCAAGAGCCACCTCCTATGCAACCCCCACAAAGCCCTTGACCTCCTCGTCTTCCCGCACGACTCTCCCTCCTCCCTCGACGAGCACTACCCTCTACCTCACTCGATGCACGTGATTCTGCAAATGCACGTGCTGCAGCCAATCCATGTGCTTCAGCTAATCCTTGTGCATCAACTGATATGTGTGTATGCATAGTGCATGGAGTACTTGTTAGTAGAGGTGTACCAAGGTTTGGTGTTTATGCGGTAGTGCTAGGCAAAGATGTGATAGGTGTCCTAGATATGACACTAAAAACCTCCTCTGCAGTGGGAGGGCAACCAAGATAATTGTTCATCTTCCCCATGAATTGCTCCTTGTTCGAAAAACCTCTAAAAAAACTACTAACACTTCTAGAAAACTTCGCTAAGGTATTGTTCATGCATTCCAACTCAAGATCAGTACTGGAAGATCTAGGATTCCACATCTACACAAGCAAAAATCCATTACTACCCTGTGCATATAAAACATATTACATGCTACGCTTATACCTACGTCTGTCAGTGCGTCTAAAAATATGTCTACACTATCATCCAAATGCACTGACAGATGTGCAAAGTCGACCATATTTTGGAAATTGTTATAAAAAACGCGCAAAAAACCTCCATAGATGATAGTCTAAAGCATGTAAAGTGAGAGAGAGAGAGAGAGATAGATAAATAGAGAGCGAGAGAGAGAGAGAGACAAAGAAAAAGCAAATAAGATTGAGAGAGAGAAGAAGAACTCATCTTCTTTGCTTGTTCCGACGGGTGGTGGCTAGGTTGCAAGCTCCTTGTCCTCCTTCTCCCTTCCCTTGGTAGGTTTCTTGATTCTTCTTCTCTTCCTTTTGTTTGGCTCTTGTTCTTTACTCTTTGGCTCTTCCTTCCTCCTCTTTTTACTCTTATTTCCTTCTCTCATTGTCTTCATGAAGTGATAGATAGACATGATTAGTGATGTTGATCTCGAATTGCAGAAAACGTGCAAAAAACGCAGGAAAGCACTGGTTTGAAAAGAAAGCCACAACTTTCTTTAAAATTTTTGTACATTCGTGTGGCGTGTTTGTCAGCGCTTGTAATTGCACGTCTATATGCGCAAATAAAACATATTATATACGCTGATAGACGTGCAATTACAATGAAACTGATTAAATGCTAGCTTATGGTTGTTTTTGGATCAACATGACTTTCTTAGTCTTTTAATATCAAAATGTTTGTCTCCATGTTGTAAGTATCAAAATATTTAGGGAATATTACATATATACCAAATGCAACCATATATGTCATTATGTTTTAGGTGTAATTATGTAGTCATCTTCTATTAGTATGGGACATGCTGAGTCAACAAACAGTTCATCCTCCAGTGAGGATGAGACATTGCGTCTTCACAATCGAGATGCTTGGCTACGATAGAAAATCAAATGTATGTGTGATCGTTGTCGAGGATGCTTTTTTGGAGCACGTCGAATCACAATGTCACACCTCAGCATGTACGGAGAGTGGGACCAAGAAAAAGATCCATTAATTTTTATTGCTTTATTTGCATAAATATTATTGGTATATGTTGCGTCTTCACCATTAAACAAAACCTCATTTTTTTAATTGAGCAGGATGTGGTACCACATCCTCAAATGGTCTCTCCAGGGCATCGAGAGGCTGCGAAGCATCAACGCAAGGAGGCAGAGTCCTCAAGAAGAGTAGAGACTGATGACGACAATAGTAGCCCTCTTCAAATGCCCCATCAAGTTTTGGAGGAAGAGATTTTGGACAACATGGTGCACGATTTATTTTCCCATGAGGTTCGGGGGGAGGGCACCACTAGAGAGATAGATAACCCGCTACACATAGCGTCAAAACTCCATTATACGAAGGTTGCACATACTCCCTTCTATGTGCATCTCTTGAGATACTGAATTTACAAATCATTTATGGATGGAGTAATTCTAGTTTGAATCTATTATTGAAGTATGTATCATTTGATATTAATTCATAAATGCTTCTAGACAATATTCGCGGTTTGTTAACTCTGTTTGCACAATATATGCACGTTATTGTCACAAATGCTTTTAAATGGAAATAAATTACCAACTTGAAGGGAGCAAGCAAGGCATTTCTTGACATCTCTTAGAGGTCTTGATTACGTTAAAATCCATGCATGTGCCAATGATTGCATCGTGTTTCGTAGGGATCATGCATCTGCATGACAATGTCCTATTTGTGGTGAACCAAGATAGAACCAGGAGATAAAATCAATGGATGTGCCTCATAAGGTTTTGTGACATTTTCCTATTATTCCACATATTCAACTTATGTTTAAATGTGAATCTATTGCGAGACTCATGTCATGGCATGCTAGTCACCATTCAAGTGATGGAAAGTGGAGAATTCCTTCAGACACACCAGCTTGGCAACATGTAGATAATTTGTGGCCTACTTTCAAAGAAGTGCCCAAAATTTTGAGATTTGGTCTAGGATTAAATGGAATAAATCCATTTGGTATCAAAAGCACCTCATATAGTGTATGGCTAGTGGTATTGGTGAACTATAATATCCCTCCGCCCATGGCAATAAAAAAAGAATATGTAATGTTATCCCTTTTGATTCCTAAAAAACACAAAGTAAAAAACATGGACGTTTACTTAGATCCTTTGATCGAGGAGCTAGAAATGCTATGGAGAGGTATTGAGGTGCAAGATATGAGTGCATCATTGTCCTCTAGAGATTTCACTTTAAAGGGCATGTTGTTGTGGACCATGCATGACTTTCTAGGCTATGGAGAGTGTTCAAGTAGTTGCATACTCTAATTTATTCATTATTACCCTTAATCAAATATATGTCATCATTAATCCACTTATTTTTATAGGTTTAACTACATTAGGATATCATGCATGTCTAATTTGCGGTCCCTCTCTGGTTTCTTCTAGACCGACAAGCTTGAAAAAGGTTATCTATGACAATCATCATCGTTTTCTTCGTATTGAACACCCCAAATATGCACCCCCAACTAATGGAAGAAATCCACAATCTCTGATCATTCAAGATTGGAAGGACACTTGGACACACGCCAATGATCATCCTCCACTCGGCATGAATCGGTAACTAGTTTACTTCTTTTATTTGTCTTTAAAGTACACTCCATTATGAGAACGAGAAATAATATATTGTTTGTGCCTTAGATTCTCTATATTTTTTTGTCTCCCATATTGGACTGAACTCAAGATCAATCACCTATTGGACCCCATGCATATATTCAAGAATGTTGTCTCTACATTATGGGATCATTTAATTGGGCCTCGTGATTCTGTCAATGTAAGGGAAGATTTATGTAGCATTGGACATATGAGATGAGCTTGGCCACACATCAGACCCAGAGGAAAGATCGAGTTATCGTGTGCACCTTGGATGCTGTCAAAGACCAAAGAAAATATGGTGAAGCACTAGATATGTAGCTTTCGAACTCCCATAGGATATATGAGATGCTTCAAGGGAGCCTTCATAAAGAAAAAGAAAAGAGGTGTGGAGCAACTATCCGGTTTGAAGTCTCACAATTTGCACAAAATGATTCATGTAAGGATTTTCATTGCCATAAATATATTAATTAGTCGAGTAACTATGTAGACTAATTAATAATGTATGAATATTTACATATAGTTCATCCTTCCTACTAGCATATCCCATTGTGTTTTGAAAGATGTGCGTGATATCATTTACAACATGGGTGAGCTCGCGAGGTATGTATACATTATACTTATTTTTTAGTTTACATATTACGTACATCACATAGTAAACCCGCTTCAATTTATGGACAAAACTAATTATCGTTCTCAATTGCATATTGGTAGATTTGTGAGTTTTAAGGAAATCGATCCAAATATGTTGCAAGAGGCTTGAGTATTGTCCATTGAGGTGGTTTGTTTGGTGGAGGAAACTTTTCCTTTCTCCATTTTGACTACTCAAATACACTTACTCGTACATTTGATTGATGAGATTGCAATTTGTGGGGTAGTTCATGCAAGGTGGATGTTTTTCATAGAGCACTTTATGAAAACCCTAAAAGATTTTGTAAGGCAAAATGCACGGCCCAAGGGAAGCATGACTCAAGGTTGGTTAGTGCAATCATTCCTTGTACAAATCTCTGAATAACTTACTAAAGTGGACCCCTCTTTACCACGACTATGGAAAGATGATGGATATTTGAGGATAACCCCTATAATACCTCAAGGAAAAGGAAGGAGCAAAGTGCTAATGAAAGAAAAACTTCATAAGTTAAATGTATTTTATATGCTTAACAGCAAAGTAATGAATATCTAAGTTGCTTACTTTTTGTTTTTTAAATGCAGGTTGTGTATCACCCAATCGTAAACAATAACCGATGGTGGCATGTCATCCCCATATCTAATCGTTCAAAACCAATATATGCCAATGATACCAACATAGAGATAGTTGATGACATTCTAACAATCAATGATGATGCACATGATGATGCCATGATCGATGCTATACATGATGTAGTGCAAGATGATCCCCCCGAGGATGTTCAAGGAAGCGCAAAAGAGGATAACAATATGGTTGCAGATGATAATGAAGAAATTGAGCATAGCAATACATTTGACAGTGGGATAGACTTATTTGTTTCATTGCCTATTGGTAACATAGACCTAGAGGTAGATAGTCTAGCAAAGGCCTATCTCATTGAAGATGAGATTGATCATTCATTGTAGCATATAATTAGCTTTGAATATTGGATGTATATTTGTAATACTCATAAAGAAGTAAAGTTGGTAATGTATTCTAAAAAATACTAGCTGTTAAGATGTTTGGTCATATTTAGGGACTTTATGAGAAATAAAAAATATGTGTGTTTATTTTCGCATCTATAAGCGCATTTAAAAACCTAGGTATATAGACATGTTATTCGCGTCTATATACTAGCGCCAATAGATGCGCTGATAAACGCACTGATAAATGCGCCCGCTATTTCGCGTGTACAGTGCGCGTCTATAGGGCCTTTCTCTTGTAGTGCCCATGGGAAAACTAATCATCAATGTTGAAGATGCAAAATGACTAGGATTGCAAGATTTGGACTCAAGCAAGTTGAAACTAACGTCTGCTACAATATTCTCAAAACTAGTCTCACCTACTCAAACAATCTTGAATAAGATACAAGTTCTGATCATGATAAGAAATGAAACCATTAAGTATATTGATACATCCCCTAGAGACATACATCAACAAGAGCTATACAGTAGGTCAGGAGGCATCACCATGCATCCTATTGATATATACTATGCCATGCTACCCAACCTTGAAAATCTCCCATTCTATGAGTATTACAAAAGCTATAGCATTAGCAAACCTACTACTTGCCAAAACCTCACTAGCATTATGCAAGACACATATCGCAATATCTTGGAAAAGCATAGAAAACTAGTGAGGTTCATCAATTTCCACCTAGGCCACCAAATAGAAGGTTTTTTCTTCAACACATTGCTCCATCGAGTCCCCTTCAAATCACAAAACAAGCTAATAAGTAATTAGAGCACAAGACAATCATTGAATGCAAACTTCACGGTGCCTCGTAGCAACCAAGGAAGACCTTGAGATGTACATCACTAAGTACACATGGAGAAATTTGTTGACATCAAATGTGACACACCACCTAATGAATATGATCATCCAAAAACTTCCATTCATCAAAGAAAACCCATCAGTATTCCCTACCATTATAGAACCAATAGAGGAAAATCTCAGCATGACCGCTTTACAAGTGAGAGTGTTGGAGCTCATAAAAGAGTTCAAGGTAAGTTGAAACTACTCTAACAATAGATCAACAAAGTAATACATCATTGCCTAATCAATAGAACATGTAGCTGGCACATCATCAACAGAAACCTAGATAGTGGAAAAACATTTCTCATATGCCACTACACCCATAGCCTCATTTTCATGAACCATAGCATATTGCTAACATCAAGCATAGGAGTAGCTGCAACTAGACTATGCAATCTTTTCACAACCATCCACTATGAATTCAAGATACTAGTCCATGCATAACAATATTCACTATCATTATGGGAAACCGATGATAGGTTCATTGCCATAAGAGAGGAAAATGCAATACTCATTAATGAGATTTCAATGCTAACACAAACAACATTCAACATAATAGTTCACCAAATAGTGAGTGTATATCAAGGAACCCTACTCGATCCATTCAACAAGCTCATAATATTGTTTGGTGACCTTGCACAACATCCACCAATCTATGACAATCAAAGTGTAATATGCCAACAATGTCACATTACATCATCTACATACTAGCATTATGGAAGACATTACACCTTGCATATATCAATGAGGCATACACATGACCCACAATTTATGCAATACTTCAAAGAATCAGGTATTGACATTCGACAAAATAAGAGATTCAAGTAGGTTTGCAACAATGAATTATCAATGAGACAGACAACATGCAATATGTGGACCTAAATACTATAACTATATGTACACATAAAGAGGATGTGTATAGCTACAATAACCAACTCCTTCACAAATACTACACTGTAGATGAAATCTACCATGTGGAAGTTTCAAATAAATGCAAACAATGAACCAACCCTACAAAATTGTCTAACATATAAAAGTTTTCATGAAATCAAGAAAATAGCAATTAGTGCAAGAGCAATGATAATAAAAAATATAGACCTCACAATAGGCACTGCAAATAGTGCATCATGCAAAATCACTGGTATCAAAACAAAAATAAATGGACTCATCATAGGAATCCAAGTAACAATTAACACCACCAATCAATAATTGACCCTGTGTTGAAGTAAACACCAACACAACGTACTCAACTCTAAGTGGTTCCACAAGTCAACATTCTCACTCACACTAGCATATATAATAGCTAGATACAAATCACAAGGAGCCACAATATCTCGAAATGCTCTTGTTCACAGTAGAAATGCATTCCCTCTAGGACTTGCATATGTAATGCTCTCAAGAGTGACCAAAAGTAAGAACCTACGAATAGTTAGTACACCACAACAATGAGGCTGTGAATTGAGAACAAAGCAATCATTCTACTTCATATGCACAAATATCACAAGTATAAAAACCGTTTTTAAAAACCTTATAACTAGGACATTGATTAAAAACCAAATCAAATATCAAGTTTCATGATTTGTACTTTTTGTAAATTGTTTAGCCTATTCTTATAATTTTGTTTTACCTGTACTAATTTCTTGCTTTGGAATTATCCTAAAATAACAATTTTAATACTCGATAAAAAATACAAATCAAATGTTACTTTATGCTTTATACTTTGAGCATATTGCTTAGCTCCTTTTTTTGTCTCAATAACAACATTGTTTTCTTTTGATACTAAGTTTCTAATTCACAATTACACAAGTCGCAAGTCAAAATACCTTTTTTCTTTCTTGATAATAAGTTTGTTTTCTTTCAATACTAAGTTTCTAATTCACAATTACACAATTCACAAGTCAAATACCTGTTTCTAAAAAACTTCCAATACATTTAAAAACAACCAAACCAAATGTCACATCCATCCTATGTACTTTTAGCATATTGTTTAACTTCTTATTTTATTTTACTTGTCCTAATTTTTTTCTTTTGGTATTCTGACTAAATACACAATATCCATATACAATAACATGAACCTTCGTGACATGCATCTAGCTTTTAGGCAACTACCTGCAAGTGAAAATAAAATCGAAGATGAATTATGCTCAGATTATAAAGAAATGATACATCAATAACACAAGCTTAAAATATTTGCATGAAATTCAACAACTAACATATCTTCAATCGATTTTCTACTTAGCTTTACATTGCGAATGAAAAAAGATTGTACAGCTAATTCTTCGCTCGGAACATTTCCGAAGTTTTCCTGTCAGTAATCAAATAATCCGATGCTCTACTTAGGTTGACCACTTCATTTCACACTTTCGGAGTCTACAATTATATTAAAACCTCGGCTTACAAATAATAATTCAACCTGCTCTTATGTGAACATCTGCTATTCGAGACAGGAGCTCATCCTTAACGTCCCTTCCCGCCTGTTTCCTAATTAGTAAATCACGAGTTAATAGATAGAACGCACCATCGATTGACAGTAACACGCATAACAATTCCAGAATCATGCTCAGGGGCAAGTTTTTCTTCTCTTCTGATAATTTGCCCTTCAAGACAGCCGTTACCTTCATTAACGCTCGAGCTGCAGCCGAGTGATGAATCGAGTAGTGTTTTGTGGCATTGAGAAGGAATTATATCTATCATCTTGCGTAAGCTTTAAAGGCTTATAACAAAAAGCAGGCATGTCGCCATATTTATGGTCAATATACACACCTTGCACTTGTTTGAGAAGTTCCATAGCACAGACTTTACAATGGGGATTCATACTACTTTAATGTGACAAGACGGACCATGAAATTCTACAACATCTCTTCATCTCGATCCTCTTCATATTAGTTCCAGCTCAAACGGGATCATATAAGTTTCCTTTCAAGGGCATGATCGACTGCTGCTGCGCACGAAGGCTGTAAAATCATGTTAAACCGCCCCGGAGATCACGAATGGATCTATAATTCCAGAGTTTTCACCTCGAGTAAACTGTCAAAATAAACTAGAACAAGTCATTACAAAGGCCTGATAAGGACTTTCGAGCTTGGACGTTTAAAAGGAAGGACAATCTCGAGGGAGCGGATTATTCCAGGTGAAGTAAGCGTAGAATGCAGGGATTTATGCAGGCCGGGTACTGCTAATTGAAACTAGGAAAACCAATAACGAGTGCTGAGACGATACAAGTACAAGTAGATCTTAACAACAAATGCGAGAATCGGACGAAAGTGGAACTCAACAGGTAAATGGAACAATGCCGGATACAGAAATGTATAGGTAAACGGAACAATGAAACAGCAATGGTCTACGTCATTAGTATTCATCATCATCAGATCAGAGGAAACTCACCGCTTCTTGCAGGCATCGTCTGAGCTTGTTACAGACAGAAGTGCAGATTTCGGAGAGAGAGCGTAAGAAGCCTGAAGCTAGGTTGATGCAGAAGTGGCAGTTTTCACCGGCCATTCTGGTGCAGCGACGAAGACTAACAGGAGGTTAAGCAGAACGAATACGACACCACATGCAATGGCAGCTGCAAAGTAGCCGGCAAAGTAGCATTGAAAGAAAACCAGGTCGAAAAGAATAACAAAATCGCTAAGCTGTGTTTTCCTGAAGCTTAAAAAGGGCGGAAATTGTTCTAATTTACAATTAATATTGTTGCAACATTCGTTATAGATATCAACATCCTAGACACGTTTAAATTTCAAGGCGCCTAGGCATAGATAAGTCTTTTAAACTTCGTTAGCATAGAAATAAAATGGAAATCTATCGTATTCAAAGCCGAAATGGTTTTTAAGTGTCTCATGCGACATTACGAAAAGGGATCTAGTTAACCTCGTGATCCTTATAGCCTAGCTTATATCCCAATTTTTGTAGATCAATAATTATTTTTTATGTATATCTATTCATGTGTAGAAATAGAAAATACAAAAGAATATTTTATCATATATAGTGAGTTACACTTGGATAGGGGTATGTCTCTCCTACACTATCGAGCCTACCATGTGCTCAACAATGGAACATAAGTGGAACTCTCCTTCTTTTAAGAGCCCAACCTACCTCACCCGCTCTCACCTAGTCACTCTCTTCCCCTATGTAAACCATTGAGTTCATTCCTTCATGCAAGTAAGCAAACCAAGGATTACAAGATTTCTCTAGATATACCTCTCTCTCTCTCATTATAGTAGATTTGATTCACAATTGGAGATGGCTTCACAATCCTAGTGTGGGCTCCTTGCTCTAAGTGTTTGATTTATGCTTATAGGCTCAACCCACCATTACAAGGTGAATAAGACAAAGAAGATGAAGATGAAGAATACAAACATGGTGTAGCCAAGAAAGTGCTTACTCAAACACACACACAATCATTGTGTGTGTGTGGGGGGGGGGGGGGAGGGGGGGGTGCATTGTAAAATATGTAAGTGTGTCGCATGTCATCAACAAAATGGTTATTTTAGTAATAAAATTTACTTGATTGTGTTTATAAAAGGGCATTTTTAAAGTACAATTTGAGTGTAAGATTCTCAAGGAAAAAGAGTCATTTTATTACCCTACAACATGTAAGTAACTCATATTTCTAGATGCCCTTTGAACACATGTGATATGGATTATTTCTCATAAGTGTACCCGTAATCTCTCTCTTTAACTACATATCTCTATTCCTTCTTTCTCATAGAGACACATGTGTGTCCACACAAGCATTGATTATACTACAATCTCAACAATCATTGCATTGGAGGAAAATAGAATTCTAAACACTATCCCCTAAGTTGGGGGTGCTCGGTTTTTTTTCTTATTCTTCTTGTTTCATTATTATTTAGGGTTATCATTATCCTCCTCTTGGAGAAGTGCTAGTCATTTTGACACCTCAATCGGAGGTCAATTGGAAATAAGGGTATGTGAACAAGTGTTGGTATTCATAGGAGGAGAGGCCATGGATGTAGTTCAATTGGTGGAGGGTTTTTATTAGAGAAAACTTGCTATCTACCATGTCCCCACAAAAGGTCTTGCAATAAGAGATACAACCATGCTAGAATGTGTAGTTGCATTGTGGTTGCATAGTTAATCCTCACATTAACATTAAAAAAGGGTTGAAGACTAAGAGGTGACACAAAGGAGCTTCACTATGAGCTACATGTAATACCATGTAGTAGTCAAGGTGAGAGTCATAAAATTGGTGAATCTATTTACAAAACTATTGTAGCAGTGTCCATGAGCTTAAATAGATATGTCTTGTCAATATGTAGCACCCAATGATGCATTCAAGACCTTGGAAAAGTTATACCTTCTGTGTTCTTCTATGTTGTACTTTCTTTCATGCCTTCTAGGATAGGGGAAACACATTAGATTAGCTCTCTCAATAGCCTGTTAGTAGTAGAAGGTAGGAGTGAAAACACTTTGCAAATTCCCAAAATACTCCATCTCATCTATAATGGTGTTTGGATCCATGGCTCGCCATCAACTCTTTTTCACAAACTTTGCAATGATACCACAATCCATTGACACCCGCATGACCACACCGCACTATATATTTTGTACTATACATTTAAACGGTTAGACTAGTTGTCACATATAAAATCTAGATACAACAGCTTATAAAGCATGTGGTCACCTTTGGACTACATCCCCTCCAAAATTTCCACTCCTCATCAGTAGAGACCTCCACCCCTTCACAAGAGGCTATGATCAAAGCTCCATGTAACCATCTCATAGACATATAGACATAAACAGCGCCATCTCCTCCATGCCCTTGGGATATTGAATTGATGGATGGTATGTACTACATTGAAATTTGGATCGTGCTTCTTCTCGATCTTTCTTGGCTTACTCGTACCTAGTGAGCCACGTCTCCATGGATGCATGGTGCAATATACAAAAATGATTCTATTTCTCCTCCATTGCAGCATCCATCATTTTTTCTACCCTATTTACAACCACCACATCTTCGGTTTGTCTATCATCATCGTTTACTGACCCTAGCATACTGTTGTTTGAATCCATCGTTGGTAGCTGCTATGAAATATGCACTAATGCCTCAGACACCAATGAACCTTCAGCCATGCTATCATCTGACCGAAGAGCTCATTATCGCACAAAGCCTTTCAAGTTTTCATGAAGTGCTCCAAAAAGAACATCCATCATGTATGGGCAAGTCCTACAATCTCCACTTCATTTAGAAGATGCACAAGGAGGTGCGTTTATATCATGAGTACATGCTGGTGGATAGGTTTTTCTCAAAGAGACAAACCATCTCCACTACTCCCCGCCTTGCAAATTCAATAAGAGATGTCTTGATCTCCTTCTTTGAGATCCATTGCACTAAATTTGACAAGATGTAAATCGCCTTGCGTATGTGTGGAGTAAGGCATCCTACGATTGTGATCCGTAGTACAAACTGCTACAAATGAAAAAGCATTATGAACAATGACTAGACTCTAAATAGAAAAATACACAGGTCACTTATAATCCATTCGGAGTACAAACCTAATATATCTTATGCCGATCATGGATTGTAACCCTGATAGTTGATTGTCTTTAGAAAAAGTAGATTTGAGAGAACTCATTATACCCATCGAAGTGCAGATAGACTTGATAATTTACTTCACAATAATGGGCTCTTCTTTAGTGGACAAAACCCAAAGTGCCTCCATCTTGCCTACCTCCTTTTAATCCATTCGTGGCCCTGCACTGTCTTTCCTATGATGTGGTCCCATTATAAGTTGCCCACATTCTCGAAAATATGCATGGGATCCAACAAGTGTTTTATTTGTAAGTGGGTCCAATACAACTCATAGAAAATTGAGAACCCTCACATTCTGTTTGGATGCGACTCCGTGTGGACCATTTTCAACTTGTACCAGCTTTGCGCGTTCATTCGTGTTGGAGGTCATCCAAGAAAGCCTTACCTCAGTTCATGACTCTTCGTAAGAAAGAGGCGTATCCTTGATATACCATCTTCTTCATGGTTCGTGACATTCGAGAGTCTAACTATGGCCCACACAATGGACATGCATGATAACTTGAGATAACCACACTTGTCCCAACATCTTTATTTAGTGAATACAAACTCGAATGAGCTATGATAGATATGATCAACAAGAATGGAAGCCTACTTATGTGAGTAGTCTCCAAATCTTGGAAAGTCATGCATGGTCCACATGAGAATGGCTCGTATATTGGTAGACCCTCGACCATCGTGCTTGGTCGTATCTTCCACGAGGAGCCCCTCCTCCCACAAAATCTTAAGCTTATCGACTAATGGATGGAGATAGACATGCATATTCTTGACTTTGTAGTGGCAAGAAAAGAGCAAGCTAAGGATTAGATGTCCTTTCTTTCTAGAAAGCCATGGTAGGATGTTGTAGTTAACAAGGACTACAAGCCACATACTACAAGAAGTAGAGCAGACACCGAATGTATTTACACCATCCATAGCAAGACCGAGCCGAAGATTCCTTAGCTCTTGTGCAAATCTTGGAAAGGTAGAATCAATGTGGCTCCATGTGCATGAATCTACTGATATTCATTTGACTCCATCTGTGGATCAATTTTACGCATGCCACATTGTCATGCTCGCCATGCCCAATGTATGAAACATGTGACGTATACGGAGGATAACTAGAAAGTGTCTAAGAACCTTTTGAGGGATTTTTTACCCTTGCAAGTCATGTTGATACTTGTGAGCACCACACTTTGGACATGTCTCCATAGTCTTGTACTCTCCTTAAAATAGCACGCAATCATTGATATATGCATGGATGCTGTCGTAGTCCATGCCAAGCTTTTGTAAAACATGTAACGCATCATCACAAGACTTGGACATGGTATTTTCGAGTGGTAATATATGATACTTTAGCAACCTGAAAAGAAATCATAAAACACCTTGAAAAAGCATAATTGTTTTTTATAGTGGTGCCGAAAAGAAATCAACGAAGCATTGTCGTGAGCTAAGCTTCCACCGCTACAAATCTGAGGGTGGAGTTTGCTGCCAAGAAATTGATCACATTAGTTAGCATCATTAGGAGTTTATTTTCTGTTGTGTGTATCTTTTGTGTTTGGATTTGCATGATGCACGAGCACTTGTAGTTAGGCTAGGCATAATTTCTTCAATGCATTCATAATTTTTTGTAAACATCACTCAATTGATTGCATAGCATGGATTCTTATTTGAAAACTACATGAGTGATTGGGCATGAAGTTCTTTTTCCAAAGCATGTTCTTGATAGGGTACAATGCATGGAAAAATAGGTTTATATGAAGGTTTTCGTTTTGAAGACTCAAGGACTTGAGGAAAAGATTGTAGTGTTGATCCTTTGCTTTGGACTTTCCAGATGAGGCTTGCTCTTTATGTTATACCTTGCATGAACTTGAAGCTGTTTCCACAACGACAAGCGGCGGTCTACTAGATATTGCAACGGGAACTAAGTACCTCCTTGAATTTTTTGACTTCAGAGGTCGCCTTTTTTGTGATGAACCAAGCCTAGGAAAACCCATGATAGTCATTTGTCTCATCTTGAAGAGACAATGAACACTTGTTGGTGCAAGCACAAATTGGGTGACATGAAAAAGGATGTGCAACAGGGAATCAATGGTAATGATGCAGATCTTGAGCAAAGAATCTTGGAGTTTGGACCCAACAAATATGATGAGAAGCCTTCTCAAGGGTTTTGGATGTTTGTGTTTAAAGCATTCCAAGATGTAACTCTTATTTGTTTGGTGATATGCATTGTAATATCCTTGGCTATTGGTATTCTTGTTGAGGGTATTAACCAAGTTTCAAGACCTAGAGAAAGATGGCCGAGCAAAGCCTATTGATGTGCTAACGAAGAATCTTAATCTCTCACATGATTTTGATTTGGAAATAAATGAGCCTTACAAGATCTGCAAGGGTTTGTTGACTGTAAAGGAAATGGAAGAGCTAAGACTTGACATGAAAATACATTTAGACTTGGATCGTAGCACCCCAACACATATTGAATACTAGGAGGCAGTACTGAAGCAATTGCATATCTTCAAAGTTAAGGCTCATCTAAAAGAAATACATGGTCTTCTTCATCACAATGTCCCAGCACTCCTAGATGATAAATATGGCAGCGTCTTCAAGGGATCATCCTGAAAATCGGCGGCACAAGGATGATGTGATTCTTGATGTCAAAAGCTCGACGAATTCACTGATGAAAAGCGGTAGCATGGTTAATGAAAGATTTTTTTTAAAAGCTTTTTCACGATAAATTGAGGCGGTGCTGATTATAAAAAGAGCGAGCTTTGAGGACGCAGCAGAAGAAGGATCGACCTATAGACAAAGACGGGTGACGAAACCGAAGAGAGAGACAGCGCAGAAGGTGATGACGGAGCAGAAGACGAAGAAGAAGAACGATGAAGCCGAACACAGAAGGTGATGGCTAAAGACGTTGTTGCAACGACAAAGGGCGAGCTCTTAAGACGAAGCAGAAGGCATCAATAAACACGACAAAGAGGAACGAAAGACGAAGACGAAGTGGTGACGAACGAAAAAGAGGACGAAGATGAAGGTGAAAAAATTGCAGTGATGATGAAAGCTGAGAGACGGGTGACGACGAAGCAGAGAGCAACAACAATGACGACAATTTTGTTCGGCAAGTTGGCTTTATCAGACCCCTGCATGGTCCTCGAGATCCAACGCAGAGTCCAAGGCACTCCCCATGTGCATTAACTCTAGGTTATACAAGGGGACATACTGAAGACGAAGCTGCCCTATTTTGATGTATATCATCTTTGATCACTTTCAAATTTCTTTCGCACAGGCCAAATTTCGGTTTTCAAAGATAGTTTGCAATGCGCCTTGTGGCAAAAGC
This sequence comes from Lygodium microphyllum, assembly GCF_053477565.2. Classification (NCBI taxonomy): domain Eukaryota; kingdom Viridiplantae; phylum Streptophyta; class Polypodiopsida; order Schizaeales; family Lygodiaceae; genus Lygodium; species Lygodium microphyllum. The sequence goes on from NC_141156.1 coordinate 5,716,044, forward strand.
TGGGAATCCGCTTTATTGCATGCGGTCTGGTAACACTCAACCTATTGCCATCCACCATGGATGAAAATCAATTGCCGTGCAATAAAAGGCTGTTGGACAAGGTAATTTATGTTCTCGTCACCTGTACAAGTATCGGTGTAGGCTCTAATGAAGGTATAGTAACACTTATTTGAAATACAAATTGCAGATAATGTACCATCCCATCACAACAACTGTTCTGGTCTTGTCCAATACATTAATGCTTCACTTTCCATCCTCAAAGCATCCAAAAAAGCCAAGGCTCTCCAACCGACTTCACACCCTTCTCTATAGGGATGGTGTTCTTGAGTATTCTCATGACAACCGTATGTGCAGCCCTTAATAAGACTCACTATATTCTGCTTCTCTGGCCATGCAAATCCGTAGTTCCTTGGACAGCCCTGATTTCAGCATACACTAAAGTTTGAGATCAAGGCATTGATGCTTGAGATTATCATTTGGGCTAAGACGTTGCAATCATTCTATTACAGAAAATGACAGTATTTAGTCATGTGAGCTTATCTATTATTTCTTTTGTGAGATCATTTATTGAAACCACCTTGTTTTGGTTCTTGATCCATAGAGCACCAAAGAAGATTTGCATGAATTTGTTCATGTATATGAAGGTCCAAGCTTTATGATTGGAGGAGTATGTCTTTTCGAAAACTTGTGCCTTGAAGGGAACATAAATCTATGTTGGCTTCATCTTCCTATTGAAACAAAAGTTACCCTTAGCTCATGAACTTACTTTGAGAATTCTTCTTGCATCTAAACTTCTTTTGTGAATATTTCTTGGGTTAAGTACTCTTAATCATCTTTTCTCTCATCTCAAAGCGTCCCTATAGTGAGCAACTTTTGCAAACCCCCGCACGATAAGTGCGACAGTGAACGTAGAAGGTACCTGAGCAACCTGGTCACACTTACATTGCTCCACCTGTATTTTGCTTGCACACTTAGGACTACAAGCAGCATCTTTAGGCAAGATACTCAGCACCCATCATATAATGGTATGAATACTTCCTCTCTGAGTGGATTAGATGTCTTGGTACCCATGGGCATCAATGTTCCAATCATTGACTCCAACTCAAGCTCCAAGATTGTAGGAAAGTATGAAAGGCTACATATCTCCTCTAGTATTGATGGTATAGATTGGGTTGTGCCTTCCAAGTGGTGGATCGGCTCACGCACTCCATCCATCGCATGCCCATGAACTCTTCTAATCGGCCACAATATGTGCATTCCTCCTTGGGATGAGATGTCAGCTCCCTATATAAATTTTACGGCCACATCTACTATTTTTGTATATGATATTCAATTAGGTTGCAAATATAAGGTATGATTGATACACACTTTTCTTACCGTTTGCTCAAAGTCAAAGATCGCTTGATCAATGATCTCCAATTCAAACTCACTAAAGCATCGTACATGTTCTGTAGACAAGTGACGCTTTCATCTAATTGCCAGCTTGCATTGAGAGCAAGGACACGGGACACACTAATTAAGATATGCCTCGTGATCTTGAACATCACGACCGTCATCGTTTTCCATTTTGTCTACGTTATGAAAAACAATTAGTTTTTATTATCATTCTCTTTTTCTTTCTTAATTTGTTTGAGAAAGGACTTCTTCTCTTGTAATTCAACAAAATTAATGTAAACTAAAGTCTTGGTTTTCTCCCTCTTTCTTTATACCTTTCTTTGTGTTCTTCGTTTTATGTTCTCTCCCCCATCTCTTTATTTCTCTCTCTCTCTTTCTTTGTTGCCCTTCTCTTTGTTTCTCTCCACCCCCTCATGTTGTCTCACTCATTCTCCTCTCTTCCCCCCCTCTTTCTCTCTCTTTTTCCATTTCTCTGTTTTCTCTTCACCCTCTCTCATTTCCTCTCTTTCTCCTTCAATGCACCTCATTCTCAAGAAGAAGAAAAAAAAAAGAAACAACAAGAACAAACCAAGAAGAGGATGGATTATTTGTCTCGTCTTCACGACAAACCCTCTCTTTGTTTCTCTCCACCCCCTCGTGTTTTCTCACTCATTCCCCTGTCTCTCTCTCCCTCTCTCTTTCTTTGTTATCTTTCATGTTTAATCACTCACACTCTCTCTCTCTTCCTTTTTCTTTCTTCTTCTCCCTCTCTCATTTCCTCTCTTTCTCCCTCAATGCACATCATTCTCAAGAAAAAAGAAGAAAGAACAAGAACAAACCAAGAGGAGGATGGATTATTTGTCTCATCTTCATGACAAACCCTCTCTTTGTTTTTCTCCACCCCCTCATGTTTTCTCATTCATTCTCCTATCTCTGTCCCTCTCTCTCTCGCTCTCTTTCACTCTTTCGTTATTATGTTTCATGTTTATTTTCTCTGTCTCTCATTCTCTCTTCCTTTTCCTTTCTTCTTCTCCCTCTCTCATTTCTTCTCTTTCTCCCTCAATGCACCTCATTCTCAAAAAAAAAAAAACAAAATAAATGAAGAAAGAACAAGAACAAACTAAGAGGGGGCAATGTGCTCACTGCAAAGGTCCGAAGATAGATTCTTCATCTCCTCTTCGCGATGGCCCCTCTTCTTCCTTCGTGCACTTCTTCCTCTTCGTCATGAACAACAATGGCGGCGGCATTCGGCGGTGAGAAGCTCTCCTTCTCTCTCTTTCTCTATTTCTCTCCCTCTCCCTCCCAAAGGCACGATCTCTTTCCCTCTCTCTTTCACTATCTCTCAAACTCTTTGTGGAAAAATGCCACGCTCAGGTTTCTCCTGCTTTCTTTTTCTCTGAGTACCATCGCGTCGCAACTGCATGTCACTATGCCCCTATATCCTAATAGTGACATAGATTAGATATTAGGTAGAGTTTGATGCAAGGAAATATCTACAAACTTATTAAGTTCTTTGATTGAAATCCATTGAACTAAAAGGTTGGAAATGCCTTGTAGTCTAGAGGAACTTGCTTTCAAACATAAGAAAGCTCCTGCATAAGATGAGATATCCAAATAATTTCTAGTAGAATGTTGAGATGATACAAGTTTGGGTTTTTCTTGACAATGTTATGATATATATGCTCAAACAATGCTTAATTATCTTCTCACATAGCTTGTTGCATAGCTCAGGATTGTTTCTCTATTTTATGTCCACTTATCTCCTTTTACCTTATTATTTGTCATGGGAAGGATGCCAAGCTATATTTAATGGTGCAGCCATGATCATCTTGAATTTACCCTTGCAAGATGAACTTCGAAGAACCAATATAATGGGAATCCTAAAGCAATGACACACAGTTCAAGTCCATGGACTTACAAGCACCATTTTTGGGGACTTACAAGTTTCTTGGCCACATGTAGGTAAATAATTGTTGACCAACGTGCACGAGGAGGGCCAAGAGAAAAATGTATGAGAAGATAAGATGATGAACTTGGGAAAAAGTCAATATCATACTGCCACCTTATATTAACTTCACTTAGTTAATGGAGCACTCTTCTTCAGAAGATTACATGTCTTGAAGACTAATTGGTTTGGTGTTCCATCCGCATGAAAAGATGTTGAGGCTATAGGAATGTACATTCACCTACCTACTTAGCTAGACTATATGGGCACATGTTTTCTTGATGATACAAAAGAGCATACAAAGTTCTAAACATGTTCTTGGTTTCATTATTTGGTTGAGATTTAGGCTATGAACAAATTACCTATGGGTAAAATCAAGTGTTTGGAGATATATTTAGAAGTCAAGTAAGCCCATGGCAAATGTAGGACCCATAATGGTTTTCATACCATAGCTTATGACTTAGGGGCATAAACTAAAGGCTCACATTTGTTGTCACAAGAATTAATGTGTACTATTTTGCACCGTTGCACATGGCTTGATGTTGTCAATTCTATCCTATACTTTTTGCATTGACAATGACTTATAGGCATAAAGTCTTCCACATTCATCGTACATAATAATTTATAAGTAATAATGTTTCATATCATTTTGTATGGTCCAAGAAGTCATAGCATTTGTAATGATCCACTTTTCTTAGATCCCATTGAATTTTGGAATCTTGTAGCATTAGACCTAAAAATCCCCACTTGATAGCCCCTTCTCTTGCAATGAAAGTGATTCCTTCAACCTGTCTAATAAATATTGGTTATTCGTAATGAGTCATTCATATTCTTTAATTTTTTGTAGGCAATAGTGACAAAATTCTAAGCATTTGTCTACCCACACATAGGGTAAATTTTCGACTACCCCTTCGATGCAAAAATAATTGTGCATCATTGACATATCCATGGCGGCTTCAAATAAATAATGAATGATTTCTTTATCTTGGAATGTGTAAAAAAAGGGAGTCCATGCACCATCATCTGCCATAAAGGGACCCAACTATAATAAGTGCTTTTAGAATATAAATAAATTTCAAAGAAGCTACATATCTTTAAAATAATATTTGCTCAAAAATAAAAGATTTAGACAAAATCCAATTTAAGCAACAACTTGCAATTCACTCTAAGATACTAATTCAAATAATAGTCATAAGAAATGCAAACAAAAGAAATTGCATAATTTCAGTAGAGTGCTAGCCGTTTTGTACATCAAAATCTGATCATCAAGAACTTTGGTTCTACGTGGATGAGCATTGAAAAACAAATGATTTAGAGCTTTATGCATGTTTTAAGTGAAATGTACATTCAACAAATCTAGTTCTAACATTATATTGCCATAAAACAAAGTAATGCTTTGCTCTTTCCTCATTACATTGACAATCGATACTACTTCCCTCAAATTTTCCAAATCTCTTTTCACTTTTTTTCATTCGAATCTCCATCGAAGTTTGGAAGAAAAAGATTCTCAACTAATAAATATTTTTCTACCCAATTATTAAAGCTAGTAAAATAAGATGTAAAGGTGTATATTTTCTACGTTGATTTATAATATCACTTATGTTAAAGAATTGTTAATGATGTTTTTCATTTGATCCATGTGCTAGAGCAGCTAGCATATACAAGCACCATAGTATTGACAAAAGTGAGTTTGCTTGATGTGATGTTTACAAGCTTGGTTATATTCAATATTAAACAACATTCTCAATTCATTCATCTTCGGACATCACATAAGGTTGCTCCATCTTCTTAAAACTGAAAAATGATAATTTGTTCTTGAAAATATTTTACAAAATAGAATAGACTTACAAAACAACACATAAATATTTTGAAATGCATATCAAGGAACATCACCTTTCCCTATAATTATGAAAAAATGAAGAGACTTGTGCCAACTTTTCACACTTCTATCTAAATACAAGGTTATGTTTTTAGTTTATTGCTACGTTCTCACATATTTATAATAAAATAATATTTGTGAGAATACTAAAATATTTAGACACTTTAATCAAGTCTCACATTTATTGTTATTATACTTTGTAAGGTAATATTTATCAAGGGTAACACAAACTCCTCAAGCAAAACCAAATATCATAAGTTACCACTTGTCACATGATCACTTGTTCATGCATAACTAAGGTGCTTGAGTGTTTTTTCACGTAGTAGTTATATAAAAATTAGAAAACAAGCAAAAAAAATGAGTCCTATTTTGCCCCAAAATATTTGTAAAAATACTAAAATGCTTGAAAACTTAACCAAGTCTAGTATGTATTACCATTGTTATGCTCTACAAGGTAATATCCATCAAAGGCTTCTCCAAACATTAAATCTTAAAACCATAGTAGAACTATTCAAAGTATATTGCTTCCTATTTTTAAATCATCTAGACATGTAATACAAAGGCAACAATATGGGCTCATTCTATGCCCAAATTATGGCATATAAAGAAAAGATAGTTATAAACATCACAACTTTCCAATTCTCATGTAATGACTAAAACTACCCTCACTTATATCAACATAGTTCAACACAAAGATAAACAATAGACATGTGTCAATCAGTATGGCATCATGAAGATCTTCAAGGAAAAGAAAATCAATTGCCATAAGAAAAACATTAATGAAACCTCATACTATATATACATACTGGAAACCTCCTAGGCTAATAAATGTGCCAATATCAATAGCTTACTAGTGATATATCCTATTTGTGGGCTAGTCTCATTAAATCATCAGTCTCAAATTTCCCAACAAAAGAAGACCTTGTAGAGCTACAATGGTCCTTACAAGAACTATCCATACCCTTTCTTGCAAAAAACATAACGTTCACATCGTTATTATCAAAAATTGTCGCTTGCTACTCCAACAAAGAATATAATGTATATGTCATTTCATTCCGAATTGGACCATACAAGAAGGATTCTATGCACTAAGCCTTTGCAATCATATCTTCTTAAAATCATTGATGTTTCAATGTCTATTACTAAGACAACAAGGGCCATTGCAAACAGAAAACTAGATCATGTATCAATCCTTGATAATACTTAGGTGCATTAGAATGATACCCAGGCATGTACCACAACAACTAGTCATGAGCTCACAAAGTCTAGCATTGTTGATGTATTTGCATTCAACATGTTGTACAAACCAATCATCTAGAAGTACATGATGATAGCTGAACATCTTCATCCAAAGAAAGGCCCGTCTATCCTTGGCAAAGAGATAGTACAAAGCATTATATAACTACATCATGATAATACTCCATTTAACACAATGTTACAAATAGAAAATGCTTCAAGCTATAGTGTGTTGGAGAAAATAGTGGAGTATAGCTGAAGGCAAGCATTCCAAAGGTTCGATCATCATGAGTTTGCATCTCTCACACTACAGAATAATGATAATATTGAAGAAAGAACAACATTATTAATGACAGATTGTCTACCAGTAGTAGAGTCACCACTACAAGGATTTGAGCTAGTAGTGACACCGATTAGTCGCTATTGGCATCGCTAATAGCATCACTATTTTATAGCATCGCGAATAGTGACGCTCCATAGGGAAAAAAAGCGGCCAAAACCGAGCGCGATTTTCATTTCGTGTTTACTCCATTGTGAGTTTTGAGAGCGAGAGCGAGGGAGAGAGCAACCGTCGTGTGAGAGAAGGAGAGGAAGGAGACTTGCCACCGCCGCCGCCGCCGCCGCCGCCGTTATTCGCGAAGGAGAGGAGGAGCCTTCATCGCAAAGAGGAGCCACCCCATGCTCGCCATATCTCATCAATGAGTCTCCCTCTCTCTTTCTTTTGCTTGTTTACGGTTTAAATCACTCTCTTTTACTTGTTTAGGAGAGGAAATGAGAGAGAAAGAGAGGGAGAGAGAGAGAGAGGGAGAGAAAGAGAAAGACAGGGAGAGGGAGAGGGAGAGGGAGGAAATGAGAGAGGGAGAGAAAGAGAAAGAGAGGGAGAGGAAGAGTGCATTCTCTCTCTCCCTCTCCCTTTTGCTTGTTTAATGTTTAAATCACTTTCTTTTTTGCTTGTTTAGGAGAGGAAACGAGAGAGTAAGAGAGAAAGAGAGGGAGAGGGAGAGGGAGAGGGAGAGAGAGGGAGAGAAAGAGAAAGAGAAAGAGAGGGAGAGGGAGGGGGAGGGGGAGGAAATGAGAGAGGGAGAGAAAGAGAAAGAGAGGGAGAGGGAGGGAGAGTGCATTCTCTCTCTCCCTCTCCCTTTTGCTTGTTTAATGTTTAAATCACTTTATTTTTGCTTGTTTAGGAGAGGAAATGAGAGAGAAAGAGAGGGAGGGGAAGGAAATGAGATAGGGAGAGAAAGAGAAAGAGAGGGAGAGTGCATTGTCTCTCTCCCTCTCCCTTTTTCTTGTTTAATGTTTGAATCACTTTATTTTTTGCTTGTTTAGGAAATGAGAGAGAAAGAGAGAAAGAGAGGGAGAGAAAGAGAGGGAGAGGGAGAGGGAGGGGAAGGAAATGAGAGAGGGAGAGAAAGAGAAAGAGAGGGAGAGGGAGAGGGAGAGGGAGGGAGAGTGCATTCTCTCTCTCACTCTCCCTCTTGCTTGTTTAATGTTTGAATCACTTTCTTTTTTGCTTGTTTAGGAGAGGAAATGAGAGAGAAAGAGAGAAAGAGAGGGAGAGGGAGAGAGAGGGAGAGAAAGAGAGGGAGAGGGAGGGGAAGGAAATTTAAGATAATAGACTTATCGATAATGGTATGCAATGTGCTTTGCCATGGGCCACGTACATTGGTGACTCTTTAAGATGGCTTAAAATTGGTCATGTCCTTCATAATGTCCAAGTAGGGGATCTAATTGTGATATGCATAATTCATTGTTTTTGTATTAACTTTATAGGCATAACAAATTAGAAATCATGCCAACTAGTCAACGGAAGGACTAAAAGAAAATGATACCCTAGCTAATGGTCATTATGGTACTTCATCAAAATGAACCCAAAAGTATTGTTATAGAAGAAGAATCCCTTAAATTGAGTATAGGATATTTTCTCTCAAGTCTTATGACTATGAGTAGAATTGATTGAAATAAGTTTTATTACTATAGTTGATAAATTTCATAGATGGCATTAATTTTAATATGCGATCCTAGGACAAAAAAACCACATTTCTAATATGCTTTTTGTTGAGACTGATTTATTATTAGACTAAGAGATCCTCAATGATGCTCATAAATGGATTACTTATACTCAAAGCCCTTTAGTGCAGTTTTTTATAATAATGAATAATTATCTACCGGGACAAACAAATCCTTGAGCATGATACAAGGCCGAGATATAACATCAAAAAATCTCTCAACTACTATGTACAATGTAAGATTTATGGTCAACTTGCAACTTGACGTACATCTCCATAAAGCTATCCATTTAAGCCTCGTTTGCTATAACATAGATAAGATGGAAAATGAAGGTCTTATTGTTCAAGACCACGAGACGTATCTTAATCAGTGTGTCCCATGTCCTTACTCTCAATGCAAGTTAGCAATTAGACGAAAACACCGATTGTCTATAGAACACGTACGACGATTTGGCGAGTTTCAATCTGAGATCATTGATCAGGCGATTGCGGATTTTCAGCAAACGGTAATTTGAAGTTAATATTAATCATGCATTGTACTCGCAAGCTAATTGAAAACCATACACAATAAGATTAGGTCTTGTTGGAAAATTTTCTATCCAGGGGGGTGATGTCTCGACCCAAGGGGGAATGCACCCTTTGCAGCCAATTAGAAGAGTTCATGGATGTGCGATGGATGGATTGCAGGAGCCAATCCATCACTCGCAAGGCCCATCTATACCGTCAATGCCAGAGGAGACAGACAACCTTCCCGACCTACCTACAATCTTGGAGCCTGAGATGGAGGCAATGATCGATGCATTGATTCCCATGGATGTTGAGACATCTGACCCGCTTAGAGAGGAAGCATCCATACCATTATATGATGGGTGCCGAGTATCTTGGTTGAAGACATTGCTTGCACTCTTAAGTGTGCAAGAAAAATACGGTTGGAGCGATACGAGTGTGACTGAGTTATTCAGGTACCTTGCACATAGGCTTCATTGATTTTTTTTTTTACAGTATTATTGCAAACATTTGTGCTTTTTCAAGGTGTTTTATGATTTTTTTCAGGTTATTGAAATATCATATATTACCACCTGCAAATACCATGCCTGAGTCTCGTGATGATGCACGACATATTTTACAGAAGCTTGGCATGGACTACAATAACATCCATGCATGTATCAACGATTGCATATTGTTTCGAGATGAATACGAGACTATGGAGACATGTCCAAAGTGTGGTGCTCACAAGTATTAATAGGACTTGCAAGGACAAACCATCCCTCAAAAAGTTCTCAGACACTTTTCGCTCATCCCCCACATAAACCACATGTTTCGCACGTCTGGCATGGCAAGCTTGACAACGTGGCATGTGCAGAATAGGTCCACGGATGTAGTTCGACGAATATCAGCGAATTCGTGCGCATGGAGCCACATTGACTCTACCTTCTCAGGCTTTGCGCGAGAGCCAAGGAATCTTCAGCTTGGTCTTGCCATGGATGGTGTGAACCCATTCGGTCTACGCTCGACTTCTTACAGTGTGTGGCCTATAGTGCTTGTCAACTACAACATCCCTCCATGGCTTTCTACGAAGAAAGGACATCTCATCCTTAGCTTGCTTGTCCCAGGCCGCTACAAAGTAAAAAATATGGACGTGTATCTTCGTCCATTAGTCGATGAGCTTAAGATTTTGTGGGAGGAGGGGGTCACTGTGCAAGATATGAGCGGGCGCGATGGTCGGCGGTCAGCCAACATTCGAGCCATTCTCATATGGACGATGCATGACTTTCCGAGATTGGGAGAGTGTTCAGGTGAGCAGACCTACATTCTCGCTGATAATATCTATATTTTATTTCATTCAATCAAGTATTCACTAGGTCGTGGCTCGCCTTACAGGTCTGGTTACCTCAGGTTATCATGCATGTCCATTTTGTGGGCCACAGTTAGACTCCCGAAGGTCACGAACCATGAAGAAGATGGTATATCAAGGACACGCCGCTTTCTTGCCGGAGGATCATGAACTCAGGGAAGGTTTTCTTGGACGACCTCCAACACGTATGAACGCTGCAAGCTGGTAAGAGCTGAAAATGATAAACCCGAAATCACATCCAAATGGAATGCGACGGTTCTCAGTTTTCTACGAGTTGCCATATTGGACCCACTTACAGGTCAACCACTTGTTGAATCTCATACATATTTTCAAGAATGTGGGCAGCTTGCTATGGGACCACATCATAGGAAAGAGAGACACTATAGGGTCACGAATGGATTTGAAGGAGGTAGGTAAGATGGAGGGGCTTTGGCCGCAATCGAGTGCTAAAGGGGGAATGCAGCTTCCTCGCGCTCCTTGGGTTTTGTCCACCAAAGAAGAGCGCATTGTAAAGCAAGTAATCAAGTCTATTCGCACTCGGATGGGTATGATGCGTTCTCTCAGGTTTGCATTTTCTAAAGATGACCAATTGTCGGGGCTAAAATCCCATGATTGGCATAAGATATGTCAGGTTTGTGAACAGAATGGATTGTAATTAGCGTGGGCATTTTGCAATTTGAAAAGTGGCCATTATTCATAATGCTTTCTCATTTGTGGCAGTTTGTTCGATGTGCAGTGGTTCAAAGTGGTACTTGGAGGAGCTGGAGCAACAGTTCGACAACGTCCATCTAGATTTCTCGAAATAGATTCCGAAAAAAAAAAGAACGGATTTGCGTGACACCTTTGTGTTGCCGGTCCATTGTGAACAGGTGCATAGAGTCATTTTCTTGCTAATTGTAATACGACATGGTTTATGTCACAATGGTTTGAACTCAGTTTGTATGTGTTTGTGAACAGGCAATCTTCTATCCAAACCCCCGACAACCTCGATGGTGGTATGTTTTACCTTCAACTCCTCAAAAGCGAGAGTATATGATCAAAGCGATGTTCCGGGTATAGATGAAGAAAATATGTAAATAGAGGGGTTGATATTGCAAGGGGTGGAGGCCACCGCAAGCTTGGAGCCCGCATTGGCTAACAATGATGGAAATATACTAATCCAAGAATTTTTTGAGAACGAGGCAGACTCGTTCTTTTGTGGACATATCTATCGACCTTCCAGTGTATGTAGAGTTGTGTCAGGAGATTAACATGGGACCATAGAATACTTCATTCTTGGAGAATTGTATTACTCAATTCGTTGTTTAGATCTTCCATAAAGGTACATAAGATATGCATTTTAAGAGGGATTTTGTAAAAATGATTTATATTACTGTGCTTTGTATAGTTTAAATTGATTATTCTAACACCATTTTTTATCTGTGCAGGTGACATTTTCAAGATGAGTCGAGGGATGAGCGATGAGGAGTTTCAGGACATGATGGCACACATATCTCCAGACCAGCTCGCGAGATTCATAGAGATGGCACACCAGGAGCTGTCTCGTTCTTCGTCAGGTCGCTGTGCTATATCTGCTTCAGCGCGATCAGATGCTTCAGCTTCGAGCAGACGATCTCGACGCTCACGACTTGGGCCATAGGGAGGGACTGCATCGGGATCAGGGGGGTGCTCTTGTGGAGACACGGATGTGGTGTCTCTGTTTCGTCATTCAGCTGGAGCTGCGTCACCTCCAGGATTCGTCACACCTGTGGGGACGTCTACTCCAGTTACTCGAGCTTTTGCGCAACCGTCAGCAGGTGGCACCCCTTTTGGTAGCACCTCCTTTGGTGGCACCCCTTTGAGTGCCACTCTGAGCGAGGTTACCCCCGTCGGTACACCGGGTGTAGAGGGGTCTCCTGGATATGCCCAAGAGCGTGGATGGAGATGGAAGAGGACCCATCTTAGGCAGACTCCTAGGGGTTATGGATACCTGGTTGATAGTAGGTCAGGAGCCATCATCATGAATGATGAGGGGAGGAGGGTGATGGCTTGCATGAGAGAGTTGTGCCAACAAGTTTTTCGGCACAACATCCTGGATCATTGGAAGAACATACCGGAGGGGAGCAAGGACTACATAGTAGCATCCTTGCACGAGGAGTTTCCGGTGCCAGCCGCAGTAGATAGATTCTCTACGGGCTGGATGATGGATTGCATGCGTGCATACATGTCAAATAGACGATCCGACGCACGCAAGGAAATCAAGAGTGGGGCTGCAAAGCCCGAGTGGTTAGATGCAGACGACTGGCACCGAGTGAGGGAGGAGGCTACAGATTCGCCAGGACGTTGGAGTCAGCCGCGGGGGGCGGCGAGGGCACGACTCGAGGCCAGAGTGGTCCATCGGCCACAGGACATATTTGGAGGACTTTGCAAGTTTCTCTTTTGTTTTGCTTATTTGTTTTTTTGAAATATTCTTTGTACTGACAATCATGTTTCTAACAGTTAGCATTTTGTTTTCTTTGCAGCACTCCATTACTTCTCTATAGCATTCATACATCAATACTAGGCTCTCCATCATGGCACAGACATCAGGATATCACGTGGTTTCAACATAAGGGATTTTTAAAATACCCTTTTTACACATGCTTTACATACAGAAGGGTCTTGTAAAAAGGTTTTACTTAAAGATTGAATAGAAAAGGGTTATGTTTTATTAAGGGAAAACTCATAGGTAAGGATATTTATAAATAGGCATTGAATGCACATGATATAGAGGGTATAAGTATAGTGAATTACTCTGGGAACCATAGAAAAAACTTGAAGCACCTAATTACAATGGTTAATATTTGAGGTCTGCTACACCTCTTTCTCACATTTACTATTGATGAAGTCACAAACACAAGATAGATGGAGATCCACATATTGGAATCAATAGCATGTGACTTCAATCTACATTTCTCATAGGAAGATTACTCCATAGAATGTGTAATCCTATTCCATACCAAGTTTTACCTTTTCTTCCACCAATACATCTTTACAAATGATGGTTGCATTGGATGTGTCTAGCATTATGTTGTCAGGTACGAGGTCCAACACAAAGGCTCATTGCATAAATATATAATTTTATGGATAGAGGAGATCAACATTGAGAATACAATAAATAAGGTTTGCACATACATCCCACTTGATAATGAGGAGTGCAAGTTGACACACATATTGAGAAAACTAGTATTATTAAAATAGCTTCACACATGCCATCAAGTTTGCTACATAACCCTAAAACACAAAGATACATATACTATTTCCCTAGAAATGAGCCATAGAAATGTGGTCCCATACCACCAAACTATTGCTTTTTGGGGTGCCCACATGAGCATTCAATGAGAAAAAAACTCATCCGTCTCATTTTATTTGCTTAAGTATGAAGAAAGTAGAGTCCCACTAGAACAAAAAGGCTCCATAAACGTGCTTGTAGACACAATATTTGAATTGTGTTTAAAAATGTCGGGTGCATTTATTACCGTGTCTAATGGCGCATATAGACGCGCCTATTAACACGCTCCGTAAATATATAATCATATTTATAAAAAAGTAGATATATTCATATTTCGCATCTATATACGCATGTAACTGCGCATCTAAAAGGGCGTGTACTATGCAATTTTTTGACAATAATAGACGCGTATTTTTCTTGCAATTTAGACGCGTAGATAGACACGCAAAATAGAGGTATAAAAAAGAAAACCAGAGAGCATGTGGCTTTGCAAGCCACATGCTCTCTGATTTTTCCCTCCCATCAACATCAAATTGTATGCTTAGGAAAAACAGAGAAATATTATTATATTGAAAGCAAAAGAATGTGGAGAACCAAAGTCCATATATTGATAATAACACATGATGAGCGTACTATGCTGGAACATTTGTACATATTTCGAAGATTTTTGTACTAAAAATAAAACAATGTATGTAGAATACGAAATTTCATATATATAGATGAAACGTTTTTACATGACGAGTTCTAGTGCTTGTGACCTCAAGCATGGTCATGGTCGCAAGCACTAGTTGAAAGGAATACATATAAAAAATGAAAAATACAAGCCAAGGGAAGGCATGCATGCATGAGGCTCCTCTACATCTCCTCAAAAGAGGCGTCATCATCGCTACCACCATCGATGTCGGTGCCGCCATCGCTACTACTAGTCTTCCCTTCGCTATCCTCAACTGCATCAGGGTTCGCCTACACAAAGGATTAAGGTATATAAATACCATTACAAACAATAAATTAGAGTTACCTATACTTTTCATGTAAAAAATAAAACATATCTTTTCTGGTTGTGGAATCATCATGGCACGATTATATTGCTCCTCTGTGATCAGTCTCTCCTCATAGAAATGCTGCCAAGTGGACGCCCGGTTATGACCTCGATGGTAGCCTACCTCTCTAGGAGTAGGCATCCTACCAACGATATGATACTACAAAACAATTTTAACATACAACATATTAGAACACACTACATAATGAATTGAAACAAATTACAAAATTTAATTAGAAAAAGAAATCAAATAATACTTACAAACTCAGCTTCCCATGACTCCCTGCCACCCGATCCATAATGCGACAATCCCATGGGGCTGCCATCTGGACACGTCGCACCTCTGCATGCTGGTGACTTGTCCTTTTCTCTACTGCTCTCTTCTTAGTCTCTTTCCACTCCCTGCGGTGGAAATTGGGTGGTTGGCCATATCTAGGGCGCCCCTGCTCTTGTCTCCGCAATGACTCCTTGGTGCACGTCATAAGGTGAGACCTCTTATTATGGAGCGCATCTCTCACCTTTGACCATCCCCAATCATCTGAGAATCATGAATTCTCGGGATTAGGGTACCTTCTATGTACTACCTGCAGCAGCTCTTGCCACAAACCATTTTTTTGGTGCTTGAATGGAATCATACAATCTTTGTATGTGGTATGCGTGACACTACTCAAGTAAGCTATCACGTCCCTCCCCTTAGGGTTATGCAAGATACCACCAACATCTGTTGACAGAGTAGTACATTTTTGGAGACTCACCCCTCTCATTTCCCGGTGAGGGTGATCAAGAGCCACCTCCTATGCAACCCCCACAAAGCCCTCGACCTCCTCGTCTTCCCGCACGACTCTCCCTCCTCCCTCGACAAGCACTACCCTCTACCTCAATCGATACACGTGCTTCAGCTAATCCTTGTGCATCAATTGATTTGTGTGTATGCATAGTGCATGGAGTACTTGTTAGTAGAGGTGTACCAAGGTTTGGTGTTTGTGCGGTAGTGCTAGGCAAAGATGTGATAGGTGTCCTAGACATGACACTAAAAACCTCCTCTGCAATGGGAGGGCGACCAAGATAATTGGTCATCTTCCCCATGAATTGCTCCTTGTTCGAAAAACCTCTAAAAAAACTACTAACACTTCTAGAAAACTTCGCTAAGGTATTGTTCATGCATTCCAACTCAGGATCAGTATTGGAAGATCTAGGATTCCACATCTACACAAGCAAAAATCCATTACTACCCTGTGTATATAAAACATATTACATGCTACGCTTATACCTGCGTCTGTCAACACGTCTAAAAATACGTCTACACTATCATCTAGATGCGCTGACAGATGTGCAAAGTCAGACCATATTTTGCAAATTGTTATAAAAAACGCGCAAAAAACCTCCATAGATGATAGTCTAAAGCATGTAAAGTGAGAGAGAGAGAGAGAGAGAGATAGATAGATAGATAGAGAGAGAGAGAGAGAGAGAGAGACAAAGAGAAAGCAAACAAGATTGAGAGAGAGAAGAAGAACTCGTCTTCTTTGCTTGTTCCGACGGGTGGTGGCTAGGTTGCAAGCTCCTTGTCCTCCTTCTCCCTTCCCTTGGTAGGTTGCTTGATTCTTCTTCTCTTCCTTGTTGCTTGGCTCTTGTTCTTTACTCTTTGGCTCTTCCTTCCTCCTCTTTTTACTCTTATTTCCTTCTCTCATTGTCTTCATGAAGTGATAGATAGACATTATTAGTGATGTCGATCTCGAATTGTAGAAAACGTGCAAAAAACGCAGGAAAGCACTGGTTTGAAAAGAAAGCCACAACTTTTTTTAAATTTTTTGTACATTCGCGTGGCGCGTCTGTAAGCGCGTGTAATTGCGTGTCTATATGCACAGATAAAACATATTATATACGCTGATAGACGTGCAATTACAATGAAACTGATTAAATGCTAGCTTATGATTGTTTTTTGATCAACATGACTTTCCTAGTCTTTTAATATCAAAATGTTTGTCTCCATGTTGTAAGTATCAAAATATTTAGGGAATATTACATATATATCAAATGCAACCATATATGTCCTTATGATTTAGGTGTAATTATGTAGTCATCTTCTATTAGTATGGGACATGCTGAGTCAACAAACAGTACATCCTCCAGTGAGGATGAGACATTGCGTCTTCACAATCGAGACGCTTGGCTACGATAGAAAATCAAATGTATGTGTGATTGTTGTCGAGGATGCTTTTTTCGAGCACGTCGAATCACAATGTCACACCTCAGCATGTACGGAGAGTGGGACCAAGAAAAAGACCCATTAAATTTTATTGCTTTATTTGCATAAATATTATTGGTCTATGTTGCGTCTTCACCATTAAACAAAACCTCCTTGTTTTTATTGAGCAGGATGTGGTACCACATTCTCAAATGGTCTCTCCAGGGCATCGAGAGGTTGCGAAGCATCAACGCAAGGAGGCAGAGTCCTCAAGAAGAGTAGACACTGATGACGACAATAGTAGCCCTCTTCAAATGCCCCATCAAGTTTTGGAGGAAGAGATTCGGGGGGAGGGCGCCACTAGAGAGACAGATAACCCGCTACACATAGCGTCAAAAACTCCATTGTACGAAGGTTGCACATACTCCATTCTATGTGCATCTCTTGAGATACTGAATTTACAAATCATTTATGGATGGAGTAATGCTAGTTTGAATCTATTATTGAAGTATGTATCATTTGATATTAATTCATAAATGCTTCTAGACAATATTCGCGGTTTGTTAACTCTGTTTGCACAATATATGCAGGTTATTGTCACAAATGCTTTCAAATGGAAATAAATTACCAACTTGAAGGGAGCAAGCAAGGCATTTCTTGACATCTCTTGGAGGTCTTGATTACGTTAAAATCCATGCATGTGCCAATGATTGCATCGTGTTTCGTAGGGATCATGCATCTACATGACAATGTCCTATTTGTGGTGAACCAAGATAGAACCAGGAGATGAAATCAATGGATGTGCCTCATAAGGTTTTGTGACATTTTCCTATTATTCCACATATTCAACTTATGTTTAAATGTGAATCTATTGCGAGACTCATGTCATGGCATGCTAGTCACCATTCAAGTGATGGAAAGTGGAGAATTCCTTCAGACACACCAGCTTGGCAACATGTAGATAATTTGTGGCCTACTTTCAAAGAAGAGCCCAGAAATTTGAGATTTGGTCTAGGATTAAATGGAATAAATCCATTTGGCATCAAAAGCACCTCATATAGTGTATGGCTAGTGGTATTGGTGAACTATAATATCCCTCCGTCCATGGCAATAAAAAAAGGATATGTAATGTTATCCCTTTTGATTCCTAGAAAACACAAAGTAAAAAACATGGATGTTTACTTGGAGCCTTTGATCGAGGAGCTAGAAATGCTATGGAGAGGTACTGAGGTGCAAGATATGAGTGCATCATTGTCCTCCAGAGATTTCACTTTAAAGGGCATGTTGTTGTGGACCATGCATGACTTTCTAGGCTATGGAGAGTGTTCAAGGAGTTGCATACTCTAATTTATTCATTATTACCCTTAATCAAATATATGTCATCATTAACCCACTTATTTTTATAGGTTTAACTACATTAGGATATCATGCATGTCCAATTTGCGGTCCCTCTCTGGTTTCTTCTAGACCGACACACTTGAAGAAGGTTATCTATGACAATCATCATCGTTTTCTTCCTATTGACCACCCCAAATATGCACCCCCCCACTAATGGAAGAACTCCACAATCTCTGACCATTCAAGATTGGAATGACACTTGGACACACGCCAATGATCATCCTCCACTCGGCATGAATCGGTAACTAGTTTACTTCTTTTGTTTGTCTTTAAAGTACACTCCACTATGAGAACGAGAAATAATATATTGTTTGTGCCTTAGATTCTCTATATTTTTTTGTATCCCATATTGGACCCCATGCATATATTCAAGAATGTTGCCTCTACATTATGGGATCACTTAATTGGGGCTCGTGATTCTGTCAATGTAAGGGAGGATTTATGTAGCATTTGACATATAAGATGAGCTTGGCCACGCATCGGACCCAGAGGAAAGATCGAGTTATCGTGTGCACCTTGGATGTTGTCGAAGACCGAAGAAAATATGGTGAAGTAGTAGATATGTAGCTTTCGAACTCCCATAGGATATATGAGATGCCTCAAGAGAGCCTTCATAAAGAAAAAGAAAAGAGGTGTGGAGCAACTATCCGGTTTGAAGTCTCATGATTGGCACAAAATGATTCATGTAAGTATTTTCATAGCCATAAATATATTAATTAGTAGAGTAACGATGTAGACTAATTAATAATGTATGAATATTTACATATAGTTCATCCTTCCTACTAGCATATCCCATTGTGTTTTGAAAGATGTGCGTGATATCATTTACAACATGGGTGAGCTCGTGAGGTATGTATATATTATACTTATTTTTTAGTTTACATATTACGTACATCACATAGTAAACCCGCTTCAATTTATGGACAAAACTAATTATTATTCTCAATTGCATGTTGGTAGATTTGTGAGTTTGAAGGAAATCGATCCAAGTATGTTGCAAGAGGTTCGAGTATTGACCATTGAGGTGGTTTGTTTGGTGGAGGAAACTTTTCCTTTCTCCATTTTAACTACTCAAATACACTTACTCGTACATCTGATTGATGAGATTGCAATTTGTGGGGTAGTTCATGCAAGGTGGATGTTTTTCATAGAGCACTTTATGAAAACCCTAAAAGATTTTGTAAGGCAAAATGCATGGCCCAAGGGAAGCATGACTCAGGGTTGGTTAGTGCAATTATTTCTTGTACAAATCTCTGAATAACTTACTAAAGTAGACCCCTCTTTACCACGACTATGGAAAGATGATGGAGATTTTAGGATAACCTTTATAATACCTCAAGGAAAAGGAAGGAGAAAAGTGCTAATGAAAGAGAAAATTCATAAGTTAAATGTATTTTGTATGCTTAACAGTGAAGTAATGAATATCTAAGTTGCTTACTTTTTGTTTTTTAAATGCAGGTTGTGTATCACCCAATCGTAAACAATAACCGATGGTGGCATGTCATCCCCATATCTAATCGTTCAAAACCAATATATGGCAATGCTACCAACATAGAGATAGTTGATGACAATCTAACAATCAATGATGATGCACATGATGATGCCATGATCGATGCTATACATGATGTAGTGCAAGATGATCCCCCCGAGGATGTTCAAGGAAGCGCAGAAGAGGATAACAATATGGTTGCAGATGATGATGAAGAAATTGAGCATAGCAATACATTTGACAGTGGGATAGACTTATTTGTTTCATTGCCTATTGGTAACATAGACCTAGAGGTAGATAGTCTAGCAAGGGCCTATCTCATTGAAGATGAGATTGATCATTCATTGTAGCATATAATTAGCTTTGAATATTGAATATATATTTGTAATACTCATAAAGAAGTAAAGTTGGTAATGTATTCTAAGAAATACTAGCCGTTAAGATGTTTGGTCATATTTAGGGACTTTATGAGAAATGAAAAATATGTGTGTTTATTTTTGCATCTATAAGCGCGTTTAAAAACCTAGGTATATAGACATGTTATTCGCGTCTATATACTAGCGCCAATAGACGCGTTGATAAACGCACTGATAAATGCGCCCGCTATTTCTCGTGTACAGTGCGTGTCTATAGGGCCTTTCTCTTGTAGTGCCCATGGGAAAACTAATCATCAATGTTGAAGATGCAAAAAGACTGGGATTGCAAGATTTGGACTCAAGCAAGTTGAAACTAACCTCTGCTACAATATTCTCAAAGCTACTCTCACCTACTCAAACAATCTTGAATAAGATACAAGTTCTGATCATGATAAGAAATGAAACCATTAAGTATATTGATACATCCCCTAGAGACATACATCAACAAAAGCTATACAGTAGGTCAGGAGGCATCACCATGCATCCTATTGATATATACTATGCCATGCTACCCAACCTTGAAAATTTCCCATTCTATGAGTATTACAAAAGCTATAGCATTAGCAAACCTACTACTTGCCAAAATCTCACTAGCATTATGCAAGACACATATCGCAATATCTTGGAAAAGCATAGAAAACTAGTGAGGTTCATCAATTTCCACCTAGGCCACCAAATAGAAGGTTTTTTCTTCAACACATTGCTCCATCGAGTCCCCTTCAAATCACAGAACAAGCTAATAAGTAATTAGAGCACAAGACAATCATTGAATGCAAACTTCACGGTGCCTCGTAGCAACCAAGGAAGACCTTGAGATGTACATCACTAAGTACACATGGAGAAATTTGTTGACATCAAATGTGACACACCAGCTAATGAATATGATCATCCAAAAACTTCCATTCATCAAAGAAAACCCATCAGTATTCCCTACCATTATAGAACCAGTAGAGGAAAATCTCAGCATGACCGCTTTACAAGTGAGAGTGTTGGAGCTCATAAAAGAGTTCAAGGTAAGTTGAAACTACTCTAACAATAGATCAACAGAGCAATACATCATTGCCTAATCAATACAACATGTAGCTTGCACATCATCAACGAAAACCTAGGTAGTGGAAAAACATTTCTCATATGCCACTACACCCATAGCCTCATTTTCATGAACCATAGCATCTTGCTAACATCAAGCATAGGAGTAGCTGCAACTAGACTATGCAATCTTTTCACAACCATCCACTATCAATTCAAGATACTAGTCCATGCATAACAATATTCACTATCATTATGGGAAACCGATGATAGGTTCATTGTCATAAGAGAGGAAAATGCAATACTCATTAATGAGATTTCAATGCTAACACAAACAACATTCAACATAATAGTTCACCAAATAGTGAGTGTATATTAAGGAACCTTACTCGATCCATTCAACAAGCTCATAATATTGTTTGGTGACCTTGCACAACATCCACCAATCTATGACAATCAAAGTGTAATATGCCAACAATGTCACATTACATCATCTACATACTAGCATTATGGAAAACATTACACCTTGCATATATCAATGAGGCATACACATGACCCACAATTTATGCAATACTTCAAAGAATCAGGTATTGACATTCGACAAAATAAGAGATTCAAGTAGGTTTGCAACAATGAATTATCAATGAGACAGACAACATGCAATATGTGGACCTAAATACTATAACTATATGTACACATAAAGAGGATGTGTATAGCTACAATAACCAACTCCTTCACAAATACTACACTGTAGATGAAATCTACCATGTGGAAGTTTCAAATAAATGCAAACAATGAACCAACCCTACAAAATTGGCTAACATATAAAATTTTTCATGAAATCAAGAAAATAACAATTAGTGCAAGAGCAATGATAATAAAAAAAATAGACCTCACAATAGGCACTGCAAATAGTGCATCATGCAAAATCACTGGTATTTAAAAAAAAAAATGGACTCATCATAGAAATCCAAGTAACAATTAACACCACCAATCAATAATTGACCCTGTGTTGAAGTAAACACCAACACAACATACTCAACTCTAAGTGGTTCCACAAGTCAACATTCTCACTCACACTAGCATATATAATAGCTAGATACAAATCACAAGGAGCCACAATATCTCGAAATGCTCTTGTTCACAATAGAAATGCATTCCCTCCAGGACTTGCATATGTAATGCTCTCAAGAGTGACCAAAAGTAAGAACCTATGAATAGTTAGTACACCACAACAATGAGGCTGTGAATTGAGAACAAAGCAAGCATTCTACTTCATATGCACAAAAATCACAAGTATAAAAACCGTTTTTAAAAACCTTATAACTAGGACATTGATTAAAAACCAAATCAAATATCAAGTTTCATGATTTGTACTTTTTGTAAATTGTTTAGCCTATTCTTATAATTTTGTTTTACCCGTACTAATTTCTTGCTCTGGAATTATCCTAAAATAACAATTTTAATACTTGACAAAAAATACAAATCAAATGTTACTTTATGCTTTATACTTTGAGCATATTGCTTAGCTCCTTTTTTTGTCTCAATAACAACATTGTTTTCTTTTGATACTAAGTTTCTAATTCACAATTACACAAGTCGCAAGTCAAAATACATTTTTTCTTTCTTGATAATAAGTTTGTTTTCTTTCAATACTAAGTTTCTAATTCACAATTACACAATTCACAAGTCAAATACCTTTTTCTAAAAAACTTCCAATACATTTAAAAACAACCAAACCAAATGTCACATCCATCCTATGTACTTTTAGCATATTGTTTAACTTCTTATTTTATTTTACTTGTCCTAATTTTTTCTTTTGGTATTCTGACTAAATACACAATATCCATCCATACTATATGTTAAGGGGAGGTCGGTGGCTCCCCCCCTTCCCTTTCGGGGGGTGCCATGCGTCGGCACCTCCGTCGCGAGTCACTCGCCCGCTGCCCTCGCCTCGGCCTGCGTGCGCCCGCGTGGATCCTCCCTTGGCCTGCGTTGAAGCCTCCTCGGCTCGAATCGACTCCT